>NW_008751669.1:2462240-2501797 GCF_000715545.1 Opisthorchis viverrini
CCTTGGAGTCTTGCTTTCCAGGGCGCACAGACAATTAGACATATTATATATATATATATATATGTACATATATAATATATATATATATATATGTTCATTCGTTATTCCTTGCAGCTGCTAGTATGTGCGAGTTGGAATCAGATAGCACACCAGCTCCATTGGCAACTTTGGGTACCTCTAGGTTCTTGGTACTTTCTCGGCAGTCAATCTAATTGAAGATTCGATACGCCTGAAGGGTCCTTTTGTCTGTTCAAAACAAATTTAATGCTATTTAGCGTCCGCATTGTCTTTACTGGCTTTTGAGCACCAATTACACTGAGAAACGAGTGTATAACGTTCGCCTCGCATTTCACACAGAACTCTGTGTGTGAGTGTTGAACTTGGGCCGTGTGGTTCGTAAGTGGAGATTAGTGAACTGTACTCGAATACATCCAACGCGTTTGTTTCATGTCTTTTCACTCGAATAGGTGCCACTATTATCACACAGACGCCTATAAGTTCCAAATCAAAAGTCTTGTAGGACAGTTTTTCGCCATCAGTTGTGGCTCCATAACACTTATATATAAACACTGTAACCAATTGTACGTAGTTAACACTTTGCACCATTATGTTTCCTGCAAATTTCCGAATTAATGAATATTTGTGGTGAGTTTTTGGCGAAGTTACTTCCGCCTGTCGGATGTTCGTGGTAGTGAGTTTTATCTTGTGTTGTACCAAATCCATTTTCGTCATCGCTGTTGTTCAGACAGATGTGTGGGACGATTCATGCCCAAACTTTTCGTTTATCATCAACTAGAGTCACGGTATTCTAGTTTTCTTCTTCAACTAGCCGTGTTAGACCAAAACAGTGAATTCCGTAAGATCACGACTGTCACTATTTTATGCTCATTTGGAAGAACAATCTATGAAAACGGGTTTTGAACAACATACTGACTTTCAAACTTACAGAACTTCAACGTTAAATAAATATGTATCTTGTTCGTGCTGGATTTTAACCGAACGTGCTACAAATAGACTGTCTCGAGCTTCATTTGGCCCAAAGTTCAATGATACTATAATACTTCCACTCAATATAACACACTTTCCATAGGATTAGTGAATACCAGTTGGTGCACCAGTTCCTCATCTTAGCACCTTAACTTTTTGATGGTCTTTAACAGAGCGGAAATGCTGGTTAACTGCCGGAAAGTGTTCACCATCGCAGTGCGTAATATATCGGCTCCTAACAGTTTACTGATGGTTTGATCCACTCGGCTGTTACCTGAGCTACCAACATCTGCCTCAGTGGCTGATGATTGACAGTCGTCAACGTGGGGACAAATTTCCACTTATCAACAAACGTGACCGAACATCAATTTATTCCAACAAATGGTACTGCATCTTCACCAGGCGTCCGACTTCCGGCCCCAGACGACCCTTCATTTTTCCTGACGGAGATAAGAAGCCTAGTATTAATGTTGCTGTCTTTTACTGAATACAATAGGCGTAGAAGCAGGAAGTGTATGAAGAATGGTTCAGTGATCAGAAGTAGAAGACGTTGACCAAAGTGGAAAATAAACCAGACATTTTCAGTAGGACTGATGGTCCTCTAAGGTTGAACTTTGACTAGAGAGCGAAATATTCTTCTCGTGGGTATTAAAACTTTGGCGCGTAATTTTGTAGAAAGCTAAAGAGGACTTGCGGACCACAGAAAGTAGTGGATTAAAGGACGGGATTCAGACAGACGTTTGATAGTGTTTGGATTTAGGTCGTAAGTATAACCCATTCTTTATTCGACGCTAGTTCAAATTATTACCACGATCTGCGTTTTATAGAAGCGACTACTAGGATGGTAATATGCTACAATAATTTATTGTATCAGGATTATCTTTCTACAGAATAACTAAGAAAATGAGGCAGGCGCATTCACACAAGTCCAAAAGCCGTTTATGAAAGATAGAAGTGTACGGGAATAAAGGGACTTGCTTCTCTTGGGTACCATTTATGGATATAGGGGCGATCTCATAAAGACTTCGTTTGACTTAAGTGTCGTAAAACGCTTGTTTGATGAACCAAGCATTCCATCGATACTGATGGACTGTACACTTTTTTTAGGTTAACACAAAACAAACCTATCTTGCCTTCCGGAACTTCTCTGATAAATCCTGGAACTCATAAGCATCAGGTGTATTCTAGTTCATTTGAATAAAGCGTCTGCACTACTTGTGTACTTACATAGTATAAGTGTCTTGTTTGCAAGGGCTAACAATTTAGGCGACTTAATCCGGGATAGCATGAGAATGATAATCCGAACCCTGAGTGCCTGATTTCTAAAGAGCGTGAATTTGGCTAAGATTCCTCTGTTCGTCTTGACACACAACATAAGCCAAATTGGAATTGACGGTCACCTCACCAAAAGATTATTCTTTATTGCAAACAGTCGAACTGATCACATAGGATAATTTACACGCATTAACCCGGAAAACATCAGAATGCTCAGCATTCAACTTTATACCGCGTTACTGCAGTCGAAACAATAAATCCCGGTTAAATCGCTCTCGGTCAAAAATGGCAACCGCGTGATAGATGATTTCGTCGAACAAGACGGTTAGTTCAACAAGACAACACTGTAGACTTAGGTTAGAGCGCTGTCGATGCGAGGAACTGTTAGACTCATCGAAATAACGGGGTTTGAGTTTGATTGCTTACCCTACAGTCAGCGTCGCCAGAATGAGAAGAAAAATGTTTCGGGCAATAGTTTGAAAGTTCATCTATGAAAATGATGTCAATGAAGTCACGTTGATGAACAAAGATGCACCAAAGAGAATCCACTAGCTTGCTGAAAAGGAATATGTATTTGGCCCGTTGCACGACCTGAACGACTGCAAACTAAAGAAAAAGTGAATATCGAACATGTTGTTGAAGTTCCAAACAAGCTACGCAAAACTCGGCTAGCTGAATCAGTCGAAGTTCTCAACCGTATTGAACATTGGTCTGTATCCATGGGTTTTACAAAAAGGATGATTTTCAACCTGAGACTAACTGCGTATACCGATCACTGCAGAACGTACTGAATGCTGAGATAAACCAGTACGATCTTATTTCAAGTGGCGTTATGATATGAATAATTTTTGGATAAAATGTAACACAACTGGAGGTTGTATAACCACGATTTTGAGTAGACCAAATGCTTTCCAAATGGGCGTACCCTTGTGGTTACCTACATGGGATACTTGTACGTCGACGGACAATCTTAAATTACTGGGTGACGCGTATGTAGGATAAAGGCTGTATTTACGGTGCGAACCTACAGCACCACACAGAGTCGATGGCTCACAGGTGTGAATCTAAGTGTGACCACGGTGAGAGTCGCTTTTTGAAGAATTCAACAACTCTTTTAGTCCGAAAATGGATAGACATATTCCATCCTCAAAAGAACTTCATGACAAACTTAGTAGGAGCTTTCGTTTGCTTGCCAAACGTGTTCCCAACTTTGGCTGGGCCAAGGTTGACGAACAGCTACCAGTTGCCCTTCGTGTTCACTGCACGTCTCAGTTTAACGCAATTCATCGGAATATATCGTTTTCTAACGAACTCAGTGACATAGCCGTGGATGCAAAGTTGACTGAGTAGCCTATGGATTGTTTGATACAATTTCACCAACTTTGACGCTTTCCGCGTACAAGCCCAGTAAATTTTGTGGTCTCACACAATACGACCTACAGAACCTTTGGAAATCGTATTAGCTGATATCATTTTGTTCATTTCCATGGACTTGGTCAACTTTTATCTCCAGTATTCTTGAGTGATTTTTCTCTTGGAGGGAATAAGTTTACAACAGGTTTGCTCTATCTAATCCAATAAACTTACTATGTGAAATGTGTAGGAATGTTAGCGCTCTTACAACACTCAGGGATGGTCTCGAGTTTCAGGCAGAGAATCGACAACCACAGCCCCATATAGGTATGTAGTTGCTACCTAATTTCAATGGTAACTTGGACAGCTCTGTCTTGCAGCTTGATGATAAATGCCTGTTGTAAGCGCATAAATATATGCCAAATACAACTATTTGAAGGATAGTGCGGAAGTTTAAAAAGTGATCCTTGGATTTTTCCTCTGGTTTAGCGTGGAAGCAATAGGTGTTTTCTCGAAAAGCCCCACTGAATTTGCAATGTAATTCAAGTTTCATATACATGAAGATTGCTGTTTAGTGATAACCAAAACAAAGTCAAACTAAGTTTACTCCTTTTTTCTTTATCTGAAGGAAATTAACTGAAGTCTGTATGGCGCGTCTAGTTCGGGACTGGCCATGTATGTTGCCTCCAAGACAGCCTTCGCTGCGCAATGTGGTGAATTTTTTATTCAGTTCCCGTGAATCTCGTACCCAGTCGTCCGAAAGTTCTCGACCTAATAATGGACCCGGCAGAAGAGCATTTAGCGTTTCTTCACGAATTCAACATGGAACTCGTAATCATGAAGACACTGGTATTGATGGAAGCACGTCCACCGTTGACAGAAGCCCTATCCGTCCAATGACTTACCACGATTTGCCCAAAAACATACTGAACAGTCTGTTGGGCGAGGCCATACTTCAAAGAGACTGTGCAGCGATTGCAGGTCTCGTGGCCAACTGGCCGGAAGAACAAATGGCTATCCGGCGTCTAATCCCACCAGAAGAATTTCCTTTATCCTCAAGCTACCTGACTAAGCCTTCGTTTGTTCTAGTCAGTCCAGAAACGGGTCGAGGAAATCGCACAACTTTGGTGAAGGGTCCAAGCCTTATGGATGCGTTTATTTTGGGACTCTTGACTAGACAACCTGCATGCAAACTGTCTTCTTTGGATTTCACGGGGTTTGAAGAAGGTGAGCATCGTTGGTTATATTCTATACCGCCTGCACTCTGTAAATTTGTAATGAATAATATTACCCTACAATCAACACCAAACGAACGCGTCTAGTTTTAAATTTTCATGAAATATGGATAACAGGAATCACTAGTCTCTGCGCAGTAGTAGCTACTGATATACGCCACCGCTGAAAACATCTGAGTGGTAAGGTCTAAAGCTCAAACATCGGGTGAAAGCGGATTATTCAATGTTATTATTTAATGCTGTCAATTTGTCGTCTTTCGAGACCTACAAATTCATGGACAAGCAGCACTGATATGCGAAGTGCAGTTATGCGTCACCTAAGAAGTAATCTAAGTCGATCTTGAATGCCACAAATATGGTGGGGCTGGTACAGGTCGTTGGACCAAAAGGCGATGAGGATGAATTTGGCATGAGGAAATGTGGCACAGATCCCTCAAGGAGAAAGAACAAACTGCGTGCCGTGCCGATCCTCGTGGATGAACCAGTTTACCACATAATTTAACAACCTTATTTCTCATACTGTTAAAGATACGTACAACAAATTTCTTGATCTCATTCTTTTTTTTCATAGAAGTTCTATGAGATTCTGTGAAATTCTACTTTCCCATTCTCAACCCTCCCCCAACAGTCGTCCCCTGATTCACGTAGTACACTGGGAGTAAATTAGCTCGAAATCGAACGAGATACAGGCTCACTCTTTCACCCATTGTTCAATATGTCTTCATTCTCGTACCGTATGATTCGCTCTAGTAATTCAGACTGGCAGTTAATATGCTCCATAGAGTTAAGGTCCCGCGCATCGTGGTGAAAGTCGAAAGTGAAACGAAAAAACCGTGCATCTCTAACACTAAGTGTCCTACAAATCAGTTAACCAAATGTGTATGTTTCTGTAAGCATCTCTGCCTGTCTGCGAATATAGCCATTTAAGCAGATAGCCTGTTGCCTCCTAAATGTACTTTCTCACACTTGAGGTTGATGATTTTCAACCAACTTCTGCCAGCTGCTGACCAGCTGTGCATGCCTTTCTGTTCCACTCACCCAACTGCATGGGTAAGTGTTTGCGAAAATAGACCTAGCGGAGTGATTTTTCGGACATATTTTTGACTAAAGACTGTTGAAAGTTTCTCCGCATTACCATACAGGACGGATTGAAGTGTCTGCAGTTAAGGCGGACCCCTTACGCTTCGGCATTGGATCTTCCAGTAAGGCTGTTGTCGGGAAGTGCGCGCCAAACAGATATACTTACTTACACTTACTTACTACACTTACTTACTCACTTACAGTGAGTCAAGAAAGCTGTACGTTAACTATTGTGCCATCTGTTTGATTTCGTTAGCACAAAGCTAGTGATTTGACTCAACCACCTGGAGTTTCAGAGGCGAAATTTTTCAAAATTGGATTTTCACTCGATGAATAGCCTTGTTACAAGATTTTCTACTCTTGTGCCGCATGGTATATTATCCTATAACCTTTCCGGTCTACCGCGGTTTCTACAAAAAACTGGCAAATTTTTAGGACAAGAAACCGCTCTCCTTGCATCTAAGATGAGTGCCTTCTAGCGTTTCTTTTAATTAGTCACAGAACCAAGGGTATTTCCTATTGGAAGTGATTTCATTGTGTTTGTCCTTCCACTTCCCAACTTAAGTCTGTGACTAATTCTTATAGTAAAATGTAGTCATTGTGTCCTGATGGTTACAATACGGAGACCGCATTGACCCGCCAACGTTTCTAGATACACGTAAATCTTCTCAGAGTTTGTTGCACCACCGGCTTTACTTTATATACGCGAGAGTCAGATGACCGAGTTTTCTGACCTCCGTTTATTACAAAAACCTGGACGTATTGTACAAATAAATGCTTGTAATATCATTTTCCGGAAGCTCACTTCTGTCTTTTATACAGTCAAAAAAACTGAAGGAATCAAACGCAGTTTCCCAAACGAAAGTGTAAATCATCATATCATCTGTGTAAGTTTCTATCAATATTTCATCTCATAGTTCAAACACCCTATTTGAGAAGACTGAATTTCTCGTTTTGTTATGTTTCTGTTTTCTCTAGTCTTCTAATCTTCTGAAAAATTGGCGAAAACTGATTTCCTTTGGGAACTAATTTTGCAAATGGCTACTTTTTGGTTACTGTCAGCTTATGGAACAGTAAGAATTCTAGACGAGGGAGCAGGCATAATAAAAATTGTTTAAATAAATGATCAGAGGTTACAACTGGTGGTTTGTCAAACAGTGGGAAATTGCATCTCTGAATGGGCACTGGGTGATTTATAGCGCTTACTTCACTGATGAGTAACCATTTTTCGCGAAGGTTAAAGGCATACCAATGTCACAAAATAGTCCATCGGCGATCGTATTCACAGATGAACATAGACTGCACTAAACCCCACATCTGTTCTACGAGTTAGTTACCAAGTTTTACAGTGCAAATCGCACTGTGGGTTACAGTGAATAATTAAGAAAAACGATTTGATTAAACACGACGGAGTGACGGAGAGCTTTTGAGGATAACACTGTCACCCAGACACTGAAGGCGGCTGATCTGCCAGAAAATGTTTTATTGACTTTACTTTGTATCAACTCACAGGGTCAGCGGGTAAAGCAAATTCAATGAAATAAACCCGTACATTTTACACTATCCAGCGATTCGCCGTATCAACTTACTGACATGACTAATTGAAATAAAAGGGAATGTTGAAGATGAATATTAGGGAAATGATTAAGAGCTACTTATTCACGTCGAGGGGGTGGCAGCTGCTTGGTAAAACTGCGCTTTAGGAGTACATGATCCGATTAACTACTGCGCAGCCTTAAGTGGAAAATGGATAAACCGTGGTTTGAACCAAAAACGAATTACACCGGACCAATTTAAGAGTAATGGGTTCTGTCGAGGAAATATACTCCGCTATCCGGAATATCGTACCCCCGGAAACGCGAGGTGGCCTTTGTGCAAGAGCTGCAGAACAGGAAGATTTGGATGACTGCTGAGATAGAACAGTCTCCCAATGACATGTTTTAGTTCACCAAATCAACTCTTGTTTTGATAGTAGTTCAAATAAAGACTGCTTCTCCTGAATCAGTAATAAGCAAAATAATGGAGACAAGGGAGACTATTCTAATAATAATACTCTCCACTCTGCCAATCACCTACCGTGGGAATATGTTCTGCATGCTTCGTTAGACTATTTAGGGGATGCAAAAAAAGTCCGGACAGCTACCTTCTGAGAAATTCAATAGGTTCAGAACGGTGGTGTAGTCCGTTTGCTTCCCAGTACGTACAGATTTGTTTCGTTGAGTTGACACAATGTTGCCTCTAACCGAAACCCAAACGCATGCTGCATACGATAGTGTGCACGTTCGCGATTACATAGTAGGCAGTCACAGCAGGTGGTGCTCAACAAATGATAGACGTGCCCAGCGTTCTGTGGTAAATTTAAACAGATTGACCTTATCTGAGGAAGTTTCCCAAGGTCTGTCTGAATTCGGAGGATGACTGTATATTTAGGAAAACATTCCTCGAAAGTAACGCTGAAATTTCTGAAATTAAATAAATGATACTGACTAAAGATGGAGGCTAGATAATACTTGAATAAAAACAAGCTGATTTAAGTATATATATCTTTTAACCACAGTCGGGCCTATCTATCATTCTGCTTTTAGGCCAATTCCAGGAGAATTCCAGTCGGCCATCTTGGTTTTTGTAGACAGAATACTAAAACCATATGCGGATTATTTGAGGGCCATCAGATCCTTAAAGTGCAGTCGCATTCTCGTTTGATTAGAAATTCTATGTTAAGCAATATCATAGCAGTAAGAGAACTTCATTTCTTGCAAATCGTCAGATGCTTGTCCCAGTTTGTTCCAAATCCCCACGGGCCATATCGTAAAGGTGTTTTTGGGTATGTTTCCTCTCACATCGACCATGGGATTCCTCTCACTTTCACATTGACCCTGATACCAGAACATGGATGAAAATAAGCGGACATTAGGAAATCGGGTAAACGTTTATCAGGAATCATTAGCCAGTTCTAAAGAGTCATTTTCGGCTCTAACTTGGCGTAGCACTTCCTCTTTTGTTCGGTAAATCCCATCCTATCGCCTCCGTGTACAATCTTTTTGTCCACTGCTTGTAAGGCGATAAGAAAATTGGAGAGAACGCGGTGAGGAAAAGAAACAATGCCTTACATTTATGAAATCCTTGAAATTCGCCAACGTGTCACCTCATCTTGGTATTTCACATGAATATTGTAATTAATTAGGTTCGAAGTGTTGTTGGTCTCTGGTGTGTGGATACCAACGTCTTAATTACCGGTTACAAAGCAGTATACCAATATTTTACGTTGTTACTCAACTACCATTTGACAATGAAGAAGAAAGTAGTGACAAATAGCATTGAAGAAAATATATTGAAAGTTCCATTTCAGAGAACATGGTCGAGCACCCGATGCTTAGAGGTTTTAACACCTTGAAATATCGAAAAAAACACTTAAGCATGTCTCTGCAGTGAGACTCTATCGTCAGGATTGAACCGTCGTCTTTGCGAGTCCATGATACACCGACGGCTTGCCTGCTTACTCTACGCATTTGCTGTGTAGTTGCCAACGAAGTAGGTAAAGAATCACATGTAATTCAAAAGGATTACGTGAATTCACAGCACCGAGTTTGTCCGTCGCCATGTTATAACTTATCGTTCGCAAACATTTTGAGGTGCCTCTTTGACAGATGGTTGTTGATCTTCTGAAATACCTGTTCCAACCACAATTTACTCGGTTAACTAATCATGTTGCCAGACATTTCCTGAAGCATCGAAAAATAAGGTTACTCAAAACGATGATCTAACTAATTCTTTTCCACCTTATCGAAAGTCAAGTGGAATTATGTTTGCATTTACCACATCGTTCAGCCAGAATTTCGGTACATAGGCAGTCTTTCAGGGATACGGTAACTTTATTCCGGATTTTTGAGAACAAGGTGCTTGTTCATCAGGACAGTGCTTTCATTGTCTCCCATCTTCCTCTTTGGAAATAGCTGCGACCTTTTGCAAAAGCTAGGTCTAACTTTCAAGTGTAGTACATGTTTTTTTAATAAAACGGCACCCTAAGCAATTAATCGCAAACTGTTCAGTACATTTTAGTGACGTCATTTCCGTGCAAGCTAGGTTGATTGTGTGTGTTGCTTGTGTCTGTCCATCTTCAGGTCACTGTGGTTGAATGCTGTATGATGTTCGTGATGTCAGCTGATTTATCGTCGCCGTCTGTTACCCGACTTGCAGTTTCGTGTTTTTTCTAAGTCTGCACTTTCACTCAGATGAGAGACGAATGAGGACTACAAAATCGTTTTGTCTTGCTGATGGCTTTTGTGACAGGAACGAACACAAGAATGACGAAAGATGGACAGCACAGGAACGGCAAAATGCGAAACTAGAATTTTCTGATTTGGAACCAATACGAAACAGATGAAGCCGGTGGTGTAACTAATCCCATTTACTAAAAAGATGTTTTCCTTTGGAAACTTCAGCTTTCTCCCTGTTGCCCAACGCCTGACTGTGGATATGTATGTTTCGTCAGTAAATTAATAAGCGTAAATATCACGAATATTAGTGACGGCCAATTACAGGAGGATCATTCAATGATCTCATGATCACTCAATGATCTCGTTATACTTTTAACCGAATTTCAGTAATTTCATCCATATTGCGGGTTCCCATAAGACGCGATTGTTGTTAGCTACCCGAGGATGAACTTAAACGGTACAAATAACATTAACGTGATTACCGTAGAGATAGTATTTTCGCATGGTGTTTATATGGAGAACCTATTCTAATCATTCGATACCTGCATAAATACGATATTTCATTTGCTTTTTTGGACGAAGTAGGTCAGTAGCTTTGAAGAAAGGAAGACAGATAAAATAAAAAAAGTCTATTAGTTAATGTTCAAACCGCCAATGCTTTGTAAAAGAGGCCAACGCCAGATACGGACCATTTTCTTTGTCCAACCACATCAGGTTGAATCAGTCCCTCTGAAGTTGCCCAGCTTCGCTTATGAAACCCTTACATGTAACCTGTGGAGGATTCTTCTCTTGTTGTAGCCATGATTTTACGGATCTTTCAGGAATTACGAACCAGTAATCTGGTTTTCTTGTGTACACTATATCATTAGACCATGAGTGATTAATCAGTAGTTCAGGTAACTCCCAGGCAACCTACAGCGTCTCTCCTTCAACCTCACATTTCACATAATCTGGTGGTAACCAGCTTTACGTTTGACAGAATGAGAGTTTCTGGAATTTTACCTACTTTGGAAGCTTATCCGTGAGTGTAAATTGTTTGTGATGCTGCAATAGAAAATTTATCTTGCCGATAATAATGGGCTGTTTAATTCTTGAGATCCCTCCGCAGTACGCGTTTCACGCACCTTCAGGGGATTCTACTAGTAGCGGAACACTGGTTTCCGACTACGAATCACCGGCTATCATTTGATAATTTATGCTTTGACAGAAGACATAATATCTGATTTTCAGGATCCACCGACTGCATTTGCGGGGTGAAATACGAAGCATAATCTCTTTGCTTCTAGCAACCCGCGTTCCCCGGTGACCATCTTCCGAAACGGCCAATGGCTATGACCAACTGTTGTTTCTTCTGTTCCACTTCCGAAGCGCCTTTCTAACAGTTTTGGCTTAAATGTAAAAACGGTGGAAAGTAGAGTAGGACAATGAATCGATAATCTTGGTCATGCACGTTCGACAGCCTCCACCGCAACTTGTTTTTTGTTTGAGTTGATCAAGAATATAATATGGTACCAACGTAATAAACTTGAGATGATATTCATGCAAGATACTGAGAAAATTGTGCAGCTGATATGTTTGTTAGCTTCATAGAGCAAACTAATCCTGTAGATCGGAAAATACACTCACTTGCAAATCAATTTGGTTTTCACGAGAGACTCTACTGAATCTCTCGTTTATGAGATTCTACAACTGAATGTGCTGCACACAGGCCGCCTCATGATTCAGTTGGCACGATATTCGAGATAGCGCAGTATATTCTTACAAAGGAAACTGCTCACAAGGTTGCTGAAAGCTCATCGGCAACCTTGTGAATAGTTTCCTTTACGAAAATAATCCTGTAGATGTTCAAGCTAATAACAACAGAAGTTAGCGGCCACTTACTGAGTATGCCTCGTGGAGTGTGAACTCTATGCCGCATAAAAGCAACCTCTTCATGAGCCGTACTCTTCGTTTAATGGGCCGAGATTTGTTTGGCTTACGATTTCATCGTGGGTATATTCTAGGGCCAATGGGATCCAAGGGGATGATTTCAACTAAAGGATATCAGTGAAGAGATGGGCAAATTTTACTTGTGATATAATGTGCGGTATTTCCGCGGACTATCCCGATCTTGAAGATTCTGCCTGCAGTTAGTTTCCTAACAGACACAAACGCTCCGAGATAAGCCAGTCGCACAATACACAAGATCAGTAACTGTTTGAATTTGGCCATCAAAAATACACCAGTTAACGTGAGCTACTACAAACCACCAGTTCATCTTGAGATCACGCCTGTCTAGACCGAATTTAGCGGCAGCAGTTTTTTCAGTTTCAAAAGTACTTTCCTCCACGCTCCGAAAAGCTGAGGTCAATTAATCTGTTTATCGCAATCATGTGAATGAAATAAACCACAAAGATTGACATCGTGGTGATGACCTTGATCTCTCACCACAGGACTTTTACTGCCTGAAAACAAGTGAACTACACTGTTCAGTTTCAAAAGTACTTTCCTCCACGCTCCGAAAAGCTGAGGTCAATTAATCTGTTTATCGCAATCATGTGAATGAAATAAACCACAAAGATTGACATCGTGGTGATGACCTTGATCTCTCACCACAGGACTTTTACTGCCTGAAAACAAGTGACGCAAACTACACTGCAGACGGATGATTGAAGGGTGTGCTAGAGATTGGTTGAGATACTGTCCGATGCTACAGTTGACCTATTTTCAGTCAGCCCATTTCACCAGTCCCAACTAAAGTCCCGCACTTTCAGAAGTGTTTGGAAAACAATCGGCAGATTTGTTGTTTTCTCTTTCGAATGAGACTAAAGCCCGTATCAGGTAAAAAAAAGTAGTAACAGATTAAGGGTTAATTCCTGTTGCCGAACACGTGTTCCGACAGCTTCTTCGGCCAAAACAAAGAAGATACGATTGTAATTGTTAGCGGCCCTGGTGTCTCAATAATCAGGGGACTCGAATATTGAATTCGGATGGGAAGTGCTGAATACACAGGCAGTTGTGTAATATCGCCAGTGCGGATGTGGATAAGGTTAAAGCAGCAGTCATCAGGTCAAGCTGCCGATAACTGACGTACCTTACCGGCAAATTACCGTTAGCACCACTACGTCAGCGATAAATAATTTCTCTGGGCATGAAAAGAACATGTGCAGAGGACAACACGTCCTTAATGTCACCATCGGTACAGCACGTTCCGGACAACAGGTGCGTGGGCACAGCCTACCAAAAACGGTCTAATAGTACGCGACCAGGGGAGTGGGTTTTGAAATGTCCACAGCAGAATCGTCGCCATTCGCTGGACAGAACGAGCAGGAGAATGATCATTTTGGCCATTCAGCCATTCAGCAGTGGATCTGAAAATACAGACGTGTTCCGCATTCTTCTGTCTTCCCATTACTGCACGATCTGGCAGGCTTAGTCCGAGCGTAATCAATAGACGGCCACCCACGATACAACACAAGTTTAACGTTGGACCTAGGCTATAGGTATCATCAATGGTGAACCAATTAAGGCAGTGTTTGTGGAATCAGTGTACTCAAAAACCGAAGTTCCAACATGATTCTAGTTATTGGCTAAAATTAACGAAACAGGTCTCCAATATGACCATTAGTGGAAGATATAGATTCTCCACCACATGAGCTAGTGGCTTGATCCTCAGTTGGAAAATTAACCACCATACTAGCTATTTGTCTGACCTTACCAACAAAGCCACAGGGTTATCTTGAGAAATAGACCATATTCTTGTGAGTGTGCACGTCAACTTTGTATACGTGGAACCTCATCTTAAAGTGGGATAGTCATGTATTTTCAGCCATAAAAGTGAAAAAATGATGGTTATGTATTTGCCGCTAAACAACCCATCTGACTTTATCCACTGCTGTAGCTTCTGAAGAAAAAGCACTATTAGTTGTGAATTATGTAGGTTTCACCCAAAATCCAACACCTGATTTTCGGCAATGACTGTTAGACTACAATTCACTTTCATTTTGTATATAAGAGACAGTACAGCATCTTGTGACTTTCGTTGCAGATCGTCGGGTTAGCATCGAGTTGTCTCGCCTGCCAATTTTATGGATGAAACCAGAGAATCGGAATTCCGAATACGTCAGGCGACACTTGATGGCAAGTCTTCACATCGGAATCCCTAGGAAACGATTAGAAACTTATTTTTCCCGCATTGCTTCAATCTACGCAATTCATGAAGAGGCAATTGGGAGGGGTGAACCATTTGGTAAGTTTGTCTGGTTTGCTTGTTCATCGTCGGGCCGCAAGGTCGTTAAGTGCGCACACATATTTGTTTGAAATGTCTTTGTTTCCCAAGTTCATTATGTCGGTGTAAATAAATAACCATGGTCACTTAGAGATCGCACTCCAGATGGTTGGTCCAACATTCTGATATGCTATCAGGAGAATTATCCCGCATGTTTGCAGATTAGACGCAATGCTGAAGACGGGCCTCAAACTGGTGCGCTAGCATTTTCTTGTACGTTACTAACAACGTGACAATAATACACTGACAAAGTGAGATCATTTTCTAGTCCAGCAAATCCTACGGACAAACTCACGGGATCACGTCGGAAATACTGAGTTTAACATATCCTTTGATACAGAATTCCATGCTAACGCATGGTGTCAGAGAAAACAAAAGCAATCTTGTTACTTTTGTAGTGTTCTTGGTTGGAAATAGCCTACGTACAAAAGTCCGTTTCAAAATACCAGCTATTCTCCGTACTTATCCACAAAACTAACTGAAAATTATTGAACTGGCATGTACCTAATAGATTACTACAGACAGCTAAACAAAACCTAGCTTTTCTTATCAAACACAACTGCATTCAACCATTGTGGAGATTTCCATATTATCAGGAATCTCTGAAACAGGACTATGATTGTCCCTAAACAATAAGTATGCGTAAAGGTCTCTCGCCAGCTTATCAGCCTTCGGGGGTTTCACAAACCTTGAAATGCTAGAGAATTACTCGAACTTCGCTAATCGTACACCTAGAAAACGGTTGAATATGCAATCATGGCAATCATGGTAAAAAGTAGTATCTTCCTGAATAAACTGTGGAAAAGGCCATGAACTGTACCTAGGAACAGCTGTGGTCCTTAATGTACTACGTAATTTTCACAAAAAGATAGCTGCTCTATAAATAACATGAACCGAGATCACTGAATGAGGAACAGTTGAGGCGCAGTAACAATAATAACAGTAAGTGTGAGCAGCGGCCTCTTGTTTTCGCATCGCTTCCTTTCGGAATCCCGACACCCTCAAACAGTAATAGCATGTAAACTGAAATGAAGTACGAATCCCACAGCACTCAGCGTAACCCTAATTTTTCGTCCAGCCGGATCGCGATGGTGGCGTTGCTAAGCCCCATGTCTCTTCTATGTTCACTTTCCGCATACGTGACTGAAAACCAAGAAAAGACACAGCACCAGAGCAATCCTGTGACAGTACATAAATCCGCCACCACAGCAATCGAGACTGGCTGCGACCGGCCATAATCCTCGTAAGAAGTGACAGGATGGGGGCCGCGTTGCAGTATAACCGTTTTCAATTACTGGAGGAATTAAAATTAACAGAGTTTTGCTTTCTGATTGGAAATAACCGTATAATTGGGTACCACAGCCGATATTTGCTGTTCTAATGATCATTCTGATCCGATGGTTAGCCAACTCACAAACGTTCATGGCATCAGACATTATCTCTTGCGTTATCATTTGGTCGTATTTGCCTTTGAATGATCCAGTAGCCGTCCCTTTTTAAGCTATCCACCATACCAACGCTACCAACGTCCGTCTCGAAGGTGAATAAGGCTTTTCTGTCTTACATTCCAGTGTGATGCATGTTTTAATATGAAAGTTACAGTGTTTCAAGCAAGTTTCATAAACTTTATTCCGATTGTACCGAGTTATTCTTTGTTTTGAAAAAAATTAGAAACGGTCACAGTGCATTTGGATTGCAACATGACGGTGGACGAAGTAGCGCTTGGTCTTTCACTTCAGTGGCTTACTCCATTCCGGTTCTCCTGTAATCGTCTACTTCTCCAACGGTTACCGGAAATTCACTTCCCTCCCTACAGCCTTATTCGTTTGTTTGACCCACTGGTAAGTCAATTGGCAAAACACAGGTGGTAAGTAATCTCCGGCCATGACACTTGGGCTCTTCTCCACAATATATGTGAGCTTATTGGTTGGGGGATTACCAGGTGCTATCGAAATCTCAAGGGTCTATTCGGGTCACTACGAGAGCAGTACGGAATGCAAGCCTAATTTGTCCAGTGTCCTTTGAGAAGAGTATCTGTGGGCGAAGATAACACCAGACTACTAGCTAGTAGGCCAGCGCTTGACTCAGTAAAACCAGTAAAGTCATCAGCTATCCTGAGGTCAGCAGCCACGATCAGTACAAAATCCTTGTTTGGCTACTTTACAACGACATTTTCCGAAGTAAGGACCTTGTACACTACCGGCTGCCCCTAAGTTAGCTTTGACAAGTCAGAAGTCAAGTACCCAGTCGAGAGAGGACCCAGAACTGGACTTTATTCTTCACCCCAGACCGAAGCAAGGAGCGGCTAACCAGTGACATTGAAATTTCCTTAACTAATATCTAATAGTCGATTCAAGTCTGTTTTGGCCTTCCAGAATCACTCTGGTGTCACACAGAGACTACCTTGATTTTACTGAGTAGTCACATCATTTTTCGGTTCTCTATAAACGATGCACACAGCCCCGTAATTTTCTCATTTTATTTCGGTTTAAATTAGGTGCGGTGGATGAGACATTATGAAGTGAATTTGTCCCTCAACATATCATTTCTTACTACTACTATACTACTTGGCGACTAGCAGCCGGATTTAGAGTAAACTTAGGCTACCGATTTCGTAACACATGAGCCTATCGACCTGGTTTCAAGTAACTGCTCTGCTGAAACGAACGCCAAGAAGCTATCTCTGGAAATGATAATTCATACCTTTTAGGTTCAGTCAGCTCGCAGCAAGTGGCGCGGCTGTAGTGTGTCAGTGTGATGAGAAGATAAGGCGGACAGAACCCATGCCGAAGTGATTGCAATATGCCTTAGAAAGCGTGATTCCCCTCAGCCGCGATTCTCTACCGTTTTCCATGTTTCCCTTTAGACCCAGCCGGCACCTAGTATTCTAGAAGTTTTGTACCTACGGATTATACATAGCTCAAGTGGGATTTTTAGGGGTTTACTCACAATGGCAGCTTTGTGAATTTTTAATGAGATTTTGGTTGATCACAAAGTACTAAAATCATAGATAAAAGGCAGACACTGGTGAAACTGAAAATCTCTTCTTTGTGCACTAATAGTAAAACACTGATAATCAGAAAGAGGATTTCACGATGTTTATGTAAGAGTCATAGTTTGGACATGCGAGTGAAGTAGAGTCACATGTATTCTCTGGCTTTTGACGCAGGATTCGTCCGAAATTAGCATGAGGCGAGATTCAAAATTTCAAAATCTCCTCGTCCTGTTGAAAATTGCACGAACCTGTTGTAAATGTATGTTGTAACAAGTTCGGCTCCGACATTTACGGAACTGAAGTATGGTGAATGCCAAATTTTCATCACTGGTATTCGTGATAGTGCTGTTATCTTCTCGCATATTTCAGGAGGTGGTTAACGATTTTGTCCACTGTCACAGATGTTAAAAATAACTCAGCCAACTTAGCATCACGATGTGGCATACCAATGGTGCATTGCTTCTTGTGCACATGTGTGTTTGGCACTCAACTTTTCGACACAGTTTTGTTTAGATGTTTTCCAGCATCAAAAAGTGTGTAGGATCACACCACATGCCTTATGTTAGGTCATCTTTCGTATATCTTAGTTTATCTTACTGAAATAAAACCATGCCTACTGATTTTCAGGCTATTACTCAGTTCGAACTTGAAGATCCGTCGCTTGGGAGCAGTTTGGCTGTTGTCCTTCCATCTGCTGTTGGATGGTTGATCAGTTTGCGAAATTTGCGAGCGTGCTCCTTACCAGCCTGTATTCCACCCCCACCTGATTTCGCGCCTTTGCAAACGTCACGGACTGGATCCAACTTTTTTTCAGCACATCCTTCTGGTGGGAGTAGTGGAAGCGGCGAAAACTGGCAGGCCGGTAGCTCCCGGGCATCATCGTCCCACGCGATGGTTCATCAGCATACGTCTACACCAGTTTTTACGTCCACAGCGGCTGCTTGTCGTCTGCTCAATCGAGCACTCATATCTCTGAGATACCTGCAGCGCCTGGGGTTGGCTAGATGTCACCTGACTGGACAGTTGAAAATTCTACTGAATGGACTTAGTCAACCACTTGAATATTTGAACTTGCAGGTTAGCTTCTGATTTATCCCTACATAATGATAGATACGTCTTATAGCATTTAATATCTAACATCATAACATCTAATCAAGAGCCCAAGTACTCAGAAGGAGTAAAACTCAGGTTTTCTCTGAGACCATAGCTTTTGTGAAAAGTAACTTGCTTGTGGTACTAAGACGGATTGCAAAGTCTAGTTCTCTAACTGTGCAGCACTGTTACTTGTTTTAAAAAGTAACTAAAACTCCAGACAAAACTGATGGTACATATCAGGTATTTTTGTCTGGATAGCAGTCATATTAGTCAGTGGCGTTTAAGCGCTCGGTGGGTTTGTTATTCAGGTCTGTATTTCGACATCCACTTGTCACGTGCAGATTGCTTTCGTAGGCTAGTCTGATAGTCTAGCGGTGGTGTACGTTTCTATTCAGATATTGATTTTAATCTAGCTAGACAGCCTTGCGTCACGTGTTTAGGGCTAGCGGACGATAAAGTATCACGTGTTTATTTTGGCAGCAGTTCTCACTGCAGGACTTTTCCCTAGGCCTCCCTTCATTGCTAACACTTCGGGTGCAACCAGTTATGATATGTGCAGACTATTATGTTATCCTCTTTTCATTCTAGGTTTAGATCATATATTTACTCGCCTGTCCTTTTGTACGCGTTTTTCCTCTCGTACCCACACTGAACAGCGAAAAACTTTTCAGTAGTTTATTGCATACCAAAAACTTCGCTACAGTTTAGACCACTTTTTGCGTATCTTCAGGATTGCTGCTTATCACCGGAAGATATAAACTTCCTCATATTGCAATGGCGTCCGCTGCAGCGACTATACGAGTTGAATTTGTCACGAAACAACTTATCGAAGGTTCCACAGGAGACGCTTCATCACATGGTGTACAGTCTTTGCATGAGACCTCCGGGCCAACTGGTTTGCCTGTCTATCGCCTACACATGCCTACCAACAGAATGCCTTGTTTGGTTGGTCGGTCTCATGGCTGGCATTGACGCAAATGTGGTAAGATCATGTGAAATGCTTAGTCTGTGGATTCCGTGTTTAGCATTGGTATCGTCCGAGAATTCTAGCCTTAGCAACATAGTGCCAATTGCCAGTACACAGAAAATTCGCTGCGATAAAACTCAGGGTTTTCCCGGCCAAAATTAATTCTTAGGCAAGCCTGGATTCAAAACAACGCTTAAAAAAGCCAAGATGGTGAACAGAGATCCGTCGGGCTATCTTCTCGAGGAGTTCCCGAGCTTAGAAATAAAAGAGCTTTCCAGTTTCTGGCTATTTTTGGTGGCGTTTCCGCGAAACCTGAGGTGTTACAAAGTAAACAACGCAAAGCTAAAGTTGGTATATTGCACCTGAAGCTTATTAGGATCAGGATGTTTACCAACTTAATTTCATAGTTCGGGTCTTCAAAACCTACTGAAACCAGTTCCTGTCTTTAAGCTTTCATACCTCGTCTACCTAAATGTCATCATCACGACTGCTAGAAATAGCAAAATCAGTTTTGAAATTGGCGTTCCTCTGCTCACCACTCGATCCAGTCAGGGCAGTTGATGGTGCTGGAAGTCCTCCGTGATTGAATTCATTATCAATCATAGGTATCAATAGATTAGTCCTGTGAACTGGTGCTTAATCGTAATGAAACTGTGGAGACAGAATGGCACAGTAAATGATGAAATGAATGGGAAATAGTGGGGGCTTATTACAAAAAGCTTTGTCTCTAAAGAAGATTTTTAACAGCAAAGTGCCTAAATCTTGTAACGCCAGCAGGATAAACATATCTGAGCATCATGTTGGAGCAAGACGCTTGGTTTCCTTTGCGAACCTCACCCAGTGCAAACCCAGCATGCAACGACACACTACCTTTATCCAGGTAACTCCACCAGAAATTTCTAGCAAGCCTTCCAATGAATTCACCGCTTGGTTTCCTTTGCGAACCTCACCCAGCGCAAACCCAACATGCAACGACACACCAACTTTATCCAGGCAACTCCACCAGGAATTTCCAGCAAGCCTTCCAATGAATTCAGTTGTACTCCATGTCCTGCAGGGATTTCAGCCTCACGCGAGGACGATCACTTGGGCCCCACCCAGGAAGATGCAAACATCTCACAGTGCTTAACTTGATATTGATGGCCTTCATTCGCGTTGTCACGTCATGACCTATCCTGTGTGAACTTTCGGCTAACAAGGAATTACCTTGAGAAGCATGGCAGTCAGGAATGGGTAGTAAACGTCACAATCACCTCAACCTAATATGCTTTATTTGCTGCACGACCGAATCCGACTCATTGCCTAGCGCTGGACTACAAACAGCTGCAGCAACTCAAAGTCTACTATATTACAGAGACAGCAGTGGTGAAGTTTATGAGGATGGACTACAAACAGCTGCAGCAACTCAAAGCATACTATATTACGGAAACAGCAGTGGTGAAGTTTATGAAGATCCTCAAGTTTTCATATCGGAAAAGTCGAAAAAAGTCGTAAATTAAGGCTACTCTCACTACTGTTTCGCCAACACGGCTATTTTCTCTCAGTGAAATTCGTTTATCACGTCAAAGATGACACAGGTCGGAAAAAATTGTGTCGTGCCCTGGTGATGCGTGCAATAATTTCATGTGTCACAATGCACTTATGGCTTATGCAGCTGCCAAGATAAATGAACTTATCAATATATTCAAGTTTTGTATTCAAAGGTGTACATAAGGTTGGATGTTCTGAACTAGGACCTCAAGGATAGCTTCTGGAGAGGCATAGTACAACGGTGTCATCCACATAATTGAGGTCCAGCAGTCCTTCTTGAGATGTGACGCTGGCAACCAGATTTGCGTTTCCCTAGAACGCCATTCCATAACGCCTTTGATTAGAAAAGTGAGTAAGTTCCTTAGCCAAAGTTTTTGGCTGAAAGACCTGACCGGGATAGCAGCGATATTTAATGTGATACGACTAGCTTAGTGCAGTTTTTTAGGGGAATCTCACCATGGGAGTTTCAAACCCCAGCGTGGAACCAGGTGTAAGCCTGACATCTATTCACAGACCAGCTTGACATGACTGACTGCGAATGTCACACGGGCAATTTTCGGTACACCTTAGTGGATTGCAGAAATCCACAAACCGTCGCAACACGGTAAGCTTCAGTCCCACCTCAAACGAGACATCTGATGCGCAAGCAAGCATCCATTTTCTAATTGCCCCGTTACGGATTTGTTGACGCCATCCAATACCAATAACGATCCTGAGATATGGGTGGTCAGAACACTGGAAATGTCTCAGATCGTCTGTTTACAGAAGCAACGCCTCGTAATTATACAACAACACAGCTTTTGTCCAAGTCTGGTACCTGCGACCCTTGAGGGAGTGATACGCCTAGTAAACAATACAAATAACAAACGTGATTCGTGCCTTTGATATTCGTGCTCTGACTTAATCAGGCACACTTCCGTCAGTAGTAATACAGCTACGATGGTATGTAAAATGCTCCACAACCTACAGTGCTTCTCACTGAGTTGCCAGGGGCATAGGGTGCATGTTTTGGAGCATAAATCTGCACCTTGTAGGTGTTAGATGCACACCGAAGGCTGGTGTGATGGTGGCCACTTTATGCTTTGTATTCGTTGTTGAAGATGAGGGTGATGTGGTCACTACTGAAGATCGACAGGGTTCTCACCAGTAAGGAGTTGAAGAACCCGCTGCGTTCACCTCAGTAGTTCATCTATGATGGAGTTGAAAAATAGTGAGAAAGCGAACTTCCTTACAGGACACTACTGTTTGTAGGGAGGCTTTTAGATGACTCCCCAAACAAATAACATGTTCGGAATTATGTGAATGTAAGTAACAGATTATGTTCACCAGTCTTTGAGACACCCCTGGTTGAGTAAGCACGGTTAGAATCCCCAATCAACTGACAGAATCGAACGCACACTTGATGTCCAGGAACTTGAAGATGATTTGTAATCTGAACACAGTGATGTTTGGATGCTTCTATGATTCTCATGTCTCTAGCTTTTGCGTGCCGCCTTAAGATGATGGAGAATCAGTGACACCAGAAGCCTTGTTAAATCTGCAGTCTACTTGGCTCCCTTGTTTTCAGTACATTTACTGCGCAACCGTTTCTGAAGATGGGTATTGTCATTGACTCTACTCAGTTGCACGATGTGCTCCCTCCTCCCAGATAGGCGCAAACATGTTAGACGGCCACTGACTAAAGAACTCACCATTGTCGTTGAACAGGGCAAGTGGCAGGTCCTCGTGACCAGAAGCGAGGTAACTCTTGAGGAGGAATATACATTCGGACACTTTCTAGGCCGAAGTGGGCTCCATATTAAGTGTCTGCCTTTCGTTCCTCTTTGCTGAGAGCCGTTGTGATGTTTAATGGATCCAGTGAGGATATGTTAGACGAACCAATTTAAACACCCTCCACCACTCATCGCTCCTTACACTTCTTTGAACCTCTGGATTAACCGAGCTCCGCAACGTGCACAAACGCTCAGTTTTATCTGGCATCGGATTATGCTCTGAGTTCTTGTAAGAGCCAGAGGAAGACTGCCGCCAGGCTTCCAGCAAAGCCGCTGTCCTATCAGAGACCCAAAGCTCGGAACAGGTTAGGCGAGCCTTACGACAGGTTGAACTTCCAGCCTGAGGTAGAAATTTCAATATCTGTCTGTAATTATCATTATTACCATCCTCCGGCATCTGGTCAGCAGTCGGGCGTTAGAAAAGTCGCTTGTGATAAGTTCCTAATAGAGATTTCGTTCTGAAAGTGAAACAAAGCTATGTCAAGGAAAACAAGAAGCACTGTACTATCAGTCTATCCTCACTGGGAGGGTGAAGACTTTGATGCTAACCAGTGGCGGTGGCTTCATGCTGTCACCTTCAATCCAGATGATTTGAACACGCGTTTGGATAAACCTCAGGTGTGAGCTGCTTTGCCGCTCTCATTTCATTCTCCTTAGATAAATTTACTAGTAGTATGGCAAACAAGCACGATTGTCCACACACCGGCTACTCTGTTTGTAACGATGTCAATGACAAGTGTGTTCTGTGTAATTAAGTGATTCGCAAGTATTTTTCTAGCTTTTCAGGATGCACTGTTGATGTCCATATCTATTTTGCGTCAACCTTATTATCTACATCCCGCGATTCTACTCACTCCTGAAGGATTCCGTCACGTTTTTTTATTTCCTTGTACCGTTGCAGCTTAGTGGGATCATTGTTTATTTCGAGTTGAACAGTAATGAATGCGTCCGTCCGTTTTTTAAGGAGTATTTTTTGGTACGCTTCCTGTAAATTTTCCATTGAAAAAAATACGCTGAACACTTATACTTCAGGAATGTCGAAGCACAGAAGTTGCCGTTGTTAAACATCAGTTCTGCTCCACAGACCACCGTATCGGTTCAGCTCCGACAGCATTCATTAGCGGATTTCCATATTCATAAGTGTAAAACGCCTCATTTGTCACAAGAACACACATAATTTCGAGTATCGTTCGTTTTTAAAGCTCCTCGTGCTTCGATTTTCGACTTCTTGTCGAGAATGCGAGTTGGAATTTCCCGACTTTCCGTCAACTCTTGGGTTTTGTGACGCATAACCTGCGCCAGGCATTGGAACCACATCTGTTTATCTCCGGAAGTCAAAACAGTTGATTCCTATGGTCAAGCAAACGTAATTTTTCATACAACGATACGGTCATGCACGGGCATCTTTGAGTTGGTATGCTGAGATATTGCGCACATAAAAGTGTCCGAATCGGTTGCATTCTCACCCCATTTCATTGACAATTACATATTCACCCTAAAAGGCACCATTCATCAGACAATTCGGATCACTGATTTGCTCAACATTATTGTTGCGTCCACCGTAAGGTGACAGATCAAGAGGAGGAAGCTCACGGGTTGTCCTTCTAATGATTACAAAACAATGCTATCGTGGTTGACGTTTGCGTACCTTCGTTTTTTGAGGATTCCTGAATGTGGCCCGATTCGGCGAAAAGTACTGCAGAACTGTGTTAGATTGCGAGAGTGATGCCTTACAGCTTGTCACATGCCTATTCGCATCGGTAGCACCGTGTGCCCGCGTTCATCACTTTGGTTGGTCCGGGTGTACTGCAGTTTTCTCTCCCGGCCCTAAACTCATCCAAAATACTCCCATCTCAAGAGCTAGTCACCAGCACACCATTTGATTTTCGTTTTGTAGTTAAAGTTGCTACTATTTCTGGATATCAAAAAAAAACATTGGAGCATATCAGTTCACGCAAACGATAACCTAGTTTGTTTACTTACTTGTGAACAATCTGAAAGCATGACACCGACGTACTGAAGTAACTACATGCTAAAGATTGACTGAAACCTCACTCGAGGCCGGCACAGTGTGCCCAGCTGTGTGAAGCTCTTAGCAAAAATTCTGGTTACGTATACCATCGGCGCACGGATAGTTACGAAACGGAGAGCAAGGTATCCTGCTGTGCAGCACCAGAAGAACCGTGGGTTTTTCTGCATCAGTGCTTCATGTCGTCATTTCCAACATTTGGGACAGACTACTGTCAATAATCTAACTGATTTGCGAGCCACAATGGACAGTAAATCTTACCACGAATGCACCATTTCTTGGTTATGGTTCTATCGACGTGCCCCTGTTTCCAATGGTGACTTCCATGCTAGGATTTAATAACTGTAATTCAACCAGTAGTTGGACTTTTCTTCACCTAAATACGTTAACCAGTAATGAATTGTTCGCCTAATCACTCCGAAGGTACGCGTGCTTCACAGTGCACAGGAGCGATGATGGTTTTGACGGTTACCGTCCTTGTTAACAGACAGCTGAAACACACTTCCCGTGCATCACGCTGCTTCAAAACGATTTTTCACGAAAACAAATCGTGCCCTGCAAAGCAAAGTCATTGAAAGCGATGATGGTTTTGACGGTTACCGTCCTTGTTAACAGACAGCTGAAACACACTTCCCGTGCATCACGCTGCTTCAAAACGATTTTTCACGAAAACAAATCGTGTCCTGCAAAGCAAACCAAGTCATTGAAATAGAATTCCAGGTAAAATTAGCATCTACTAGCATATCTTCCAATCTCAAGGTCCTTCGAGATGATTGCTTTACTACTTCTCTGGGATGTTGCGTATCATTCGGAATTTCAAAAAACCAATGTGTAAGAAGTTTCTTTCCGCAAGGCAGCCGAGTAAAACACGCAGTCTCATTGAGTAAACATAACCATTTCAAAAGGACCGCAGGCTGATAAAATGAAAGACATAAAAACTACCTTTAATCCCAGGTGCAAATAAGACCACTAGATCACATTTCTGAATCATACCTAATACATGCTAATTATTTTATTTTGCTCTCCCGGTGGATGCTTTATGTGCCTTTGTCATTTATTCATTGCCCCGTCTCCAGAGCACCCATTTTCATGCGCGCTACATAGACCCGTATATATATATATATATATATATATCATATAAATCATATATCATATCATATATATAATCATATATGTAATCATATAACTGGTATGTGTGTCTAAGTTTCTGGGGTACACCACAGATTCCACCATTTCATTGGACATTGTTACCCGGAGAGTGCCTCTACTGAAGCACTTGGTCCACTGTGGTTTGTTTGAAAAGTTGGTAGCCGTCTGTGTCATAGGTTTGTCGCTCGTGCCCAACTGTTCATGAACACATAACAGGAGTTTTAATTAGAGTCGTAGCTCTCGTTTCAACAGTCGCCCTCGTATTCTGATACAATTCTTCGGCTTAGCGCAGGTCAATTCACCGGCTAGAGATACAATTCTTCGGCTTCGCGCAGGTCAATTCACCGGCTAGAGTTTCCCTCTAGAAAAGCAGGAACTGGCATGAAAGGGAACTACTCACGAGGTTACTGAAAACTCTTCAGCAGGCCGCTTCTTACTTTTGTTGCAGAGGAATTTCGTTTATCCGGTTGAATAGGAGATGCAGCCAAATAACTAAACTGTGGTATGATTTAACTCTTCAGCTCCATTTGGTTGAATTTCTCCTACCTTTTGTGCGGAGGACAGAAATGATTTCGTCACGCCTTGTGAACAACGTCAGTGAATACGGTGTCTAACGACTGTTTGCAAGCTGAGGTAGTCTTAAAATGGAACTCACACACTTCTGTCATTTAGCGGTGTGTGGGGCACGAATAGCCGCAGAGATTTGTGGGCCAAAATTTAGTAGTGAGAAATGTGTTTCTTTGACACTGTATACTACTTTTTGGTTCTTCCAACAGCTGCAAACTGCTTAACGCCAGACAGTTGAACTTTGGTTGGAGGAAATTTTCCGGCCTCACTAGCTCGAACTGCTCTGATTTCTTATCAAAAAAATTGTGTCCTACAAAAGATTATATAAATGGGAGCGTAGTGCACTAAATAGTCATAGGACATACTGTTCGCCGGTTGTGGAAGCCTGTCAAGCCGATACCTACGAATTAATGCATTAAGGACACTCAGTAAAAAATGCGCATTTCACTAACTGAAGGAAAGAAGTTACACAAAGTCTACACCTGCAGCCCATCAGCTCCCTGGGGGTCTCACGTCTCTTTTCAGCTACACAGGTTAGAGTGGCCAAACGATGCAACTATGATACGCGCGTTACACTCATCCAGTTTGCCGCCGTTGTGGTGGCTATGTGCTCCCATGTGGTGATTTTTCTTCAAACTACAGAGTACTACGGTTGGCATACAGAAGTAACCTTTTGCAAAACAGTCATGACAGAACTCCTCATTTGTTATTATCTGCCCATCAATATTCATGGAATCCCGCTTACTTTGCATCTAGTGGCTGCATACCTCCATTTGGGGCTCTGTAAAACTTTGTTAGGTGAGCGTTGACTGGATATTGTTGCTTCTAATTAAACTAGATCGAAAAGTGTATTACCGGGAAATCAGTCAAAGTCCAAATAACACTGGATTCGGTGTATTTATTTGTGTTCTGCGGCATATTTGCATACTTATGATCATCATCAGAGTTAGCTAAATCTAAGAGTCAGCCTTGGTACCCAACTTCTGGCCATATATTGACTCTCTTTGACAAATAAGTGAAATCGACCGAAGAGCAATGTAACAGCTCCCATATTTCAGGCCACCACCCTGCTTTTCAGTTCGCCTCCATGTCCCTTTCGGTGGATATCCAGAGTTTATGGCACATTTATTTACTTATGGGCAAGATACCCTTCTTTTCAGAAGTTCTCGCATCTGATTATGTAAGTTAACAGCTATTCTAGGCTTGAAGATAGACAAATGACGGAGTGTCGTAAGTGGTCCGAGCTCACAAGTCTTGTCGCATGAAGTATCTTTGCGCTGCCATTCAATTTCTTCGGTATTGAGACCGTATATTAGCATCCACGTCCGCCAACCGGCAACAATGCCTTTGAGTTCCAGCTAGTTCAGTAGTTAAGGCGCGAACCTGTTAACCGGAATGTCCGCGGTTAGATGATTGGACAACTCGACATTACCTCAGCCCTCATGCTTCCCTTGAGTGGTATTGCACGTTTGCACCAGAAGCTTGCGACAGCTGATAGTTTCCAATTTAACAGTGTTTAAGTTCATGTATGGAGTTTTCCCGTGTGCATTCGTTTTCGGCAATCATATATCACCAACGTGGTACCGTTACTGAATACATCACTTCCAAATACTTGTTATCATGAGTGAAAACAATTGGTACCTGCCCTCTACTCTCCTTTGTGAAACATACAGCGTAGTACTCGAAGCCGTTTTATTTTAGCCACGTTTTCACCGAATCAGTCATCATTACACGGAGCACACTAGTCAAGTTTGGTAGGCTGAGCGTATTGGAAGCGATACACTCATTTATGCGCCAAGTCTTTTGTCCATTTAAGTTAAAATTTCCATGGCCCAGAACCTGAGGGGTCAGTGCGGTTATTCCTTTTTAACAGGGCCCTTTCTCATTTGATAATTTATAACCGTGACATTCATTAAGGTTCGATATTGTCACAGGGAACATTTTTCCGACCTCCGGTTATGTTGTAGTGATGGTTTCAATCTCAAATTGTTAAACAGATTGAGTTGGATCTACATTGTTATTAGGGTGGATAGGTCTGGCGCCGAAGATTCTGCGTCCCATTTTCACTTTATGAGTTCAGAAACGACTACAAACTTGTTACCAACAATATAGTCAACTTAATTTCGCTAACATAATTTATTTTCAGTAGGAGGGTTGAATTTCCTACTGTAACCCTCCAAGTTACCCCTTATAAGTTACTCAAGGCCGAATCTTCTGTCATCAGGTCGGCCTTCTCAGGTAATATTATTGCGTTTCTCAGTCTGTGTTTATCTGATCTGTCCACCGTTTTTGGTTCCATTACAATTTGGTTGTTGGTCTGTTCGCCGAGCTTGACATTTGGATTGCAACGTTTCATTGTCATCAGGTCGGCCTTCTCAGGTAATATTATTGCGTTTCTCAGTCTGTGTTTATCTGATCTGTCCACCGTTTTTGGTTCCATTACAATTTGGTTGTTGGTCTGTTCGCCGAGCTTGACATTTGGATTGCAAACGTTTCATCACCAATAGAGATGATATCGTCAGTGCAGGGTTGAGTGGGTTCTCTGCCATCCATTACAATTATTACTCATTTTGTAAACGATCGGCATAACTAGGACATTTTACAACTTGAGGTAAGTAATGGACTTGCTGGTTATAGGATTTCACTGAGAGGAGACGTGATCTCTAGGACATATGTCATTGCTCAACTTTACTCACTCCTCCCATGCTTTGGAGTGGCCTCAAATATCACAGTCCTGTTAGTATCATTGCTACACGAGTTTTTTTCACAGTCGGCGTCCAGAAGAGTCATTTGTTAATACGTGAATCAAGAGAGTACAGTTTGGACCTAGCTCCCTAGCACCCTATCAGGCCAACGAGTGGTAGAACGATAGTTGAGGAACACTCCTCTAACTTCGAACTCGTTTCATGTACTTTTAGTTGCTTGTATTTTATTGAGCCAACGTTGGCAACATCAGATCATTCTGACTTGTTCTTTTGGAGTTTGGGTGATTCTTCATCAAGTGACTTAGGTGCTTCTTTCCTGTTATTCGCAGGCAGCACAGTAACACAGGCAGCTACTCCGGTCTAGTCTTACACGGACAACGAGGGATCAAGCGAACAGCGTATAGATCGGTTTACTTGTTAAAGTATTGCTCGTGAGTAGACAGTGTCAAATTCAGGAAAGGTAACAGCCATCTTCGAGGACCAGCTGTCCGCCTTAAATCAATGAGCCCTTCAAGGGGTTTTGTATTGATATCCTTTTCGCTGTCCCCTGCAATTTAAACCTCCTATCGTCAGAATTATGGCTGATACGCCATTTAACTTGAGTTTCATATGTAGGTAATACGACAACAGAGTTGAAAAGTGGCATACTTTCCTTAAGCAAATTGTTGGTGCCTTCATCAATACGTTGGTGACCAGAGGGTTTGATTCCACTCAGGCATGTGCGCTCAAAGACCGCACATTTCTTTATGGTAATGGTTGAATATAACATGGTATAACGTGTTCGCACGACCGGCTTGCCCCCGAGTATAAAGAATGTCCCAAATCTTCGCAAACTTCAAGACGATTCAGCTTGTCACGAGGCTCTATCAACATCTATAATCAAGAACACGGATTTCGCACCTAACGTATGGCTACTTCAACCAAAAAATTTCTGTTCTCAAGTCACACCTTCTTTCTCCAACAGACACTATAGGAATTGTTTCCGGACGCGGCTATGGGTCAGTCATCATATAAACTAGCGATCGTGGCTTGCCAGGCATCATCATGAAACTTATTCCTTTACTCTTGACTTTTTTTTACAAACTTCGGTGACCACGATCCGATATAACCACTCAATCTAAAGAAACTGTGCGTGTGTTGTGATTGCAATATATCGAGCTTACCAAATGGACGTCAGTTGAGTGTCTGTGACCTGGTAGCTTGCAGAAGCAAACGCCCAGATCGTGACCTCCAGAAACGATTTTACGAAACTGGGTGAGTTGAACAGGACAGTATGGACAGCTATTTTTGCCAAACAACACAGGCTTTCCACTGTTAGATACGGAAGTTGCTGCATTTTTATTCACGTCCCTTTCGTTTGAGTAGTCCCTTCTACGGATCATTGGTGCACGCTAAAGTTGGAGACGTAGGGATCGATTCCCGCTCTTATCATAGCTCAGTGACTCTACGCAACCTTAGCACTTCCTGGAAATTAACATCGTAAGAGCAAACTAGTCCCATAATACCACAGACGAGCGTACCACACTGGCGGAGTAGTAAATAGACTCACTTTTCTCAGTCCTGGCACGACTGAGGCCATGCATTGCCGATGCGTTATAGCAATATCAAAACGATAGTCTAGGTCTTCAACGGCTTCGTGTTGACTAGCCAAAATAGCTGTTTCTGAACAGAGCTGAAATGCTTCAATTAAAAGTTATGTATGTATCATTCTAATCCAGACTCTTTTGCTTTGACTCACACATCCACTAATCGATTTTGATTTCGGTTGCACACTTGACCGAATGCATTCATCCACCTTTTCAGAATCAACCAACAGGCACGGACTGCGATGATTCGGCTTCCGACAAATGGATAGACACAACTTCTACATTGCGTGTGCTTTGCTTGCAGCCGTTTGTCCCTCCACCCAGAGATGTTATCCATCGCATTCTTCATCGCGTGGCTCGAATGCCCAAGCTCCAACGATTACATCTGTTCCCAGCTGCCTATGCGTTTCCAGCAGATGGTGAGGCTAGTCAGAGGGAGCTTCGTATGGACTGGATTTCACACAGTCGTAACTATCTACGACAGCGTTCGCGTCCAGATATTGAAGTCGTATAGTGACATGCTGTTGAAACTGGCTGAGAACATATGTGCTCGTTGAACTCTGTGTTCTTCGTATGATATATGTCTGTGATGCATCACATTCATGATAGGAACTCATCAGTGCTATTCACGTACAACCAAGCCACTTTTCTTTCATGCACGTCAACTAACTGGAGACATGTATGCATACGTTTGTAACCTTTTTTGATACACATTTGCGCTGACGTTTTTTTTTGAAAACCATTATTGGATTTATGCAAACAAAGTTTCCACATGAGGAATATACTCAAGCTTAAAAACATGGGAAAGTCCCATCTTAATCGTGCAGTAGTTCTTACTTGACTGTTGCATTAAATGTGACGATAATCTGGTAAATTAGGAATATGGAGACTGCAAATGTCTCAATGTACCGGTACTGAATATTTTGCGTTCCTGTACTGAGAAAACAACTTTCTGATAAAACACCGTATATTGTAATGGACCATAGGTATTTGGAGAGGAAGACACTGCCTTGTGACTCTTTGGAAGTGAAACTTGTCACCACTACTCTGATGCCAGGCGAGTAAGTATCTTTGTTCGTCTTCATCATCAGCATTGACAGCATGACATCACTGTTCAACACTAATGATTCACTAACGTACATTCATGATTCATTTGAAAGCCCTACTGTGAAGAAAAGAATAAAAGTGGATCGGGTAGGGAATTAGCGCTAGCTTACTACAATCATTTTGAGGTACCAACACCTCCAGACACTCATTCAAGTAATCCAGATAGAAACTAAAAAACAACGCGGTTTGATGAAACTGTACTCGCCGCGCAACTGGTATGATGCTTTGCGTTTAACTTTACAGTCCAGGTGAAAATTTTCATTGGAATACTGGCACAAAAACTGTATTTGGATACATCGGAAAATCAGTATTGCTTGGTATCTCAGGCCATTCCTCCGTTATTTCGTAGCCTCAGATCTCAATGAACGGTCTAATATTTTATAATGCTGCATTTTTTTTGTCGGCACGCTTGGTTTCATCTACCTCAGACGAACCGTCCGTATCAGGTCCCCATTGAAAAACATTACATTTGATTTGACAGATAGTCCTTTCGAACTTTTATGTAAGTCTCCGATGTCTCAGAATACGGATTGATGAATAGACTGTTCTCGTGGACTCATCATTAGGACAAACACGGTTGCTAAACAAATGATTCATCAATATATCAAGACTAGAGTTCAATCCGTTTCCATTATACTGAAATATTTACGGTACATGCCCATCACTAGAGGTAGGAGTAAGCTCAGCTTTATGCCTTCTATGAGTGCTTCTGAAAAGCCGAAACGACTATATGCAGAGGCGCGTTTTCTTCGCAAAGGGCGAAATTTGAACTTCGGTAGACTTTTACCACTAGCATAGAAGCGCAACCTCCTACGCTTTTTCACAAATTGGAATGAACTCATTTGCTTGGTGGGCAGTTTAGAAGTCGAAATGAGTTATGTTGGGGAAATTATTGTTGCAAGACGCGTATTCTGAGTTACTAATAGCCAAGCATATCACAAGAACGGAAGCCACAAGCGAACAGCTAACGGTAAGCACGAATGCGGTCTTCGTGAGATCTCTGCGTAACACACTTGAGCCAAGTCTCCTACTCACTAGTTATGTGGGGCAAAGTCTTTTCACTTTCTTCATCCTCCTCCTGTAAAGTAACCTAAAAAGGTTAAAACGCGATGAAACTGTTCAGGAGCACAATCGTACATTCTGGATAAATACTGACGTTGTGATTTCCCGCCTTAGTGCCTCAGTCTCTGGTCGCACACTACAAAATGAACAAAGACGACAATTCTCGGATCACTATCATGCACCCATGAAATTATTTTGGGATCTTCGGGCTTTGCCTAACAGTGACGACAAATGGTGATAACTTTTTTCTAGACAACTCACTTCGAAGCAGTTTGTGCAATTTAATGTGCTCAATCGGCCTTCATTTACACCTCGTTACGGTGTACACTACACTCCACAGTTGAGCCAATATAAAGGTGGGTTCGCAGTAGCGGTTATATCGGAATATTATGGGGAACCATAACGATTAATCCCGTACCGTACTGGAAATGACGCAGCACAGCTCGTAGATGGATACGTCTGTTTGGATGACACATGCCTTCTAGATGGATGGCGGTACACAGATTTGGACCATGAGTATGAATGCCATGGAAAGAAGCAAGAACAGTATTGTGTGGCGAATCGCGTACGGTAGGTGACTGGAGTCGATATTACTGAAAAATATCAAACATGGACTATCTATTTTGCACGTTGCACCTTTAAAAAGCATTACATGTTACAAACAGGGAGGAGACTGTAAACCACAGTCACTTAGCAAAAGCCTGCTGCTAGAAAACACGACCAAATCTTGCTCATCTCTACACAGGAAGACCGAGAATGGTGACATTTCGGTCGGAACCACGTTAGTTTACTAGGACAACCAAGAAAAAGGGAAGGAGAGACCAGTCCTCTCTGTCGACCGCTGGGGAGGAAAAACATGAAATCAGTGAACGCTGAGCTGATCAAGGAAGGAAAAAATAATAGAACTAAGAAAAAAGACATCCAGGTTCTTGTGGCTCACATCAAGGATCGCCAAATCCGACAACAAAACGACCTAAAATAATGGGATTCTGCAGAATGAATACATGGGAATCAACCAGCCACACTCATGAAGACAAATCGCAAGTTGGCAATGGACCAAACAGATTGAAGGCAGCCAACTACAAAAGTGGAAGCCACATCATCAGCTGATCAAAAAGCGGGTAGTTGGACCACGGTGTAATGCAGATCAGGAGGGGACCAACCAGGAAAGGAAATAATGGACGATTCCGGAATGCAGTGGGGCATCACATTGCAAAAACTACAGACCGCAAAGCAGCAAACATCATGACTGATCCTCTGAGCTGATTATTAGTAGCCAGTCAGCTTACTGCCTAATGCTTCTCACTGCAAACTATATAAGAGCAAGCACGAAAAAAAGAAACTACCCACCCAACAGCTCACTGATAATGCTTCTTCGAATGGTTATGGAACGTCTGTGAGTCAATCGCCAAGCTCGATGAACACATCAACATCCACCTTATTTGTGCAAACGTGGGCATGACTAGCAAATTAGATCAGGTGTATTCACTGGAAGTCATGCAAGGAAGATTCACTAATAAGTCCAACTCACAAAACCTATAGATGAATGTGTCCACGCTGGTACGTTGAAGTAAAGAGTGGTGCAAGAACCTACCCTGCAGTGATTTCAATAGTCTGATACATTCATCCGTGAATGTTGTATGCTGTGAACTACCGAGGTAGTTCGGCCAGATCCCTGAGAGGGTTGTGGTCCTTCGGTCGGCACTGAAACGTCACGTAGTGTTACATACGTCAGGATGAGCTGACAAGCATAAATTCTAGTCTGTTATTGTAACTGTAAATTACAAGAGTTGTGTAAACACATCACTGGATCAGTTTGTCAGATTTACTTGTCGTGTACCCACTAGGACTACGGTAAAACCCAGTGACTTCCTAACTGATGGCTAACAAGAGAGTACAGTCAGCTTAAGCCGACGAATATTGACACCCAGTCGCTGGCATAAGTGGGGTACGTCCGCCTCCTTGAAGCTTTTGAAAAGAATCACGTACATAGCGGTCTGCTGTTCACCATAATTGTGTTTACTGTGTTCCATAGTTTGTTCTAAATGATAGACAGCAACCAGGGCAAAAATATCGTTCTACAACACCTGCCTACTCCCAGTCAAATAAAATTTGCGTTGGATAACTGTGACGTGTTTTTTGCCACATGTTAATCTGTCGTGATCCATTCGTCGTGGCTGGATGTTCAAACATATAAGCAGACAGTGCTTCGTCGTCAACATATATATCGAATTGGGAAACAGTGTTCGATGAAATATAGTATGTCAACTTGCCAAAACAGATAAACCGCTTAGAATGAAGGTAAATCCGCAGTGATAATAATTTGTGAAACTTGCTACATCCTGAAGGACACTAGATGACGCGATGTGGGAGAATCACTGTCGTACCTAAATTTTTTGTGGTAACATTTTGTTATATCTGCTGTTTCGTCAATCTGAGGTATCTGCCGCTGACCCGCCTCCAGTGCCTAGTGTCGGAGAGAAAAGACTCACGGAAGGGAACACAACAGTTCTATTCCGAACAAGCGAGTGAGTGAAAGCGCAAAAGTTACAACGGCCCCACGCTTTTAAAGGGGACTTTCTGACATTGATCCAGGCTGTCTGATAGGCGTTAGTGATCACCCATCAATATCGATCGTGCCTCTGTGAAAAGCCTGAACGCTGATCACATTCGGTCATGCTTCTGTGGCGCAGAGAACACTCATCAGGTTTTACTGAATTGATCGAATGATTGACTGGCCTGGATGCTTGCCGGCTTTCCAGTTAAGCTTTTGGTGGGGCAGTAGGTTCCGGGCGTTCAGAAGTTGGTTTCAGGAATCTGACCTTCCTGATACCTTTGTTCGAGAAGACGGACGCAGAAAACTGTATCCTCATGCATCAAGAAGTGTTATTCCGATTAACCATCATGATAGAAGCGCTCACTAATTTCTGATAACTTGCGCGGTGTTTGAAGAACATAAGGCTTCCAGCATGTGAATTGTACTCACACTATTCCATTAGATGAATGGAAGCGAAAATTTATCCAACAGTAGGTCGGGTTTTCTGGTAAGCTAATTGATATCGCCCTGTTTACTGCCAGCTGGCCTCCCCATTACAAGTGGTGAATGTAAGCATGTTTTCCATAGGCGGCCTTCCGGATCTGCCAAAGGCTAGAGATGTACATGGTTAGCTGCTAATTATAACACCGACAATTGGATCTCGCTGTGAATCAAGGAGAATCCAGAAGCTCTTGGTTGAAATTGCCAATCTGGTCTGTCACTGCTTGCAAAATACAACAATGAGAACCTAGATGACGTACACGACCAACATGTGGCTATGGGTCGGAGATGTCCAGTCGACTAGTGACAAGCAAACTATGTCGATCACAGCGGACAGTTCGACTAACAAGTGTCAGCCCATTCCAACTTGTAAAAGTCGACGGCCCAACTTGAAGGAGACAAAAAGCTTAACTTTATTGCGCGTCGGTAAGATTACATGTTCTAGCAGTAAGGTTACGGCTTCCTTGGTGTGTACTGTTCAGTCACTAATGGAGGTTTGGAAGTAAACAGACAATATTAATTACATTATCAAACTGCCACTACCAGATGACTGGCTGATAAAAAACCGATTGCACTATTTCGTTTATGAAGCGAGCACTTCGGCGACTACAGCCTTGCAGAACCATACTTATACGAAGTCATCTTCCAGTACTGATTCGCATCGCATTGTACTTTGTTGTCGAGTCCTAGTGAGCACTACGCCTCAGAGAACACGAAAATTGCCTGGAATGCATAACTTTTCAGTGAAAAACGAACAGAAAGCAATCTATTCCACGATGAATTATCACTTGTCTATATTAGAGAATGTCACTTGATTCACCACAAGATTATGTAGCTCAAAAATTAAAGACTACCCCCGCAAATCGTTGCGTTTTAGTTTGTTCTGACCACCACCGTACCTGATAGTGTTTGCCTATATTTTATTCTAACAGGTCCAACTCTGCATTCCGACATCACTTGTTGCACGTGCCGCTTCGTCACACCGTTAACTAAAGACTGCAGGCGTACTTCCTATGTGCCGATTTCACCCGATACCCGTTTTATAGACAGCCTCCGTTGCCTCTCGAACGTACCATCTGTCTACTGAGCCGTTATCCCTGTCCACGGCCCGTTTACATTGCCTGAATGCCCATATCCGTGTATTTGTATATCATATGTATATCATACCAATAATGCTTACAGAAGGCCTTGTTGTCTCAATGTTTCCATTTCTGCTTCTACCGATAGAGCCATTATTGATTGTACGTTCCACTTAATTCATGATATTTGCTAACCCAGCCCGCTGCTGCCAGCCTTCAATGCATTATCTAATGTCCTCATTTGTCTTTTCCTGCTGTCTACCGAATACAAACAGCATGTCGTCTGATAGCTCTAAATCGTCCCTTAAAATCCTTGGCAGGCGGAATCATACAACTTTCACATCAAGAAAACAGCGACAACCAGGTAAAGGCCTTTACAAAACTTGGTGGGCTTTCTCATTTGGCTTGCTTCAGATGAAGTTATCATCGTCTGTTTCTTCTTATTTGCGGTCTAAATCAGTGGTTCCTGTGTTGCTGTAAACCTAAGGTCTTCAATGAATGATCTATTGGGCAACATCGGTCAGTGGGAATAGTCGGTAGCTCAAACAGCTGAAAAAAGCCGGACTCTGTGGTCCAGTGTCATCAAATACCGACGGTGTGTTGGCCGCTACGCATGTTGAACGCCAGTGCAGCCGGACTTGCTTCTGAATAATCCACAACTTAATACCATTATTGGCTTTCCTGGGTTCTAGTGTAATGCACGTGCATTCCACTGCAAAGGCTCCCCTTCGATACTGTGGTTTTGGAGGAAGTCGCACATACCGGATAAGTATGGGCACACACGCCCCAACGCCCGCTCATAGAAGCACACCCAAAAGTTCTCTGACATCATGGTTCGAACAAAGGGAACCTCTAAGTAAAGTTTTGGTATTTGACGGGATTTATTTGGAAGCTTGAAGTCCCACCTGGACACTTACTTTTGTTAAAATTTATTCAAAAATACGGAAGGTTCACCCTGGGCTTTCACTTGTTAGCGCGATCTTCTTGAAAAGGTTGAGTAATTTTGTGGAGCAGTTGGTTTCTCCACGTTCTTCCTCCTTGGATGCGTTTGAAAATGCCTTGAGGGTGTGCGCAAGCAATGCCTAAATTGATTTTGTCCACATAGACTGAGGAAGGAGCAGCAACTCGTGACTTCTGTACGAAAACATTTTTCATCGTTTCAGTAGACGTCTCACCAAAGCAAACGCCGAGGAACGTGTTTTAGCTTGTACACTTGATGAATTGGTCACGACTGAGTAAACGTTGTATCGGGTGATCGGCATGGTTCTATCGTCGCTCGTATACTGACCCTTCAGTTGCGGTGTTATACCACCCAAAACACAACCAGTAAAAAATCGAATTCACCTTGACAGCCTGTGTGCCAAGTGACGCCGATAATGTGAGGCAGTAATTGAATGCGTTTTCCTGATGAATTACGCATCGTCACAGGTGTGGTAACGCGCTGCAGGTATATTTAGGCATTTGTTGAACCACCGTGACATCTGCAGCTACCGCATCAACCGCCAACCTTCGCCCTCGATTAGGTCAATGTTCAGGTTTTTCTTACACAGGTACAAGACATGTCGTTGGTTCTTGCAAAACTTCACTGATGTAGCCATGTTCTGGAGGTGGAATGTCCCATTTGTCATTCGATCAGTATTCGTATAAACATACTAAGAGCTCAGGCGGTGGGAATTACTAAGTGAACAGAATCGAGGTTATGGAGCTAGCGAGCGCATGGGAAGCGGTCTTAGATAAGCCGAATCGACAAGTGATGGTGTGGTTGTCAATCCACTCAGGATCATTAGAAAAAGCCGGGGGTGGGGGATGAAAACCTCAACCGACAAAAGGTCTCGCGTTCACAACTATCTCAGCACTAGCTCACCCAAACAGACTGACAGAAGGTTCAAACGAAGTTCAAGAGGAACCATCGAATGAACCGAACCAGGAGAACTAGACCCTAGGCTTGACCCAAACACATGCAGGTTTCTACACCGACCCAACACTTGTTCAACCACTCTAACACACAAAAACACCTCGGCCGACACCCAACGGAGATTTAGCTTGACTTAGCTGATTGGTTCTCCTTCAGCCTTAAATCTCGACCTACCTCGGAACCTAGTCACTTGGCGTGAGGAAGCTTTCGTGTCAAAAGCGAAACGTTACCAAGCGAAAAATCTACCGATTGTCGCCAAACTTTTTAGAAGACGATACTAATAGCCTACTTTGGTCAAAAGATAATCTTGTTACCGCCTGTCATGGCTCGGTCTGTTTCGAATCTGGATATGTGGTAAATTGTGGTGAACATTGACTCTATTCTATTCATTCTGTTTAGTGTATTTTTATATGCCTTTGTTTTACGATGCGATTGATTGTACGCCCGCGATATTCGAGAATATACGATATTCATTCGTCCATATTCGGACTTCTATGCTACGCGTACATTCGGTAGTTAAGATACCTACCACTATTCTAATTATCACA
>NW_008751669.1:2502711-2503457 GCF_000715545.1 Opisthorchis viverrini
GGTAACTTTGTTGATTGTAATTTTCTTGTATCGAATTCTGGTCCTTCAATAATTGGTCTCAAAGTTTTACGTGCGCTTAACGTTAACATTTCAATACTTACTTCAAATTTCAACGAAACCGAATTGAAGCAACTGATCACGAGCTGCTCCAAAGTCACCGGAGTAATGCGCATACCAAAAGTGAAACTCGAGGTTTCTGGTGATCCGATTTTCCTCAAACGACGTTTGCGTGAACCAGTGCGTCTAGCTCTAGATTCACTGTGCCAAAAAGGTATTCTGACACCTGTCGAGTCTTCCAAATGGGCTACGCCAATTGTTACGCCATTAAAGTCTGATGGTAAAACTGTTAGAATTTGTGGCGATTATCGATTGACACTCAACAAAAGCCTACTTCAACGCTTATGTGCTACAGAAGAACCTGAAGATGTGTTGTATCGTCTAGCGGGATCAAAAATCTTTTCAAAAATAGACTTGGAGGATGCATACTTTCAGATACCGCTTGATGATGCTACTAGTGAATGCACAGTCATCAATACACCACTTGGATTATATCGATAAAATTTCTTGCCATTCGGACTTAATGTCTCTCCTGCTGTATATCAAAATGTGATTAATTCAATTGCTGACGGTTTTGAAGTTGTTTTGATTTTTTTTCAAGATGACGTAATAAGGTTACGCTAAGGTTACGATAAGGTTACGCTCGATTCACGCTGGCTTGCATTATTCAAAAGATTTCATGACTTCAA
>NW_008751669.1:2505844-2510323 GCF_000715545.1 Opisthorchis viverrini
TACCTACCACTATTCTAATTATCACACACTTGCCTTACTTATTTGGCCCAAATGGATGTCACAAGTTGTTCAGCAAAAATTACGGAATGAACTCAACCCAATGACGTTGTTACAACGTCAGATTGAGACCATTTGAAGTCGGTATGGAGGGTAACGCGTGCTGACATTGTGCCGACATCTGTTTGACTTTTTCCTTCTACCCAAGGTATTAAAAATATTGCCCAATTTCAAGTTTCATATTTCGGATGCGTAGTGTTTAACGTCTGCGGCACTGTACCCGGAATGGGCCCAGAAGATTTAGCATACTCATAATAACAATGGATAACTTATTGTAAATGAACCATCCTTTCCTCTGTATTCGCGGACACTTGGGAGATTGGTCAGAGTGCTGCATAATCACTCTGCGTTAACGTGAACATAAGAACTAACCTGTACATACTCTGTTAACACTAGCTGGAAAACGCCACAAAAACGTCTTTGTTGGTGTAACTTTGAATATTGAGCATCTTCCCCAGATTTGCTCTCACCAGACTTACTGATTATTATTCCTGGAGGGACTCGCAGTATGGAGGGATTCGTAACATCTGCCGAATAGAAATCAGAACTTATCCCCGTTCTGTTCTCGTATGTTTTTGCTTCAGCGTAGCTTCAATAGCAAAACATAGGTAAGCAGGATGAGGCTCACTTATTTTTTGAAATTTCATTTTGAAAATGACCTACTTTTGGACTTAGGCATCAACCGAAGCTTGAGGAGACGCTGAAAATTCGCCTGTTTGATAAACGGCCAGGTTATTCCTTGACCTTTCAGCCGTATTGCGTAAATTATGACACACTTCTCCAGTAGGAAATTATTTGTCAACCAGCGGAAGTATCTACAGTGGAAATCAGTAATGTCTAAACAGACTCTAAAGTGGCCTTTATGGAATGGAATGTAGATAGAACAACCGGATTATTTGAATAGGGCATACAACGACGTTTGCAGATAAATTCATACGGTGAAACAGAAAGAAACGATGGAAACAGATTTGACAGAAAGGACTCCAGTATACATTGGGAGATGGCATACATAAAGGAGTCTTGGACTCGTTTATACTTACAGTGCCAGGTGAGGCCATTTTCGAGAGCCGAAAAGATGCATGACATCCTGGTAATCATTAAACAAATGTCCGGTGGTGAAACCCGAAGATAGTAGTCTTTCCCGACGAAATGACATTTTCCTCGCGAGATAGAAGTAGATGTGGATGTACCTTCGCAAATGACAGGGAATTCATGGTCCCCACACGCATTAACTATCATTTGTGTAGTAATCTACGTGCGCTGCCGAAATTTCTGATGCTTCTTGGCCGTCAAACGCTATCTTCTCCGAAACGTGTGTGTTGACTAGAGATGTGTGCGCAAAAATGGTGCGTTTTGCCGTATGTTTGCTCAACTTAGGAGCCACCATAATCTTCCCTGCTTTAATTAGAAGTTAATCCAATTAAACTCCAACTCCAACTTTTGGCGCACTTTCAAAATTACACTTGCAAAGCAACTGTAGCGTAGTGTCTGCCATTTTGGTCGATTTATATGTTACTATTGGTGATCTACAACCGTGTTCATCGAGTTTTGGCTTACGAGCTTTCTTTTTGTTTTCCATCTGCAGAAACTGTCATGTGTCATTGCCTCCGGGGAATTGCCATCTCCTGGTGCTTTCACAGCATGCACACCACACAATAGCTTAAGATGCCACATTGTTTCTTGCGACATCATCCCCACTCTGATCTTAGGGTGCTATTTGGTGAATATTTACAACGAGAACCAATTTTCTGGTGTAATTGTTGCAGAGAATTACTTAGTTGCAGTGGTCTGGCACAGCCCGCTTTTGATCTATGTCGCTGTCCATCCTGTTGTAGATTTCAGTTTCTCACAGATGGACGGTGATTTGTAGGTGTATTCTCACTAATAAAAAGTTGTGCTTTTTGAACATCAAAGTAAGCGGTTACTGATGTTGGCCTAATTGGTTTCAGCCTGCGTCGATAAATGGTATGTAAACCATACTTTGAGTGATAGACCCCTAGTGGGTATGTGTAAGTGAATCGATGACCCAGAAAGCACACTCTTAAGGCTTTTTAACATGTGATTTCGGCTCACTCGTATTATTACATGCTTTGTTTTGCCAGTGACCACCCTAATCCTGATTGATAATAACGGAACTGTCGGTGCATCCTTCGCAGCAAACGGATAAAAGATAGCATCTGTTATGTCAGAGAAGCCTGTCTATTCTTCATTCCTGTACAGTCAGATGAATCAACGCTTCACCACAAAGTTGTGTGTGAGAAAGTAAATAGTTGTACTGTTTATTTAAATGCGCCGTCGCAGGAGAAGCACTTGTGACGTATGTGTTATTTAGTGTTTGCAATTTCGGTTGATTTTTATCAGTATCGGTGATGTGCAACCTTTCATACTCGGCTTCGGCATATAAGTTTTTTTTCTATTTTTGATGCATAGAGACTGTCATGAACCCCTACCTTCATAAAATCGTTGCCTCCCGTTGTCTTATTAGCATGCATACTACACACCATACGACGACACTTACTGAGGGTAACACCAAGGGGATCCACGAGATGTATCACGTTGATACCCCAAGTTTACTGAGCTTCACCGTCTTACAATCTTAAGCTTGGAATTGTGAACAGTTTACAACCAAATTGCTGCTTGCGGGCAACACGCTTAAAGTGAAGTACAAGAAAGACGTAGTCAGCACCTAAGTATTATGGTGGCGATGACACACACTGAGAATAACGTCTGCGGATATAAAGGCCAAAGGTGTAAACATGTGCTGCATTAATCACAGAGATGGGCAACCTTCCTATGGTCAAGACCACTTAACTATTCAATAAATTTGAAACTGTGGAATTACACCTTCATTTTACTGTTTACGCAAGCCCGCATTCAATGCAGGGCTTTGACGCCCCGCAACCACTTCGCAATTCTTTCTCCAAGCTCGCTCGAGAAGACTTTATTGTTCGCGGGCCCAGAAAGAGTTCAGAAATGACGTTGCAAAAGTCCGGGGGAGCATCTGAGATTACAGCATTGTCAACAAACTGGGATTCACGGTTACCTGGGTGGCTGCAAGAACACAACCTTCAAAGTGGCTGTGTGAGAATGAGAAAAACTGAAAAATTCCATTTGAAGCCATCGGCATGACAGAGATTTTCTCAGAGTTTTGGTCTAAGTCACCTGACTAGAGGAGACGCAGAAGATGAGCTGGCATTCCGTATAATGCGGAACCACTGTAACTCAGAAATCCGCCAATAGAACATACGAAAATAAGCCACCGTTTTTGGACCTCGCCGGAAAAATAGAAATGTGATGTTCAAATACATGAGAAATTGCCGCAGAAACAAGCCATCTGTGTTCATCTTGGGGGACAGGAACGGAGAACCCCCCAATGACCCAACAGTGGTATCTGAGGTTTACGGAGAACACTATGCAGGTCTAAATTCAGCCCCAGCATCCTCGTCACATCCACTCTTGTCAAAGCGTAAGTACGAACAGTCTCTAAACGAATTGGTCTTCGCAGGGGAAGAGAATTCGTCAACTCTTGCACAAGATCAACCCATTCTGCGAGTTTGGGCCCCGTCGAGATCCACTAAAGGATCCTGGAGGAAACGTCGTCTACACTGGCAAATCATTTATACCTGGTGTTTCGTCAGTCGGTTGACGAAGGCCGCTCGCTCTGTCTGGAAGGAAGCGCTTGCCACTCCAATCTACAAAACTGGTGACCGACTATGGCCTGGGGCTACAGGCCTATAAGCCACACCAACGTGCCGTGCAAGGTGACGGAATGCATTCTGAAGCAAGCTATCCAAGATCACCTTACTTTCAGCAAACTGATATCTCCAGCTCAACAAGGAGTTCTCCCAAACCGTTCTTGCGCGACAAGCATGCTCGGGTTTATGGACAGCTTAACCCAGGCCAAGGACGGAGGACTTATATCGGATGCCATATTTTTCGACTTCTCAGAAGCATTTGATAGGGTCCCACACGGCCCGCTGCTCCACAAACTCGATTCTCACGGGATTCAAAGGAAAATCCTACACTGGATCAAGGCGTTCCTATCAGAGAGATCTTTCTGGGTGAAGGGAGGTCATACCTAGACTTCTCCAGCATCGGTCTCCCATGGAGTTCCTCGAGGGTCCGTACTGGACCATCGTACGGATATTGCAACGGTCGTTTGACGCTGTCAACACGGACAAATACGTGTGTATAAGAAGACAAACTGGGATCCAAATGTGTGCGTCGACCGGATTTCCGAGTGTCAGACGGGCGAAGAGTAAGCATATGATCTTGCAGTCGACTGACGTATGTCGATGGTGAGAGGTCTTCATTGGGTGTGGATAAACATACCATATCTCCTGGAAGACGTAGCGTTTGTCCATAGACAAGTTGAGCTGGAGTGCAACCAATATCCTCCTTCACGGTATTGCGAATACCAAG
>NW_008751669.1:2514301-2515889 GCF_000715545.1 Opisthorchis viverrini
CAAAAAAGATTTTGGCATCTTAGTCTCTTCAAACTTTTCCTTCTCAGCGCATAGAAAGAAATCGGCCCAAAAGGCGTTCGTCATTTTACGGATGATTCGGCGCACCCTCTCCCATATTACTCGCATGGACTTCCAATGCATGAGGCCCCATATTACTCGCATGGACTTCCAAATACTGCATGAGGCCTAGGTCAGACCACTCCTTGAATACGCCAACCAAGGTGTTTACTCAGGACGCACGAAAGACTTCACCCTCATTGAGCGTGTCCAGCGTGCCGCTACGAAAATTGTAGCCAGCCTCAAATCCGTGGACTACGAAACGCGCCTCGCGATGCCTGATCTCTTTCCCCTGGAGTGCCGTCGCCTCCAAGGAGATCTAATTCTTACTTATGTCCTATTTGAACAAACCTTGGCCAACAGGTTTTTCACTATCGACCCATGAAACACACGGGGAGGACATAGTAAGAAGGCTTTTAAACTCAGAGCGCACGATTCACATGGCAAATTTTTCTCATTTCGGGTAGTAGCTGCGTGTAATAAGCTTCCTCCGACGGTTGTCCACGCTGCTTCTGGAACCCAGTTCAAAGCACTATCGGACATTTGTTTATGCGAATCCTCGTGCTGGCAAGCAAACTATCCCGCGCTGAGAACGTAAAGAACAGTGCTACACCATTTTTCACTTGTGCCTTTCAGGTGAACGGCAGCCGATGAACGACCCGGGAAACTTGGCCAAAAGCCTCGATCCTGTGTATCGATCCGTGAATCCGTGAAAGTCCTTTTTTGATGCATTCTCACAAGAATGAATCACTTTTATGTATTCTTTGCATCGTATGCAGCCTTACGTAAGCGACACAACTGTTGATAATGTGACCCACCACAGTATGAGCACTTGCCAATGTCCTGCCTCAAATTCCATTCAAGCATGTCTCTCATGTGTCATTCCGTAAAGAAGTTTGAACATGTGACATCCAACCGACCTCAGCAGTTCGGTTCACAATCGCTTGGCGTCTCACGAAACAATTCTTCCCAGTTGACAACAAGATAGACAAGCCGTGTTATTCGAATATTCAGGTCACTTTGCAGTGTGTAAAAATAGTAAACGTAAACGGCACATATGGGACTAAAGTTTACACATCGTAAACCGCGGCTCCTACAGGCGGGCAATAGGGTCAAATTTATTACATTATTATTACATTATTGTATCCTTTTGCTTTTTTATCCCGTAAATCCATGACTATAAAGACTCGGTTGTATTTTCATGTCTGAAATTCCACTACTAAAACCTTACCAGTACCCGATGAGTATGAATGACTGAAGTGTCGGGAGCAGACACGATGACCATTGATGAGTCAAAACCTCTTGACTATGAGAAGTTCACATAATTATTTATCTCATCTACGAGCTTTTCAAACTGACCAAAAGATGGGTCTGGATTAGAGCACAGCCTTCGAAGTTTTCTCCACCATGAACGACCACATCAACTTCAACATAATAGGTCCCGATAAAAAATACATTGCTTTCGGCATCCGATAACGTCTTCATGAAACATGACACGTCACCAAATTGCGACATTCGGTAATCATTCTTC
>NW_008751669.1:2516049-2578163 GCF_000715545.1 Opisthorchis viverrini
GTTTACTCAGGACGCACGAAAGACTTCACCCTCATTGAGCGTGTCCAGCGTGCCGCTACGAAAATTGTAGCCAGCCTCAAATCCGTGGACTACGAAACGCGCCTCGCGATGCCTGATCTCTTTCCCCTGGAGTGCCGTCGCCTCCAAGGAGATCTAATTCTTACTTATGTCCTATTTGAACAAACCTTGGCCAACAGGTTTTTCACTATCGACCCATGAAACACACGGGGAGGACATAGTAAGAAGGCTTTTAAACTCAGAGCGCACGATTCACATGGCAAATTTTTCTCATTTCGGGTAGTAGCTGCGTGTAATAAGCTTCCTCCGACGGTTGTCCACGCTGCTTCTGGAACCCAGTTCAAAGCACTATCGGACATTTGTTTATGCGAATCCTCGTGCTGGCAAGCAAACTATCCCGCGCTGAGAACGTAAAGAACAGTGCTACACCATTTTTCACTTGTGCCTTTCAGGTGAACGGCAGCCGATGAACGACCCGGGAAACTTGGCCAAAAGCCTCGATCCTGTGTATCGATCCGTGAATCCGTGAAAGTCCTTTTTTATTCTCTTCTCACAAGAATGAATCACTTTTATGTATTCTTTGCATCGTATGCAGCCTTACGTAAGCGACACAACTGTTGATAATGTACCACAGTATTCCTTTTTTGATGCATTCTCACAAGAATGAATCACTTTTATGTATTCTTTGCATCGTATGCAGCCTTACGTAAGCGACACAACTGTTGATAATGTGACCCACCACAGTATGAGCACTTGCCAATGTCCTGCCTCAAATTCCATTCAAGCATGTCTCTCATGTGTCATTCCGTAAAGAAGTTTGAACATGTGACATCCAACCGACCTCAGCAGTTCGGTTCACAATCGCTTGGCGTCTCACGAAACAATTCTTCCCAGTTGACAACAAGATAGACAAGCCGTGTTATTCGAATATTCAGGTCACTTTGCAGTGTGTAAAAATAGTAAACGTAAACGGCACATATGGGACTAAAGTTTACACATCGTAAACCGCGGCTCCTACAGGCGGGCAATAGGGTCAAATTTATTACATTATTATTACATTATTGTATCCTTTTGCTTTTTTATCCCGTAAATCCATGACTATAAAGACTCGGTTGTATTTTCATGTCTGAAATTCCACTACTAAAACCTTACCAGTACCCGATGAGTATGAATGACTGAAGTGTCGGGAGCAGACACGATGACCATTGATGAGTCAAAACCTCTTGACTATGAGAAGTTCACATAATTATTTATCTCATCTGCGAGCTTTTCAAACTGACCAAAAGATGGGTCTGGATTAGAGCACAGCCTTCGAAGTTTTCTCCACCATGAACGACCACATCAACTTCAACATAATAGGTCCCGATAAAAAATATATTGCTTTCGGCATCCGACAACGTCGTCATGAAACATGACACGTCACCAAATTGCGACATTCGGTAATCATTCTTCAAGATTTGCTTTCGCCATCTAAATTGTTCCTTCACGCATGTTGAACAGTGCCCACCATAATTCGATGGCGGGGCTATGATGTAACAATCACTGAGATGACCTTATAAAAAATACTCCAAACCAGGAGAAAATTGCGACTGTCTGCATGAAAATACAGTAAGAAGACGATTGGAACTTTGAACGGTGCACAGTAAACGGCATGGTATACCACGAACACAACACAATGGTGAAAAATTCTAGTTACTTATTGACGGACTTTGCTAGATTGTTTCGGGAGGTTTCATGAGGGATACATTTGTAACGTTTGGAAAATAATACTGCAACTTAACCACAAATATAAGGTTGGTAAAAGTTCGGTGGCTATGCTTAATTGATGAATCACAATGAGTGCAAAACGTGCCGTAGGTTACCGAGGGGTTTTCAACGACCTGATGAGTAGTGTAGCGTTTCGTCAACGGATTATCTCAAATTTCTCCACGTCATTTCAGTATTGATTATATCTATTGCATTTGCAGTCCAACAGTGCTCTTGTCTCTTCGATACATGTAAGTTGAGGTGCATGCGGTAATTAGAAGAGAAAAAGGAACTCCGGTTTCGATTAATTCGACTGGTGCATTGCCTTGCATTAAATTGCAAAGTAATTGACCCAAGTGTTAAAGTATGTGAGCAAATGGTGCCAAAGTTTGGTCAGTTTTGTCAGTAAATGAATGCATCAGGCTCCTTCGAGGAGTGATTGATTTCCGACGGTCTATCTGAAAAAAAGACGAAGAATTATTTAAATGGACGAGTGCACCGTTCATCATCCTCAGTGGCGTCCCCGCAACTAGATCACAGAATTTATCGTGCACATTTTAGCGACAACTGTCGTCACGTGCCCTTATTGGGAACGAGTAATTGAATCTTGACGTAGGTTAAATAGTGGATTTGAATTTGAACGTAGGTTATGTGGCGGGTTTCAAAGACCTGACATGACCACTTGGTGCCACTTTACAAACTGCAATGAACATTATCGCAAGGCTCAACATAGAAGATGGTGTTGTGTCGATAGTTCGGAAGTGCCTTGAAACCGAAACGGCAACAAGCAGCGCAGGTAGCACGGACAAGATGTTGTTGTTCTTTGGATTCTTTGCTGTAGAGCTTCAGCTTACTTTTATCTGCTTGAATTCGTTGCTCGAGAACGTTAGCTGACGCGCAAATTCGGAAACAGCCTTTTTTGAAGTTTCTACTGCATAATTTTTACTGCCCGTTTGTGGCACAAATTTTTCATAAAATCACTTTTGTTACATTTCAAGTAAACAGCGCTTTCTTGTGCAAGTCGGAAGATCCCCTTTTCCAGAAAAGTCAATGCGTTTGAAAACGTTGGATTGCAAAATTTAAGAGAGAATTGACCACGACTTTCTGCTGTCAAGCGGCACTGACCAGGCTTTGAAACAAGAAGGTGAAAAGCTTGAAATAACCAACTCCCATCTGTATTCCGCAATAAAACTTATCACCCACTGAACAAATTAACAATCAGACGTTAAACACAACGAAGACAGACGATATTGAGGTGGTTTAATGAGACGCCAACGAATTGAGAAAACTAGAACGTGGATCTGCTGTGAGAATTCATGCGTTAGCTGAGGACCAAAGAGTCAACTGTGGAAGTGTGCATACTCTGCAGAGATATCTAAACCTGCATTCTTAGAAGTGTTTGCTGAATCAGTAGTTCATGTTCACATCACTTTCGTTTGAGCAGTCGTCCTTCTGAGTCCACAGCAAAGGGAGAAAGCATTGAACTCGAAGTTTGCTCCTACTAAAGCTCATCAGCAGTACATATCTGGTGATCATGCCGGGATTTGAACTCCGACATCTGACATGCGAGGCAAGTGTGTTACCGCTACCCTCAGATGCTTCCAACATCTGAATTTCCACGTCTGACCAGGCGAACTTTCGAGCGATGTAATTGGTGTGTCCGCAAACTCCACAGCAGGAGGCAGTAGGTATTTTATACGACTTCGCGCGTTGACATGCTAGAACTTTGGATCGACCAAATTCATTACAGAAAGGCAACGCAAGCACAAACTGCACGCGACTGCACAATGCAGTCTCAGAGTCAGGTTCCAGATGGGCACAAAGCGCGACACACTTGCACGCACAATCGTCAGATCACACACAACTTCGGAAACGACCGCAGCACACCTGACGGTGAGCTGATCATTCTTTGGTTAGTCACGTTGGTTATGTCTGAAGGTCAGTCAGTTATTTCCTGATAGGGGCCACCAGCGTCGGTCGATAAAATCTGAGACTATACAGGGCTATCACGCTTAACAATCAGGATGCGGATAGGTGCACACTGTTCGAATTCTTAACGATAGTTTCCGGAGTGCCAAACCGTCGACCTAGTGAATGGCGTATGAAACAGCTTCGACCATGGGTCTCAAGGAAATCCAAGCATCACGCCGGCTCGCAGTGCCACCTCACCTTCATCACGTGCGACCTTTGTGTGCTGGAGTGGTGATGCGGTCTCTCATATTTCTGTGGGGTATCGTCGTCTGCTAGTTAGGATTGAGGGAACTGGCTGCCCGAAACTTTGGGGAATAAATCCGTAAAAAGAAGCTCTGAAAATTGGGCTTCAAAACAGGCTGAACTTATTTGGTTTTAATGGGAGACCCGCCTGAAACCTGGCTTAATCACCCGTTTATGGTGTTCTTCTCCATCGGAATATGTTGCACCAGGCAGCGTGATAACCCAGCTGGTACGGTACTTGAGATTGTAGAGAATTAACGCACTACACATAAGGTTACTGAAACTTTTCGACAGCCCTCGACCGGTTTTGACTTTCAAGGGGTTTATCAGGTAGGTGCAACCTCCGAGTACCTGTCAACCATATGTTTCATTTGAGCCCAAATTGCACCACCATCATCCGGACACCAATTTGGTTTTGACGATGCACTAATTTTCTAATCGTCGAGAAGCAGATATTATTGAACTCATTGAACACAACGTGATTAAATGCATCACGTAAGATTTGGTTGAGGGAATTATAGGTCAAAAACAAAACAATCACTTCAAGGGCATGAAAGATAGTCGTCCTGCTGTTATGCATAGTCCACTGACTGGATCTAACCATGTAAAACCATGTGAATCAATGAGATGAGGTCCGAATGTCTTAATTTTTAGTGTGTTAAACGAAAAAGTGTGAAAACCAGTAGAACCAAAATAAAAACATGGTAGCACAATCGATCAGTCCTACTGCCATCCAGAAATCTCCTTCTGCAAGCTTTTGATAAAGTTCCGTGAGCACCCCTTGTTTTGAAATATACGATAGTAACATGATCCTCAAAAATTGGCGCTTGAAATTTTGACGGCTTGCTCGTGTAAAACTACGCATATCCGCATGAATCAAAAAAGAATGCAACTAATTTCCAAACACGGGGAGGAAGTCGACGGGAGTAATGGTTATTTTTGTAAGAATTATAGAAAGAGCAAAAAGTTAACTAGCATACATGGGTACGATGGATGCAATCCCACTGCATCCCCGTACAAAAAGGAATACATTTACTCAGTGGATTCAAAGTTCACGAGGTAAGGAATCACACACTGTCCAGGTACGAAGGTAAGCTTTTGGCGTAAATGATATTCCAGAATGATGCAACTGAGCACAACTTTCTTATCATTCGAATAGGCATCTCACGCGAAACCTGTATGACTGGACCGTATTATTTGTAACTGATGCGAACATTGGTAACTCAGGTTGTGGTGATGGCCGTTAGCTTTTTCCGCTATACTGAGAGATTTGGTGAGATTCGGTGGTCAGGATGAAATTATTAGTGCGTCGCGTTTGGAAGCGCATTTTGGTTTGAAGTGCGTGGTTCTTGCGCCAGTATGGCTCGAACCCAAATTTATAACTGATATTTCGTAGTAAATATATGTGGTGCTACTGAATGCAAGAAATATCTATGCTGCCCCTTTAAAATAGACCAAGTTGCTAAGAGTTGGCCCAGTAAATCTACGAAAAGTCAGGTTTTCACAAAAATGAAGAACTCATAAATATAACATGGGTTCTTCTAGTTGGACACTTTTGCTACAACCTATTTTTGACTTGATACTCAGCACTGCAAACTGATTTGGCGGGAAAATTTATGCCAATTGAAACATACGGAGTACACTTCTCAGTACACTGAAAAAGACGCTCCGATTCTTTACCACAACACTCTTTGGCGCTTAGCTGCTACGCCATCGGAAGGAAGCAAGAGGGTTGAGATACTACCAGGTTGCTTAGGTCTAGAAGAGAACAGTCGAGATGTCAAGGTTGAATGAGAACCTGGTACATTCCGGTGAATAAGTTAGCGCTCCAACCATTGAAACTTCTTGAGCTCATTCAAAATATTGATCCTCTAATTAGGAATCTAATTACCCTGGTGTCAAATCAGGTAATTCATTCTTCCCTTGCAACCACTAGTAGCGCCATTGTACGAGAGAAATTCAATCGGTTTCTTTCGGTAACATCGCTACTTCATGAGACTATAACATTCCATCTCTAGTGTAGTTTGTTTAGTTGCCACATCCATCAATAGAGTCACCAGGAATGAAACGGTGAGAAGATCAATGTAGTAGCTGATCCGATCCCGACAATTGCGGTTACTCTAGCATAAAAGATAAATTGAGTAAGAATGCCACCTATTAATAATAACAATATTAATAATAATGATAATAAAGTTATCCAAATGCTGGTGAAGCAAGGATCGGATAAATGGCCAGACGTATATAATGAACCGAACAAATAGGAAGTTGAAATTCACTCTTTTGCAGATTAAGTTGGTGTTTACCGGAGAGTGAACTGAGTGACAAATATGGCCGTGATAGATACTCAGAGGACTCAGTTCTTGATAACGTTTTGGATGTTAAATCAATCAAACAATGACTTTTGCGACCATTTCTGAACAGAACCGCTGTCGATCATGGATGATGATGTAAGTTGATTACGTCAAGCTTGCTAAAAAAAATCTTACCGCGTGTGTTTTGTCATACAGTGAGGTACAAAAGACAACACGATTTACACCAAATCTGCTCAGTTCTGAAAATCAGACAAGCGTCCATGGCAACATTGTCTTACAATGGTTTTGGGTAAGCTAGCACACAGCTATTGGCTGTTTTACGTAAACCGGCGGTTTTCCATTAGCGTCCAGACCTACCTGTCATTGTCCTTTCCAGTCCTGCCTGTGCAAATCTGACTACATAGACAAATCGCTAGAATGACAACCGGCAGTTAACTGAGACTAGCCCCCTTCAACGTGGGGGAATTAATTCAGCTACTTCAATGCCGTAAGTAGTGTATATTTAGTGTCTGCTATTCCAATACTAGCTGCGCTTGATCTAAGGTTCCATCCAGCAGGGCAGTGAGATCTTGCTTTTAAGACATGGTAAGATAAACGTTCAAACTATTTTCGGTCCAGTTTTTGTACGCGTGAGAGTTCATTTACTTGGAAACTGGACTTTCGAGATACACTAAGGTAACATGTAAATGGGTCGCAAGTTTTGTAAAACAAACGACAAAAGTTCAAGCTCTTGGAGGAAAATTACTTCGGGATTAAAAGTAATAACGTGACCTACTCAAATGCATGACTTCAGAGTAGCTAAACACTTCCTGATTTTCGGCGCCAAAACTAAACTTAAAATAAATCGTTTGTTGCAGCAGGCAATTTCATGCGCATGTAAACGAAAGTCGATAAAAATTGGTAAGCTATGGAATTTTCATAGCAAGCGATAAATGTTGCACTGCGCAATTGCCACTTCCTAAAGGTTTTCTCTGAAACCGAATGTGGATGAATACAAATTACATGCTGCACTGTAGTGTTGCTGTTGAACGATGTCAACGACAAGAGCAGCTATGACATGGCTACTTGCACCAAACAGTGTGACCTCTATGGCGAAATAGGCTTGGTTTTGGTAATACATTGTGCATATCTTAGACTAGATGTCACCGTTGAAAATGCATCAAGTTATGAAGTGCCTGCACAACATGAAATAATGGCTGGTCAATAGGAGGTAGCTTCTTAAAGATTTGGGTTGTAAAGGGTCCCCGAGTCATATGCTGGAAATTAAAGATGAATTGTTACAATCTGCAGTTCGTACACTTCCCTAATTCCAAACGGTAGTTTAACTTTGCAGCCCTCATTAGCTGTCCATCTGTAGAAGCTAATGGAAAAAGCATACGGACGCACTAAATTGGTATCGTTTCCCGGGCTTATCTAGGGGACGAGAGTGCCAAATTAGCTGACAAGTGGGACCACTGAGTAGATTCTCGTCTGCCACCCTGATCCCAAATCTGTCGTCTTATACTGCGTATTTACCCGCAATACTTTCCGTACCTGCTACCAAAACGTTAGCGAATAGTCACTTGCATTACCTGCACGAACTTCATTGATGTCATCCATTGCGAAGGAAACCATGAAGTGTACGGACAAACAGTCGGGGGATGCAGGTATCCGGCAACGAGTATTAATGTACCATCTATAAACCAAAGGTGAAAAAGTAGGTCTAAAGGGGTGTCATCCTGACCAGTAGGTGCAGCAAAAGAAGACCTGCTCACTTGGCCTGATGATGATGATCTTGTATCAAAAGCGAAACGTTGCCCAATGAAAAACTGCCGACTTTTTACCAAGCCTTTCTGAAACGATGACTTTCAATCGGTTTCATCCTGACCAGTAGGTGCAGCAAAAGAAGACCTGCTCACTTGGCCTGATGATGATGATCTTGTATCAAAAGCGAAACGTTGCCCAATGAAAAACTGCCGACTTTTTACCAAGCCTTTCTGAAACGATGACTTCTCAATCGGTTCCAAACCTTTTCAGATTGACTGAAGACACCTACTTCTCTTTTGAAAGTTTTATTCACTCATCTTTGTCGATAGTAGTTATTCTCGACCCTTGTTTTGACATCGCAAAATGCAGGCATCATTTGGCTCTCTGTACTTGCAGTTCCATGTTATTGGCTCATTCTAGCAATCAGAACAGAGATGAGCCACTTAGTCAGAAATAATCACGTCTTATGGATGGTAGCTCAAACAGATTCCCAACTTGATCCCACCAGTCATCCACAATTCCTACATCTAATGCCCAGAGATTCTCATTAGGTTTCTTACGCTCGAATTTTCTGCCTTGTTCAAATTTCCACGAAAAGCCGTACCATATTCACATTCTAAACCCTGATTTCCAGCAATTGGTTCTCCGTCAGAAAAATGCAGAATACAGCCTTGTGTTCGGGAGTTTCCCAGGAAGGCCTGTGCTATGTAGCCTCGTTCTCAGAGTTCGGTAAAGCAAGAGGATAAAATCAATAATACATCAAAGCGGGACAAACACTCCTTTCGTTGATTTCATTTCTTAGTATTCCACAGGACACGGAAAGAGCGCAATCCGGTTCCTCGACAACCGCTACCACACGCATTCAGTTGCAGTTCAATTTCTGGCCGACAATAACAATCATAGAAGGGGTGACGAAGACATAAAGGAAGAATCAACATTTATTGATTGGTTTTAGCTCATAAAATTACTGGGAGCACCAAAAGCATCTTTTTCGGGGCTGTTGCTAAATTGAAGTTCTCCTATGACGAAAAAGCAGCGAAAAAAGGAACTCAGGATTCCTCCATACGTGGCGAAGGAGTAAATTACACGTCGGTATCTGGGATCACGGTTTGAAGCGCGTGTGATTACACTTGGACGTAGTCTCAAAAAATAAAACATCTTTTCATAGGGTTATCACAGCGAAGGCTGATTTGGTGGTACAGAGAGGAAACGAGGTATGAACTCGCTATGCTTAGATTCCAGCGATTGTGATAAGTAATGAGCTCATAATGCAAATGAGCCCGAAAAAAACTTGATAACACCTATATGAGTAATACATTCCTCACCCTTAAGCTGATCAAAGTGTCGTATAGTCGACACGTGTTGCTAAAACTGGTCACCATATTCTGTTCCCAATAGCCCATATTCTTCTGAAAATGAATAGATGGCGTAAGTTCGCCTTGCGTGTGAAAAAGGGTATGATAAACTTTTACGCCCTAACAGTAGTGTAGTATGTATTAATAACGGTACATTTCCCATCTTATTAGCTTACGCTAACCAGCGGAAGATTCATGGAGGTTCGTCGAGCTGAAAGTATCTCATGGTCGGTTCGCACCAATTTAGAACTTTGTTGACTTCATAGTTTCACCCCAACCGTCGTACCATTTTGGTAGCGAAAAGTTTACTACCACGGAGCAAGGCTCGTAATGAGCCATCTGAGTATAGCCCTCATAATTTGGCTACATACGTCCGGGACAACCGAAAGAATGCGCTCCAGGTAAAGTAAATTTCCATTAATGAAATCCTGATAATTACTTCCCTATCAATTTTTCATCTTACTCGATTCTGGTATGTAGAACCTTCAAGGGTTACACTTTTCGGTCTGATATTTTCCAATATTTTGGCGTTTTTACGAGTTTTCCCCGTTATTTAACCCGGTTGGCCAAAATCATATTGTTGGGTGGTTATGAGTCGTTAAGGGTAATGGAATGTGGACCGGTCAGTAGATGAACTGGGCTGTGGCACACTATGGGTGTGCTCACAGGCAAGTGGCGGCTCGTCTCTAGTCTTGCCAAATCAGCCTCAGTCGATTTGGTGAAAATATGAATTAGTTGTTGCCGTTTGTGACGGAACGGTGTGTGATTTGATTTGAGGTAAGCCTTCTTTACTAGAGGAGGATATGGCACGTGGTAAGACTCAAGCTCCTTAAATAAACATGTGACGGCTACCAGACCATGAAGATATATTGAGCCCTCGATGTGGGTGTGCAGATTTGGAAGTAAATGGACATCAGAAACTGAGATTTCATGAAGTGAAAATGTCAATATGTCTCCTCTGGAGTAGTCTTCGATTTAGGCACATCTTTCAAACTTATTCTGTGGTTTCTGGTGTGCTTTTCTAAAGTACTTCTGCGGGTGCTGCATTAAGTGCCCTCCTGTGTTGACTTCCAAAGTGACCTGCGGTCCGTGGGACCAGTCACGTGTCAGTACTTGCACCTCGACTGTTTCTGGCACAATGTCACTCTTGTATGTATGTATAGGAAAACTGGTTAGAATGGCCTATAATTCCTGTTTTGTACCCAAGGAAGCATCTCCAAGTATACCAAAGTTTCACCTGAGGAGCTGTATCCACTTAGATGGTTTCCTCATGGAGAAGAATCTAAACTATAAAACAATACTTTGCGTATTTAGTAGGTCTATAACGTAGAAATAATTCAAACACAGATACAGCTTTACTCTAAGTTTTATCGAAAAGTTGTTCATCCTTCCAGGAGGTCACATGTGCTTTTTCAAGACCTTCTTGAGTATTTATTATAGAGGAATGGCCTTTGTACGCAAGGTTGTTTCGTACTCCGAAAAAGCCTGTCACTTTTTAATTATCCGCGACTCAGAAGTCAAGTGCATTCTATGTTAAGCGCAGTCCGCTGAAACTCGCCGCAATGAGGTATGCAGTCGTCGCTTGTCATGGACAATGTGCAAAGAACGATGAGCAGATGCGTTCAAAAAACATGTAGCCGCGGGACTCACTCCCGCCATACACATTCACCACGGTACATGCCTTATTGGGCTCCACTACGGGATTTATGTTTGAGACATTCCCATCAGTAAAACTTCCAGAGAAGCACACAGCCTTTTTCGACCCCCTTACAGCACAACTTTTCTTACTCGACCCGCAGACCTTACATAGATTAAGGTAAGGTATTTAGTGTGGATCGGTCATCAGTTTCCGATACTGTGAGGCGTTCTCGAAACCCTGAGTTGTGGTTCTCGTTACTTCTGCTTGGGCGATGCAGTGGCTCTCTGGGAGTGGCAAAAAATGCTGTAGCTCTCTTGCTGAAGATCACGGATGCTATAGCTACCAACTTGGATGGCACGTCGTTATGGCTCCTGAACAAAGCGGACTTCGTACAAGACCCCCTTATGTATCTAACTTCAACCTCAAATAGAAGTATGGCAATCATGGTCAAACGGCAATCAAACCTGATCTATGCTTCAACACCACGGGCGATCAAACCTGCCCAAACGATGAGCAGTCAAAAAGGGTAATCTTTTGATCTATCTACTACAGAAATCAATAACCAATGATGTGTTTCCTTGACAACATCGGTGACTCCGTAGTGGTGTAACCTTCGTGTACCAAATATTTTATCAGCGAGACCTCCTCAACTGAAGCCCCCTCATCATTTATACAGAGTAGACTGTCGAAAAACGTCTCGCTCCACTGTGTCAGCCTTGGAATACCCTTCCTCCATTTGTGGGTTTCTCGCTTTATTAAGTGCCCCCGAGAAAATGGCACCTTCGGTGCGATTTTCTTACACTACCATTCAGAATCTGTCGTCTTGACAGGCAAAGATACTTTTCCGTTGCCGTTGCTACACCCTTTTTGCATATGTACTCGTTTCTGTGTCATCCTTACTTGGTTTTAAAAAGGAACGGAATCTTTTCCGGATCACCGAAGTTCACCCACAGTTTTGTTTTCCGCCATTCTTACCCACTGCAATTATCTGAACCCATATCCTTTGTGTAGGCAGTTTGCACAAATTTCCCCATACGCTGTATTAGGAAGACCAGGTGCACTAACACTCAAGCTTCTCTATCCGCTTTCCTTTGATTTGCTGTGAATGATGCATCTTGTCGATATCTCACCGTTGAATTTGCCATTTAAACTCCTATGAGTGAACTTAAACCAGTAGTATTCCATTCATAAGCACTGAAATATACAAAGCCGAAGGATCCTTTCTACCATTGTTGGATGTTCAGGCTGTGTAAAAAAAACCGATGTCAAAGATGGGTGTTGGTTTTCCAGTCGAGTGCCATGAGTGAATGTGTTCGATGAAAAAAAACTCGTGCTTCCCCATTTTCCTTGCTCCGTCTCCTATAGATAAGACAGTGGCCTAAAATATGGAACAGCCGGGATGAAAAACTTGTTTGTTTAGACCTAACGTGGCGAAACTCTCTCCCTCTCTCTCACGCGGTTCACGGAGTGTTCCGTGAGTGTTCATGCTCATCCTTGAACATAGCAACCTTATACTAAATTTAGGTCAGCAAATTCACGATTCATTTTTTCTCAGTTATCCTTATTGAAAACTTGAGATTTATTAGTCCTGCTCAGATCAATGGCAGCAAGCCTGAACCTGTTCTTGTCCGATCTAGCCAAGCTAACAAAAAATATCTGTTCCTTGTAACTCAAGCACTGGTGACTGACTTAGGGTGATAAATTAGCTGGTGAACTTGGAGTAAGCAACTTCATCAGAAGTGTGATGCATAAAATTTTCTGCAACGGCAAAGCAAGCGACTGAGAACGATCCCACGGAATTCGTGACCTCCACTACTCTCGTGAACACGTCATGATGAGCCGGATGCTACTGTATCCCAGAGATGAAATGTAAGGCTTTCAGCCCAGTCAAAGTGTGAACTCTTGGGGAAACATTTCTTAGCTGGTGGATTATCAGGAAAGGTGTCACTAGGTCGTCAGAAGACAGTGAAACTGAGATGCACTTCAAGTGGGTCGGTCAACGGAAGGGTGAACAGTTGATCTCCGAAAGTATATGCAAAGAAAATGCACATTTCACATCGCTGTGGGCTGACAAATATCCGTGAAACCTAGACTTTTAAAATGCAGCCAGTGAATAGAAGACCAGTATGGGTGTACCTTCATGAGTATGGTCCATGAGAAACATCACCCATGGTGAATCTATGAATATCTCCAGAAACGAATACACAGACGTGGAGGACTTTCAAGAAAAAGATGTTCCACAACGCGACACGGAACTGCCTGCATTATTTGTTTGAAGACGAGTAATCGTGCACCTACAAAGAACTATTCCCACATCAGATTACAGCCGAAAGAAATGTAGACGTTTGCGGAGGTATTCGGACGGTGGTTGTAGGAGCTCTACAATGGCATTTTGTTTAAGGGCAGGCATAGGTATACCAGTTCTAAGCATATTTAAGGAACCTTTCTTAAGTGCACTGACAGATTCAGCGCGGAGTGTTTGCCGAATAAGCCGACTACGTGTGCGGATAATGATGTCCACGAAGGCTCTTTACAGGTAAATCTGCTCTGAGCATACACTGGCCCGCACTGGGGTGATTTTTCCTCTATACTGAGAATGGCGCAGCTCTTTCATTAATCCAAGCGTTGAGAAATGACAGTGTCAACAACCACGATCGGTACTACACAATATTGGATACCGACTGTTCAGCCGATCCACATACACGACTGCGAAATGAAAGCGAGTACCCCCTTGCCTTGTATAGCGTTCGATCGGGTAGGACATGGCAAATAATGCAAAGAATTCATGTTTTAATACAACCTCTTCTTATGACAGAGCAATCTACAAACAATCGGTTGAACGGACAGGAAGAATGTGCTACAGTGAAGACGAATTGCAGAGTACTGTGAAAAAATGACACTTACTTCGCTCGAATTAGTGAGCTGTCGCCAAACAAGGATAGCTAATCTCGAAGGGCATCACCACCTCATTGGTAGTTAGAGGGTAATTGGAAAACAAATGGACACAGATACAGAGAGGAAATCTGTAATCGTTAAATTCAAAAATGCTTTCGAAAATCGCTCATTAGATTCAAATAGAATTTGGTTGTTACGGACTGATCAGGTTTTCCGCATCATCATTTTGGTTGGTCAAAATCTCGATGGTGGGAACACTCAAAAAGCGGCTGAGTCGAATGTTGTTTTATGAGCCACTCCCTACAAAGCAGAGTTGTTTTATTTTGTAATATAATTTATGGAACACGAAGAACGCATTTTTAGATTAATTATATTCTAATTTTTATGTTTCACGTTCGTTTATTTTTGCTTCCATTTACCTTAAGCACCAAGCAGCTTTTTTTGGACATTACAGCATAATCTCGTGACTGTTGCGAGAAACCGTTTATACACTATAGCATTTGCGCTCACTGATCCCGTTTTAACCGACTGTAATCCCAATTGATGAACCGTATCCTATGAAATGTATCCTGTGCATGGTAATAAGTTGATCGGTTTGTAAAAATCCACCGTAACAAGACCTCATAACATGTTTACTACTTCGGAACCGAGGTCCCCATATATCCTGTCCTACCAATGATCGTCCCTAATCAGGTTTTAATAACGGGACTAGGATAAATTGTAGACATCACAGACATCAGCGTTATTCTGTGGCACGATTACCTGGTTTTTATGGTTCACTGCCAAGGTACTATGATCCTCTGTTGTTTGCATCTTGTAGTCACAGAATTTCTTGCACTGCATTTACTAATTGTCAGTAAGTTAGTCAAAAGTGTTCTAGCTCCGTCTTTCGAACCTTGTACACCCAAAAAGAGCTCTTTCGGACGCGTGTTATAGGCACACGATTGGTTTTCACACGAGGTACAGGCACTTCAACTACTAACGAGGAAATATTATCGCATGCAGTCCACTGACTGGAAGCCGCGTTCCGCAAATTGACCGACGGAGCGGTAGTGACACTCAGCCGATGGCACGCAGTTTGACACACGAGATCAAGCATCGAATTCAGATGAGCTAAGACGGAAGTTTGCCTCGCAGTTAGCTAATGAGATATTGTGAACAAATTGCAGTCAACTTTTTTTGGGCTAGCCTGGTCTAACACCTTGGTCTCAGTACCAGTATGTAACGGCTGAACACCGTATAGTGGTAACAACCGCCTACTAAACTCAAGAAACGGAATCAATGCCTACTCATCATGCTCAGCACCGAATACCAAGTGACAATATAACAGTTAACAAGCTCTCGTAGAAGGAAAACGGCATTCCATAGGCTGCATAAACTGCGACACTGCCCTCCCTGAAAATAGGGTACAAATTGGTGCAGTGGATCAGTTCAAAACTTTTCCACTGTTGTGACGCAACCGCTCCTGGACGTATGGCATCAACCGGCCTAAATACCACAAATGAGATAGTATGACGGAGCCTTCTAGTCATCCATGGGAACACCAACAAGCCGTCTGTACTTTGATTCCAGTTGCTCATACTTATTGATAGTGATCTGCATACATGTAAGCAACAGAGGCGAAACACTTAGATTCCGCTTAATTTACCTATTAGGTCATTTGAACCACTGGGTTTTCTTCCTACCCAGGGTGACTGTATCTTTCCTGCCATGTCTGGCTTGGTTCCCCCGGTCGGACATCCAATGTTCGCTGACGTGCGATCAGTATTCCTGATTCCAGCCTCTCATATTGTGACGTAGACCTCAAATTCACTTACTTCTCTGCACCGTTCGCTTCAATCAGGGGATCGAAATCTCTATCCAAACGAATCCATCTCCTCCCTGAGATCTATGCTGTCGGCACTTCAGAGCTGTAACACGAAAAGAACGAAACGTGATGGCGGCACTATGCATCACTGCCCTAAGACTAGTTAACTGCAAACTAACTGTGTCCACCACCGTTATTGGAACAACGTTTACGGGCGACGTCATTAGCACGAAATAATCAACAGCAGTATGATAGTAGTTTTGTGACTCATCACGTTAAAATAGTAAGGCACACTTTAGCCAAATTCATTACAGTCACTAACAATGCCACAAGTAGCAGCCACCTCCATTAGGCAGGTGCGTTGAATCTGTCTGTATCACATCATCATACTTTGCAAGCAAAATGTGAAGACTTGTAGACGTAAACTATAGACCATTCAAGCTGTTGTCTTCACAAACTGACAGTCATTGGTCCAAATATGAGCAACGCCTTCCGGATATCGTGCAGATCACAATCAGGATTATCCAAGCACAAGAAGCAAACATATACGTCGGATCAATTTCACAGTTTTTTTACGGAAATAGTCTCGGATCTTCATGGACCTAAAGAAGAACATCACAATTGAGGGATTCACCTACGTTGCAGGTGAGCCAATACCAAATCACTTCAAGGATGAATAATCGAATTTCATACGATTCGGGTTCAAGTAGAATAAAAGGTTGACGGGAACTCGGAACCTGCGGCTATATACGACCACGCTTATTTAAGCTCCAGTTAGATTGTGCGCACATTTTCTCTTGCAGTATGAATACCGAGAGATTGCAAAATTGCTTTCCCTGACTTTTGTTCAGAGTCGGTCACTGACAAACTGTTGACAAGCTTAAAATGTGCATGTTTCCAGGTGAAAATTGCGCAACTTTGACCCGAATTCCATTCCATGATACTCATGACCTGGGAAGTACTCAAGTACCTACCTTGTTACGCTTCTTTTATCCAGAGATGCGTCCGGTGGACCTGTGACAACTTGATAGTTTGCCTGACAATATTCTCGTTAATGTTTTGCTTGGCTGAAGCAGAACGGCCCCAAGTGATACACCGCATACGGCAGTCGAATTGCTGAAAACTAAAATTTTTATCATTGCGACGAACTTGACGAATCACCGGATAGCCTCAAAAGCACTTATCAAAGAGATCTAGACAATACGAGGAGACTGAATAAATGCAGCCTCGCCCCGAGTTTAATAGGATGCTTACATAGCATTGAAATCCTCTCGGCCCAATCTAGACCGCAAGAGACCACCTTGTAGGAAGTGACCTGGGTTATCCTCTCAATAAGACCACCACCCAAAAGAGGCTATTCCGGTGGGTCCAACCGGAATACCACTGTATTTTCATGCGAGATAGCAAGATGAATCGGTATAAGGTTACTTACTGTTAACTAGTCGGAAAGTCGTACTAACCAGCTGAATTTTCCAAATGAGTGAACCCCAAGCACTTCACAGTGAAAGACCGTCAACACTAATCGGTGTACGACTTCACTAGACAGACCACGTGATGTGTATCCATAGATTGAAGGATCTAAGTGCGAGTTAATCACTCTGCTGATCAGCCGAATGGTTAAGTGTTCAAACTACTAGCCAGGAAGTCGCGGGTTCGAGACTCTCCGGAGTTTCCTGAGGTGCGCACTGCTGATGATTCCCAATAAGGATGAAACAGCTGTACAGCGCTTGTCGGCTTTTAGCATAGATTGGCTTCACTTACAGAACTAAACATCCACATGCAAAAACACAAATCTCCTCACACTACCAAAATTCCGGAATATGTTAGTGGGGGTCATCCATGCACTGGAAAGGATTCTCAGCTGATGAAAACGAAAACGATCAATAACCGGTGGAGCCCATTCCTTTGATGTGAAGCACGGTGTTGTGTATGTTGAAAATGTCCAAGAAAGTTTGTCCTTGAAATTTATCCTTAAATTTGGGGATCAAGAGCCCCACTCACCCCATGGGATTTAAGCACCAGTTTTGGAGGGATGGTTTATTTTTGTTGACTGCTGAGGATCCAAATCTACTTCGTTTCCAAGTAACAGCAACAATTCGTTTAACCTACTTACCAAATACAGGTCCGGTTCAGGAATTTCAGTAGTTGGCATGGATAGGTGATTCTTTCTCCCCAGAAAAGTAACGTAGAAGATGGATGGTCAAAGAGACAACGAGAGAAAAACATTATGTCCAGGTGTACTTTGCAAGATTACCTCATGTTCACGGCTTTGTCATCTTTGTGAATGTTTCAGCTGGTTCTGAATTCGAATGAACAGTGAGGAATCAAGCTATATTCACCCAGCCTTACCTCCATTTGCTTATCAACCGAATGTGTTTTTCTCACGTTTCCGACAAAAGATGCTTGCTACATGCAGAACAGTCTACACAGGGAGCGTTTTTGTTCCAGGGTTTGCACTTTGTTTGAAATGTTTAGAGAGAGAGGGTGATACAAAAGCAAAAAATGCACAACACTAATCAATTTTCTGTGCAAACTTCTCAGTAATCTCTGTTTCCATCCCACTAGGATATGTAGAGAAATTGAGGAAATTAACTGGCAGTGGAGAGCGTCAGAGTAACAGAACTCAGCCTCTACACAGTCCTTTCACATATTTATTTACGTTCATATATATCCAACTATCTACCTAAACACGCAAACCAACCAGCAGTGATGAGAACCTGCCTCTTTTCTGGCTACATCTGAGCGGTTCTGTTTTGTTTAGAGCCATGTCATTCTTATCGTTCCCTCAAAATCTCAGACTAGTATGTATGATCGGCTTTTGTATTATAAAGCACGCCCATTATCAGTGAACGTATCGTCCAACGTTACACCCAAATTCACCATTAGTCCATGACAGGCAGCCTGCGTTTCTCAATTCATTCATCCTGTCCACACTTTGTGGTCCACGTTTTTGATCAGCTTCCTTCCATATCAAGCGGCATTTGGATTGAAGACAGTTCTTGATGCGCGGATGCACCAGTGGCACACACACACACAAACATCCACAGTTCGAAGGAAATTCTCTCTGCTCAAGGATCACGAAGTCGCGGCTAGACATCTCGATACACAAACCGATTCTCTCTAATGGCTTTGGACGGAGTGAACAATAGCGTCCACGTCTTGTCGGACTCATAGCCATGGCAACGAGTTGGCCACGTGTAAATACCGCGATCTGGTCGCATAATGCAAACGAACTGAAAATGACTTTTGGGACAACTGATTGAAACTGTTCATCGTAAAATGTGACGAGGCACAGAATAAGAATGGAAGAAAAGTCACAGTAATGATGGCTACAATTTGACAATGCATTCAATTCAGGAAATTTGTTTGCACTCAGTAAGAAGACAACAGTGATGGATGATAGCTAAAGAAAAGCATTATGAGAAACCTCAGGAAGCAACTTGATATAATGTTGTGTGTAAGCCTGCTTAAAACTCTCAGACCTCAGGGTTTGTGCTACGCTCCAGTTACCATAATTGCAGTAGGTCACCAAGAACAACCTGTTCTGCATTTCACAGGTTCTTCGTGAAAGTGCTGTAAGCACCTTCATAAAGACCACTTTTATGAAGCGTTATATTTTTTCTTGCAGTGATCCCAACAGAGGGGAACGCTTATTTCCTGCTGAACTAAGCTGGTGTCATCCATTTATCGCAAGAAATTAAATTGATATCGTTCCTAACAAACGATTAGGGGTAATGATATTGATCATTTCTAAGGAACTTTCGAAAGCTATCTAATCTGCGTACATTGATCACTTTAACCTAAACCAAGTATGTTTACACTAGGGATAAATTGTGGGCATTTTGTCCAATGTCCTGAAGTTCACGCCATGATTCGTGATTGCTGCTCATTACATTGTCGCTAAATCTAATCCAAATGGAAGTTAACTAAACTACTGATCATTCAATCGATGCTGACTACTAGCCTCGACTACTAACCAGGAAGTGCACTGCTGACGATTTCCAATGAAGATGAAACAGTTGTATAATGCCTCTTGACCTTTCAGCGTAGACTGACTTCACTTATGGGATGAATTCATAACTGGAAACCTTCAACTGTCCTTCTTCGCCTGAGGATTATCTGAGATGTACATTACGTGTGTTATCTAGATGTAGGATCTGAGTGGATTTCTATCGCTGAATGCGTTGTCCTTAAGTTATATCTTGGAATTTTACTGAATTACAAATAAATCCTTTGGTGGGTAGGCATGTTGATTCAAGTCATCGTTATCTATAGAGGAAAATATTGGCACAACAATTAACCCACCGCTACGCACCACCACGCTCCCCAATAAGGCACTGCTGATGTCACCTCGTTTGCAATCGAATTGCCCAGCTCAGCGAACAAGCCAACGACCAGTCATTGTCATGTTTTTTAACTTTCAGTTGTCTTATTCAGTAGTTCAAATCATTCGAAAGAACCTGTAAATATTCCGTTAGAACTCCTCATGCACTCTCCGAACCAATACATTTGGTTTGGATATCTTGTTACTTTCGGGATCTCTGTTCACTCTGGTCAGACTGGCCAGGGATCAACAGTCAGCATACTTTTCTTCACGGAGTTCTCCAATAATTCTCTCAAAGCCAAACGTCGCAAATCTGCTGATTCACTTCCTCCCATTTTTTTCATACATTTGGAGTTTTTCGCACTCGTATGCACCAAAACAATGAACTAGTCTTGGTAATTGCTTAGTGGTACAAACTGACACACGTTCACTATGATTCACTTCCGACCAGCATCTGAAACAGCGATGTGTTCCCATCTTAGATTCACAAAAATGACTCATGAAAGTCACTACATTAACTTAAAAGTCGATTGCCGGATTCGTTGAGCAATAAATTGGACGTATTGTAACATTCGAGAAAAAACTGGGGGGACTTTTCCTGTATTAAGGTGTGTCAGAATTTCTATCGATGTCTCGATAACATTCCCGGGCTATCCGACGAGGATCCTAAATTACCTTAAAAATAGTCCCGGCAAAATACCTGTGAACTCAAAAATGAAGCTTCATCCAACTTACCGTCCAATTCCAGAATTGTTTGGCTAGGGTTTCTGGAGATCACTTTTATAAGCTCTAATCTAAGTGTGTTTAAACGGACAAGGAACTGTCTGTGAATAATAATAATGATAATGATAATAATAATAATAATAATAATAATAATAATAATAATAATAATAATAATAATAATAATAATAATAATAATAATAATAATAATAATAATAATAATAATAACAAGCAGTCACCAAGTCATCTTATATCAAACAAAGGCAACTTTCAACAAATATACCAATTTGCATACAAATTCAGCTTCACAGAAGTCTCATTTAGATCTCAGCTGAATGTCTCAAATGAATGTTCCGCGCAAAGGCAGCCTCATGTTTCGGTTTGTTCCATTTCCAAGATATCGCAGAAGCAATCTACCCATAAGTTTACTGAGAACTCAAAGCCCCACGACCTGTTTCGCCCTTTTTGGGGCTCATCGGGTAGGCGCGGTCCCTGGGTTTTCGTAAATCCTTATTTCTACTGGAACTCAAATTTCAAATGATTGTATTTAACGAATCTCATGCGGTTTGGGTTCAAGCAGAACATAAGGTAAATGGAAACTTGAGGACTGTCCGAACCCATTGAACCCTAAGGGGACAACCGGTTGTGGGTTGTCGAAGAGTTTTCAGTATGAGTGCTTTCCTTGAAACTCGACTTCATTATACATCTCAGCAGAATCTCAAAAAGGCCTGGGTGTTGTACATTGTGCGGAAGAATGATGGTATGGTAATGAATACGGTGGCCTCCACTGTTCCCATCTTCAGTAATTTCAGCATGTATATGCGCTTGGGAGCGATTATTAGACCGTTTACCGATACTTCGAATGGAAGTCAACAACACCACCAGCATTGTTGTGCCTCATCGCAAGAACACAATATTGGAGGCTAATGACTGAATGTTCTACCACGTCAGGCCTTCGTCAGATGCTAGATGTCCGAACGAAAACAGGACGAATGGCATCCCACGTTCGAGTGGTTAACATTCCATAGTGATGAAATCGCACCGGACTGACACAGACTGAGCCGACGCTGAATCCGTTGCTTTGGTGGATTACTGTTGACTGATGTGGTCATGCCCGCGACCAGATAGCGAGTGTCACCGTTGAGCTTGGAACACTAATTCTCCTAATGAGCATGGTTTAATCAAACTTTGCATCAGTCTTCTGAAAAAGAGCCCTGAGATTAGGTTGAAGCTTCCACTAACTTGCTTGCAGCAAAAGAACCAACCGTACGGTGCAAACAATATCAAAAACTGGAATACCTTACCTTTGTTTGCGATCTTTTCTGAACAAGCAACATGGGCACTGCTACCAAAATTCAGCTGAAACACGTCATTCTTCGAGAGTCATTTGGTATTTGTAATAAGCTGTATAACATAAAAGGTGTGAATGTTCAGACGTATACCAACATATTGTTTCACTCTTCGGCGACGGTTCTTCACCCTGCCAACCACCGTTACTTTGAGTTAGTGGATGGATTCCGTGCGCGTCTTTCATTTTCGGCGATGGTGCTTTTAGTTTCCTGTTTTCCATTCATATGTGATGCATCAGTCTCCAACGTAGATTTTGTGGACGTAGCCCCGTTTGCTCATCTGGCAGACTGAAATCCATGGGATACAGTTAGTATTCCTACATTACTGTACATCTTATCCATCGCCCAGGCTTGAATAATCCTGAGTGGGTCTTTCCCTAGCTCTTTTTAGAGCTCGGCAACTAGACAAACCTGTACATCCTGTCAGAAAACCATCATTTGCTAGGTTATCAGTTGAACAAACATAACAAAGTTGGGAACCGATTTTTTGGCCCTTAACCTTTTTAACCTTTTTACCACCAAGGCTGGTCTTTGTTGGGAACTAATTGACCGAAACTACTTGTATGACCAAGCCAGCACTATTGAATGCGGTAAAAATAGTCCAATATATCCACAGCCATTCAAGTGCGGATGCAGCTGCGTAATTTCCAAAGACAGATCCTATGTGCTACCTGGTGGGCCTGTCAAAATCACCAAACAGACACAGCAGTGCAGTATCCTCAAACTGGGACCACTCAACACCGATTGCAGATGCTTCTGTCGATAGAATAACTATCAGGAATGTTGACTTTTCGAATTCGTGACCCATTTCACTTATCCACCTGAAATTTTTGCACTGCATTACGTTGGCTTCGCAATAATAAGTCAGGCACTAAAGTACACTATTACTGCTGCCCATATTGTCCACTCAAAAGTATGGCCCTTCTTGGAATGCCTCAAGTTGAGCGGCCACCGTCAGAATTGTCAACGTTTGAGTCAATATGGTGTGATTCGACACATCCGTTAGGGATTCGAAAAGTTGCCACTATGATCTCAACGGTACTTTTATATTTTCTTGTGGTGTTCAATCTTTTTCGGTACTACATATGACAGATTTAGCAATGCCGTAAACGGGAGATTCTGTCTAGTCTCTCGGTAACACCAATCAGCTTTGTAAATGAGTGTATTTCATTATTGTATACTACTTGGTATTCAAGTTGACCATAAGGATGATGGAACGTTGCTGACCCGAAAACGGTGAAACAGTTAGTGAACTGTGTATCACAAATACCGTGCCAAATGCAACATAAGGCATTCTCTGTGTATCACGTCCAGTTGGAGAACAGCATAACCCAGAGATTCCTCTGGGATTCACGTGAATCTTTCGTTAACGTCAACGTAGTTTGCAGATGAGTGTATTTTGTTGACTATTTCATTATTATCTAGAATCACTACGGTGCCCATTTCATGACCACTGAATAGGTCCGAGCCTACAATTTACGTTCAAGGCCTCACCGTTCGTTTCACAAATGTTAGTTAATGTTTCACTTCTCGAAGCTTGCTTTTGTACGCTATCTAACTTGGTCGTGCAGCAATAGCTCACATGTGAATTTATGTCGCCTTTGACCAATCTCGTGAGGACATCGTACTGAATGCTTTCAAAAAGAGTCACATCGTAATTATCACCTTGAGTTCATGAGACACAAACCCCCAGGTTAGTAATTATCAAGTCAAACTGGAAGGAGCTTCGCGAAACCTCTTGCACAAATTACTCGGTTAGTCTGCTCCGTAATGACGCTTCATGTGGATCGTTACTTAGCTTAGCTCTGAAACATAAACTAAGAGTAATGTGTTGCTGAACTAACTTTCAGCCAGCTAAATGTAGTATCTATCGGCAATGTAGGGAGCCATCCAGCATATAGCTTATGGTAATTTAGCTTAATTCAATCAAAGTAGACCAGGAAACGAATGCTTGTCGTTTTCCATGTATTAATTCATCATGATTCAGAGCTAGAGGGTGAAGGAACTGAACTTTCCAACTTTTCTACGGATATTTACTTCCCGAAGAATTCAGTCAAAGGGATAGTCTGGTCTGTGGATAATTCGTGCTTGAAGCGGCACTCTTGCATTATGATATTTTTTACATAAATGTCTTTGATTTTGAATGGTGTTCTGCAAACACAGCACGAATCGACCGCGTGCACGCTGTGTCAAAAAAGTCACGAACACACGTGGAATTAGCTTACTTGTTTTTCGGAGGGATTTGAACATAGGTCATGGCCTTTTTAAGTTGACTTAATACTTTTCTGAAGACCTTCATGACCTTGGTACACAAGAACGTTTATATTTCTGAATCACAGCGCTTGAGATACATCAAATTATATCATCCGCTGGTTTCGGTGGCACCGTGCCGCCTTCCCTCTCCTAAGTTTTGTGGACATATACCTAACGGATAAGGCATAAAGCAAAATCCATTCACCTCTGTTTGTAAGAGTGAAAACCATATTCAATTACCCTCCGACCGGTCTTTCGAGCTGGGTCCAGATATCTACAGATACTCATACCTTTACCAACTCCACTGCTGAATTACATCAACGGAAATTCTCGATCCTTTCCCACTACGCATTTCTAGAAACTTTTAATACCAGAATGTATTTCGTGTACACTCATTCGCTTGGAAGTGTGTAGCCATTAATTAACCATAATATATATGATGTATAATACATATATATATATATAGTTAATCATTATATATATATATATATATATGGTGCACCCAGTTGATCTTGAAAGTAATCCAAAAACGTCCACGGGGGACGGGGTAATACACTCTACTGTTTGATAACCCCCGTGACTGCAATCTGCTCCACGCCATATAAGGTTAATAGTTAAAAGTGACGTCACGTCAAACAGTAATTTGCAGTTATTTGACACGGCGACCCGGGACGGATCGACCGACCAAAGTATATGATGGACGCGCTGTTGTATGTTCGAAGGCCAGCAGTTTAAAAGTACCCCTCGCTCTGCATGGCTTGGCTCAACAAGTAGTACAGTGAGTTAAACGTATGTTCAGATCCTCGTAAGGACAGGCGGCCCACTTCCTTTGTGTTCCCGTAGTGAACGTCATTGTGCATTTTTTAGTTCAGTATGAAAGTACACCCGGTTAGTCTCTACAGCCATACGTCAAGCTTCAGAAATAAATCGTATGAGGTTGCCTGAAGAGCTTGAGTTTGTGGCCTGTCGCTCTCCGTCACCTGTCCTGTTGAAGTCATGCGTAGCAGTCTGACTAAATCGTCATGGTCCAATTTTGACGGATCTCCCTTGTTTTCATGCTTCATATCAAGTTTCAGCGAAGAACTCATAAGGTCGCTGAAAAAGCTTCGACGGCTCAATACACGTTTCAACCTTCTTGAGGATCATTAGGTAGGCGCAGTCCCCAAGTTTCCACACAATAAATTTGCATACTAAATTTGGGACATTAATGACAAAAGTTTTATCACTGATGTGAAGTTCGGATGTTATGAATTATTGGGAATCGATTTGACAAATCTGCTGAACAGACCAGAAACTACCTTAAACGCTTGAGCTGGTAACTTCTCTAACATTCTCCGGAATGTGGTCTTTAAGATGAAGACAGATGTCAACGAAACTGCATCGAACCCGAGTGGTCGATATACATGCACTGATCCTTGTCGAGGAAATGAAAGTGTTAAACATGCCATTCAAAAAGCATTGTAAATGCAGAATGCTAAATAAACCAGTACTTCTCGTCATAAACCCCAAAGTAAAGTGGACAGTCATCTTTTCAAGTAAGTAAACACCAAATAAACCAGGTTCGCCATCTGACTGCAAAACAAAGACAATCCCACAGACGGGCTCTTTGGGTTTCGATGTGAGTTACTTTGGAGGCTTTCGGGCCGAAAAATCGCGTTTTTTTCTAGAAACTATGTACGACAAATGTTGATCTACTCTCTCGATAGCTTCACGCCTGGACACCAGCGGCAGTTAGTAAGTCGGATTCCATCTCTCTGTTTTCCTGGGAAGACTATTGCTACTTGAAACTGGTTGCTCGTGGACGTGGTGTCCATGATTAATGATTCAGTGAGCCGGAGTTTCCCGTCGTCTCAACAGGACATTATTACGTGTTGGACAAAAGAAAGTCCTGCTCTTTGTTCTATGAGCCTCAAGCTTCGGTGACAGCTGCCGTCTCCCCCCTCCCAATCCGATCTGTGTTCAGTTTTGTCGACTCTCCAAGTGTATCCGAGGCTCTCAAATTTTCATTGAGGCGAAGCCACAAAATTGGCGTCATTTTTGCTGACAGGCTTGGCGCCATGAACGATAATAATCCGTAGAAATTCATCATCATCATGTTTTGCTCCACGTCCTCTGTGTTGTTTGTGGGTCACTGTGGCTAAAGAAGCATGGTTGTGACAGTTCTGCCTTGTTTCCTGCTTCGCCTCAACGCCGCTCAAAATAAGCCGTTATCTTGTAAATAATCCGGCTTTAATTAGTCTGTCAAGAACACGGATCCTCGAGGTAATCCACAGCAGCGTTTCTTTACGCAACATGCTGCTATTTTTGCCATCTCTTCAGATACAGTCTGGGTGAAGTGCATCTTGAAGAAATTGAATTTCAACAAGGGAGTGATCAAAGATATTGGATTCCGTTGGACCCTTGTTGGCCAAACACTTCCATGCGTGACTTATTTGGTCTCTGGTAAGGTAGCTACTGGAGATACCGTCCGTGAACAGAAAATGATAAAGCGCCTCATGAGAACATGACAAGATACCAGGTCCCGACGTTTTGCCTTCAACAGTTACAGAAGTAGACAGCAAGACTCTACTTCCTGCAAGGTGGAGCAAAAGAAGAGACCTTTGGAAATGGATGCACCAACAACGCCATTGGTTTTACTAACAAAAATTGCTGCGAATGACTGTACTGTGATGGGTAACCTGATTTCAGAAGTATATGAGAAAATGCGACAAGTGAATTTAGGTAAACTTTGTGATCTTGATCATTGATCGCCCTTGATACTCAAACAGTGTCTTGATATTCTGAACGGACCAGCATCCGTTCTACGCCACTGGAGGAGAACCTGCCTGTTTTTGTGTGACCAAAGAGACACCTGTTTCGAAGAAAGAAACAACAGAGTTTAGGCCGGTCTAGTTCTCCTGAATTGGGTGACAGGTTCGCTCTTTTGCCAAGACCAGAAACCTGGTTACATACTGCCAACCCACCACTTCCAATCGACCAACTCCATTACGTTAAGTCAGCACGAAACACAAGATTTAAGGCTATACATTTCTTATGTATAAAGTGCATTGGTGCTTTTAATAGTACTGACAGAGTATCACTATCGGAGCCTTTTAGTGAAGCACGTCATCGGCATGTCTGGCTAAGGTAAGTGAAAGCTATCGGTGGTTTTATTGCTGGGCAACGTTCCGTTTTTGACACAAAAACACTTTCCAACTGGTTAATTGTAAGCCAGTTGACAAACCGAGCACAGTTCAGAAGTATGGGCAAACGATCGTATTTTCAGCCTTGTCCCCCTCCCTCTCCCAGGATCTAGCACCTTCTCCCTTGTTCATGTTCTCTACTAATGTATTCATCAAATACAAACACGCGGATGACAAGGTGTTTCGTCGTAACTGCAGCATACCTGGAAAACATTTGCAGCTCTAAACTGGATTGACTCTAATTGTCAACCGATTGGATGAATGCTCTCTCACAACAACTGAGCTTAAACGCAAAAACGCTTCCTTCTCTCACATCTCCAATCAAAGTTACAACGACGCATTCAGTAGCTACTAGCCCCTCGGTGTCTTAGCTAGTCCTTTTTCCAGAATGACTCTTGTGAAATGTCTAGTTCTGAGTATATCAGTCAACCTCAGTCACATCCCCCCACATCCAAGTTTTCGTTATTATTTCGACATCTGGATGTCCACACTGAGACCGAGGAAGTATTCCGTTCCTTTCAGTCATATTATTTGGTTTACTTCTACTTGCATCCATTCTCCTTGGACATATTTCTTCCCACGTTCTCTTCTCGTGATTCCTCGAAAATCATTTTTGCCCTGTTTTTAAACCTCTAGCCGCAGTTGAACTCCAATGAACGTCTTGGTTGCCGTAGCAGTAAGCAAAAGTTTTGACTTTTGTTCCACTAACAGTCGATGAATGAATTCAGACGTCTTGCATTCTACCAACGATCATTCACCAAAGCCGCATCTGCTAGAAATCCTCGTTCTGGGTTTCAAATTTTCTTTGCCAGAACTTCCACTTGTTGTGACTCGGTGATCTTACGTGGCCCATTTTGACAGAATCCCAACCACCTCGCTTTTTCGCCTACTCGTATAAGGCGTTTAGTGGCGAATAGCTCGGTTGAGTATTTATTTGGACCTTTAATAGAATCGATTCACCCTTTGCATATCATACCATTTCCGCTTTGCACGCTGAAAAGTCACTTTAGGGTGCATAAAGCTTCAACCGACCTGACTTCACCTGCCATAATCAGGATGTTATCCAAGTTGCGTGTTGAACGGATATGAGTGTTGGAGTTTTCACATTGTCTTCCGCAGTTCAGCTCCTGAATTTTATTTTTTCATGGATATCCAACATAAACAAGTATAATACAAATGAGGACAACAGGTGCCGACCTTCAGCATACCAGCACTCAAACGGATTACAAATTAGGTTGTCGCGGATGGTAGCGATAGCTACTCAGAGCACTAAAAAATCAGTTCAACTGTTTGTTTCACATTCATAATCCCCAAGTAGTTTGGTTCGACTTCTTTTTTATCGTTCTGGAGCTCAGTGTCACATTAGATTTTCGGGGACACTCGTTTATAGGAGTGCAATCATTTTACGGAAATTTTCAATTCCATTTCACATGGTTCCTTGGTCCTTTAGCCGGAAACATTCGGAATTCTGACTGTAAGATTCCTGGCAATTCTAATATGGCTTTATCCGCAAGTTCCGCTACTCAGACCTAATAATAGACAGAAGAGTGTATTTGGTAATTTTCAATTGAAGTTTCGTCCAGTAAGTGCAAGTATGATTTCACAAGATGAGTGAAACTTCCATCTGATTAGTTGTCACTCGAGAAGTCAGTCAATAAGTGGGCATGTAACTGGCACCATACCACAAGTGTGATTAATCACTATAATGATCAGCCGCTCGTGGTCGAACGGTTAAGTGTTCAAGCGCGGGTTCGAAATTTTCTGAAATTTTATGGTATGTGTACTGATGATGATTCCCAAGAAAGATAAAACAGCTGTACAGTGTTTCTTGGTTTCTTACTATAGACCTACTCTTCTTCCAGGAAGAACTTTCACTTCAGATTACTGCCTGCTACAAAGCGATCGTGTTCTTCAAAAACTTCTCTCAATTCTTTCAAACGAAAGTGGTCAAGATTTGTGTGCCAGTTTCATATGGTGCTAAAAGCCAAATTTGACTGTGAAAATAAATAAGAATTCTAAGGGCTATCGTGGTGCTTTTAGCAAACCACTTCCCCGGTTCCTTGCAGCAAATTCTAACTTTTCAACATGCCTCCGATCGATTGCGTGGGAACGGCATCCCAAATCCATCTGCTCTGGTTCTGGTTCGTCATCTGTTCAGTTATCGTTCCCAGGTCACATCTGCCGGTCAACTGGTAATTCCATTCGGACACTGCTATACTACACATGCACACTTGGATGCACCCGGAAGCGCCCACCCACCCAGATGTTCATTTTTAAGCCGTTCGTGATGGACTATGGCTTCACGCATTCGATGTCCGTGACCTTGATTCTTTCATCCTTAAAGTCTAACAAAGGATGTTTGTCAGTGCGTGTTCAGGTTAAGGTTCGGAACCTCCTTCATTCTGCCTGTGTCAGCAGACTGCATTTTGACCTGCTTCACCCATGTGAAAACACAGGCGGCCTACTCCAGTCTGAGGTGATCAAACAAAGATTATCTACGACCTGAAGACGGCTGTGTGCACCAGTCAGTCATGAAAACCGTTCGGCCCCACTGGATCACATGCATCTTCGCTCGATCTGATAATCTGGTGAACACTTCATCCTGTCTGTCATAACCAGTTCCCACCTCTTGATACACTGATGAATAAAGGTGGTGCAATTAAGGGGTCCCCGAATTTGTTCCTCGTCAACAAAAATCCAGAATTTCAGCAAAATCATCAGTCCTCAATACGGTCTCTCAAAACGGTATTTTAATCGGTGCTCGATTATGTCTGGGCACGAAAAAGACGGGAACTGGTGGATAAAGTGTTGAGAATCCAGTTGTTTCTAACATATGTGAAGAAAAATAGTTGAACTGATTGGTTGGATATGAATGAATGAACATGTGGGTCCTGATTGTCCGGTGTGCATTTTTTCGACAACTCCAGTTCAAACTTCTGCACTGACTTTCCAACCCGGCTTCTCGAAATTGTGTTCACATATTAATTCATCAGTAGATGGGTAAACCCCAACTGAACGAGCGAGTAACTTAACGGTGTGCGACGTTAACTAAATTATGATCAGTACCTGCTCGGTTATTTGTTTTACTGAGGTAGACAAACAAAATATAGTATATTATTGATGTTGTTGCTAGACGTAAACCTTGCTTTTTCTGATTTCGAGTTCGCGTTTCATTCCTATGACGACAGAAACTCGGTCTGTTGGACTCTTATGGCCCACGGAACTGCTTTATAAATATAGTCCTAAATGACCACATTACTCCTTACATCTGAAACTTTAAATGGAGTGTTGACATATGTTTGAGTTCTCAACGATATACCTGATAGAAAGGTTGTGTTCTGTTGTTTCATAACATGTATAACTTATTTCGAAAGAAAGGAATGTGCTAAACATTGGACGGAGAGAGTTAACAAGTTTTCTGAAACCCACAAATTTTGATGGGCTCAGTAAAACGTTGTATGAAATGTATATACATAATGTTGTATAAACTTCCAGTACTGTATTACATCCCTCGGTAGTTGTATTGTGTTGACGAGGTGCAGTGCATAAATCTCAAAAGCCCAAATCACGTTTGCTAATTTGCTTCACTTGTAGCGCCAAGAAGGCACATCACTTGGGTCACCTGTACCAAACTAAAGTAAGAATGTACTGTTGTTTCGTTGTGAGGCATGGTTTCTACCGATAGATGATGTGGGGCATCGGTTTTTTACCACCGATACATCAGAAGCGTTGATGATGTTGGATTACGTCAACAGATTCGTAACTAGGTAATGAGAGAGAAGTATTTGGTCTTGCAGCAGGTACTTCCGTCATAGAAAGTTTCCAGCACCCTCAAATGCGGTAGCTCGACCATGTATCACAAATGCCAAAACATCGTCTACCGAGACTAGTGTAATTCAACGTGCCTCATTCAGAATGGCCCGCAATGCGCGACGGATGACGAATGACTTGGTAGAAGAATGTGAATGAGATTAAGAAGAGTTTGGGTGCTGTTGGTGTGTATCGCCTTCCAGGGTGAGACCCCACGTTCCCCCCTCGAGATGGGCTGGATACAATGAAAAACATCGTTGAAGCAATGTCAGTGGCTTTCGCGCCGTCAGTTTCTTTCCAGATTGTCCGATCGAGTGCTTGGAGTTGTAGGTTCCACAGAATGCTTCCAAAAGTCCAACAACAGGTCCTTCCCTTACCCACTTTCCTTTTTTATGGCTGTAGTACATTTTATTTCACGGCATAACATAGTTCCTCACATTATACTTTATTGAGCTGCACTATGACATACTAAGCTATATAATGCTATACTATAATAAACTATACCATGCCGTACTATACCATACCATACCACACTATATCGTACCCCAATTCAATATACTTTATTACACCATACTGCACTATTCTGTACTAGTCTATGCTAAAAACATTTCATCTTATCACAATGCCTCTTAACACAATATCTACTCGAATTCCCTCACAAAGGCAAGCACAAGTGTGCTACGCTGTTTCGAAGTGAACCGGATCCATCATGCTAATGCCGTCGTGCATTTCATGTAAATCGAATACCTTGGGTATTCATCCGAGTCTGTGGAATGTTTGAACCTGATAAACTCTGTTGAAAACATTCACAAGCAGTTGAACCTGCAAAATTGCGAAATTGACTCGAAAGAGATACTGTTACTGCTCCTTCTCAGAAGAATCACTTCTCAGTTATCGGCCCTGAAAATAACTGAATGTCAGGCTTTCTGGTCACTCATTCTTCTTCATCGGTCGCAGACCCATTATCTTTGGGCACATTTTGTTTCCGGGTTTTCGACGTGTTTCGCTTTGCCACGCTGAAAGTTGCTTTCTCTTGCAGATAACCTCTCGTAGTGGTGTTTGTATGCTTATCTTATTCAATAATCTATTGTGAAGTTAGAGATTAGCATTTGAGGAACCGGTCCGTAGGCAAAATTAGCATCGAATTAATCATTGAGCCATCACAGTTCTTTAGTTTACCCTACCGTTCAGTGTGTGGTGGCAATGGGCGTGGTTACTGCTGCTAGATTCCCACCCACTCTCGAATCATTGTTCAGTCCATCACAGTCCCGCTTTCTGTTTTATACAGTCAGCTGACCTTAAACGGTCAAATGGTTGCTTTATCCTTTGAAGAACTCTTGTCACGAGTGTTTCTGAGAGCAAAACCATCAGTATGGCGATCGAATGAGTAACTTCAACAGTAAGCTTGATCATTAGAGTCGTCGATCCCCCTTTGCCCATAGTAGATAACACTGCTTTCAGTGGTAAGCGTTATCAGGCTGAAAGAAAGTTCTGGTAAGAAATGAGACCAATGTCAGAAAAGAGAACTCAGTCGGTACCTTGTTTGTAGTTTTTTGGAAAGAGTTTAGAGATACGCATTCAGTCTGTGTTACTGTGTCTTACCCAGGTCACCATAGTTCGTGAGTCCCAAATCCAGCTTCACTGGGTCAAATGAGACTACTTTCCGTGACGTCAACTCTAGTTCTATGGTTTCCTAGAGCTGTTGCTGGTCTGTCGGAAATTACGTTGCAAATATCTTCACTCCAATTTGTTTTTGACGGAAGACTCACCTGGAGCCCAGCTGAATCTCTCGTTCATAATGTTTTTAAGCAACCGAATGTGCTGCACCAGGCCGCCTCACGTTTCAGTTGGCACGATATTCGAGATATCGTGACACACTGTATACACGTAATACACTACTCATACGGTTGCTAAGAGCTTTTCGACAATTTAGGTCCAAGTAGAACATAACGTTGATGGAAACTTGAGGATTGCGTCCACCTGGTGATACACTGCTGAATGGCTTTGGCCTTTCTAAGGATTCGGTCGTGTAAGAATGATATCGCACTTGCCTCGGGGGAAACATGGAGTTGCTGAGGCGGTACTGGTGTAGACGCGCTTAGAAATCAATGCCAAAAAGGCAGAAGTGGTTGTGATCTGTTGGGGCAGGAAGGATAAAGCCACCGCGGTTTTGGTCGGACCCTTTTGGTTTAATGAGGAAACTAACCATCTTCTGAGTACAAGTGGCACTGTCTTATTTGGGCGTCTTTTTATTTTCAAGGGGAAAGTAATCTGCAGCCACCGATAATAACCAATTGAACTGTACCATTAATTTTTTCCTAGAGGTATTTATCCGTAGTATCTAGCTCCGGTGCGACCCACTTAGGAAGAGAGCTAGAAAAGGTCAGTGTGATCATGGGGACCAAACGGTCTTCTGTCGTGATAACCGTAGTAACACGGATAGCTTACTGCACATCGTCCAATCCTAGTGGATCGCGCTTGATGCTCGATGTGCTCATCAAAATCGAGTCGGGGAACGGCTCCGTCATCTGGAATTCACTACCTTCCTGGATTTGAGATCACTTACTTCGACTTTTTTTTATCAAGGCTATCCTAATCAACCTTCAGGTGCGCCAAGCAACCGTGATACACGTGAGCATAATCTCGGATGAGTGTGGGTCGCTTGCGTGAAACGAGAAGAAGCAGAATTACGGTTCTGAGACTGATCCGTTACCATTATATCAGCCCTAGGAGCCATCGACTGTAAGACTTTTCTGGTGCATGAACCGATGGACACTTCATTTCAGGGCTTCTGCTTTCCCCAATCCACCAAGGCCCTTGCTGGATTGGAGCTTCCCAAGGTCACAATCAGCAACTGGTGTTTGCCCACCATCTTGTGCTTTCTACGTACTTACGGCAATTTTATTTGTAGTACATGGCGTTAAGTGTTCTTTCTTGCCAACACCGGCACCTGACTCCGTATGACGAATACTTTGTGCCTGATTGACGAGTCTTACAGCGCCTGAGCATTGTCTGTCATTTCTTCCGTTGTTCGCCTCAACACGTGTGCTCTCATGACACATAGGTTGGAGATCATTTCGCCTGACTATAAGACTACAGATTCAGTGCCTTGGGGTGGGATAAAATCTCCCTTTCATCAATGTTCTCTTGTACATCATTCCACATTTATTGCTGGCATTTTAATATTTGCTATCATCCTATTCACAAATAAACGATAGCAGAATCAGTGGTTGTCTATTTTTATCTGTTATTCGTAGAGGGTACTTGCCTAGTTCCCTATGGGTTGGCATGTATATGTTTTAAAACTATCTCCATGAACTGAGTCTACACACCGAATTTAGTACGGAGATAGACTCAAACTCAGATACACTTGTCTTTTTAAACTGCATGACACAACGTCGGGAGGAAACTAAAGACTACACTTGGGCAGATTCGAACTACTCGTCTGCCCATCTCAAGTCGATATTCGCTAGTGCTACCTCATCACTTTCTAGTCGGGTAAGGGCCCGAGTAAGGGCGACCCAAATTGAAGAACAAACTTTGGGGTAGTCGATATTGTTTGATTAGGCGTCAGTTGCGAAGGGTGTTGGTGTCTGTGGCGAGACCTAACATGGAATGGACTGGGACTGCTGTTATTCGATATAAAACCAGGAACACCGGAGATCATTCGAAGGATCCTAGAAGCGGCTAACATGAGATTGGCTTTCCAAAGGGGAAACATTGCGCTCTGTACTAGTGCAAACAGGGCCATGGACTGTGTCTACACAATTGAGTGTAACGCATATACTAAGGTCTATATAGGACAACGGGCCAGGGTATTTCACACCAGAATCGGAGAGCATAGGAGGAAGATAAACAGGCCACCGAGAAACGCAGATCAATATCGAACGTTACTGAAACACTCGGGGGAACATGCACTGGACACGTGACACCGAATAGATTTACAAAATGTTGAGGCTTGGAGGCGCGATCTACGGTCCAGGCCACAGAGACTAATAACCGAAGCAGTAGAAATCACCAAGCATGCCAGTGTTAACACAGAAGGCGTGGAACTGACAAGCTTGTGGAGAATGGTTGTGGATCAGTCGTGTTGGTGTGCGGTTATCAGGAGTAGTCATCATCTGAATTGCACTTAACCTCATCCACTTTACCACCCCAGACTAAATCGTCGTAACACCCACAAGCCCACAAAGTCTAACAAAATCTACCAGTGGCACCGACGGTGAATCATCAGTTGAAGCATCTTTAAGTGGAAGATTAAGGAACCAAACGCGATCGAAACTAATTCGAAACTCTCCCAACCCATCAGCGCAAGATTTTGGCAACCGCACTAACAGACAAGAGCCATTAATTGACGCTCGACACTGATTTGTACGCTAACATGAAGACGTCTTACTGATTGGTTCACCGTCTGCCTTAAAGCCTAACCAACTTTATGACCTGATCACTTAGCCTGATAGAGCTGTTGTGTCAGAATCAAAAACCGATTATTTATCCGGCCCTTCTGAACTTAATTATATTACCCCTGTTTATAGTCTACAGTGGCTGGGAGTTACTGAAACAACAGTAATCTTGAAGAGAACACAAGTTCTGAACAGAGATCGGTTGTCCGCTGGACATAGCCATCAGCAACAAGCGTTCCTCGTCGTCGACTACGGATTGCGAACCAATTTGATTGTAGGGTCTGATCCGAACGTTTTAGTACACACTGGATCGGTTCTCGCAATAAATATCCTGCCGGGCTATAGCGGATATATGATCTGAGTCTTTCTGATGAGCTTTTTTAGTAGTTTGTGAGGGTGAATGCAATTTATACCACCTAGTTATTTATCCAAAAGATTTATTAGGGGCTTCGGTATCCCATTGTAGATACCGTCAAATGTGCTCCACTAACTGACGACCATCAGCAGCCACCAATACATGGATTAATTCAAGTAGTCTGTAAAAGAATACGTCCCTGAAAACTTGCTTGGAGATGAGGTTTCACAGGTGGAAACGCTGATCTGTTAGTTAAGATCATTACTCGGAATTCGTACCCCGTAGTTTGGGCGAAAGGTCCACCTGGTCCTTGGCAAGCGCAGCAGAATTGCAAAACCCAATACAAGTTCCAAGACAAAGGACTGTATGACGCAAGATTCCAGTACAACTGCCATGAACAAATCTCAGTCTTCTTGCTTACCAGAGATCTCTTCCAGACTGGAAAGTAGTAGGCAGCCGATGTGATCTAGATTCAGCCACACGTCAGGTCAGCCTTGCCAACTGATTCCCAGAGAATCATGCTCAGCTTCCAGCTGTGCTCGTATTCCCCTACAAATTTCAGGTAACCCATATTAACCATGAATAATGTAATCGTTAGTACTCGCTGTCATCCTCTGTGTTCATTGCTATGCTTTAAGGTTCATTTGAATCCAATTTGGCAGGACAAAGGACTGTATGACGCAAGATTCCAGTACAACTGCCATGAACAAATCTCAGTCTTCTTGCTTACCAGAGATCTCTTCCAGACTGGAAAGTAGTAGGCAGCCGATGTGATCTAGATTCAGCCACACGTCAGGTCAGCCTTGCCAACTGATTCCCAGAGAATCATGCTCAGCTTCCAGCTGTGCTCGTATTCCCCTACAAATTTCAGGTAACCCATATTAACCATGAATAATGTAATCGTTAGTACTCGCTGTCATCCTCTGTGTTCATTGCTATGCTTTAAGGTTCATTTGAATCCAAATTTGGCAGTAATATGCAAGCAACTCGCCTGTTAGCAGCGGGGCAATCAGAAAATGGATAATGATTGAGGAACTAGGCATATTGCCTGTAAAATTAGCTCAGAATTACAAATTGAAATGAGTTGGTCATGTACTACGAATCAAGTTGTTTTCTACCGGGGAGACTGTTGTTTTTCACTCCAGATTCACATTGGCATAAACCAAAATGTGAACACAGTTTGATATAGCAGAATAGGCTGAAGGAAATTACGGTCTCTGTGCTTTGGGGGCTGTCCGCCGTTCCGGTTGAGATCCACTTAATCCTACATGAGCTAGGAGGAGAACGTTGCAATATAGGACCGTTAGCCAATATCCAGTGGCTTTCGTGCCTACATTTCCGATCCAGGTTATCTGAACGATTGTTTGGAGCTGCAGGTAGTCTGGCCGCTGTATCAGGCTGGCCCCGGGACCTTTTCCTTCTTGTCATCTTTTCCACCATAGGGCTATAGTTGTACTACAACTAAGTGCGATTACAGTCAGCTGTGATGGTGACTTGGCCTAAATGATGCCCTTCTATGCATGCTTTCACTCTTTTTTCGGTTGCCATTGGTCACCTGGTACCAAGAGCTACATTCCACCAAAGTGGGCTTCATTCTTGGGTTCATTGGATCTGGAGTAGCACTGAGTTAAAGTTAAACAACACGACGTGGAGCCTATATACGTGGCCAATCTACTTTAAGTACTGTAATCCCCGGGGTTAATTTGAACAAGGGAATGAAAAAACTATTGTTGCGGGATGAATTGATTTCGTGCAGTTTCATATGCCACAATAAGTGTGGGACGGAATGAAGTGGAACTTAAATGTGGCCCTGCGCCTAACTTACACTGCAACATAGTTGACAGACAGAAGGGTTACGCCGTTGCCACCTATCAAAACTCTAACATCAGTTTTGTCAATTATAATTTAAATTTGCCAATTCGCCTGAATTTACGAGTATACGTACTTTGGCGGAAGTGACTGGAGGCTAGAAACGTGAACAAAAGGGCACTTGCCTAAACTGATTGGTACCTTTTCGGCTGATCTTTATTCCACTTGAAATAAATAAAAAATCCAGTTGTCCATTACCAGACATCTGATCAGGACGGTACACGGAGCTTGACTTTACTCCCCTTTTCATGTCATAACAGGAAGCAGTCGTCCTCATAGGTCGTGCTTGAGGCAATATCGATTAATCGGCTCAGGTCTGCATCGTGCGCTCGGAAAGACCTGAAAGCCACTCCTATACTACCCTGGCCTTATGGATCGGTCACTTTACAGTTCAGTTCCGTATAAACGATGCAACTAACCCTGGGTTCAAGCAGAACATAAGGTTGACGGAAACTCGGGTACTGCACCTACCTGATGAGCCCCAAGAAGGGCGAAACCGATCGTGGGCTGTCGAAGAGTTTTCAGCAACCTTGTGAGTAGTTTCATTTATGAAAACCCTGTATTTTGTTTCGTTTCATCCCATTTTACACATAGTGTGGCAGACGAGATTGCACCGAAATTGTACGCAAAACTGTTGTTGCCACTACTTCATTAATTGTATTTTAATTGTTTCCATACTCATCCTCCTTGGGTAGAGCATGTATGTGTACATCATGTGGAGCTAAAACTCACCTATAAACTGAGATGGTATAAACTGTGGAAATCATTTAGACCTCTTCTGTATAGTGTTCCTCAGTTGAATGTGTCGTGCAGAGCTCACCTCATATTCAGCAGGATTGAGTATCCTTCTGGATACTCTTGATTTTGCCCGATACCCTTCGACCATTCGAAAACCTTTTGCAACTATTTCGCTCATCTCACATAAGCGTGTTCCCTGAGCTTTCCTCCTTATCTTCCATGCGAATGACAAAGTAGACATATTTGGAGGTGAATACTAACTTAGATGGTACCAACGTTAGACTCAGATCCACCTATTTGCTTGTGGTGTTCTCCAACCGCACATGCTGCGCCAGACCCACCTCGTGTCTCAGCCTGGTCTTTGCGCTGCAGGTGCAGCTGAAGAATATCAAAGATGAAAGATTCATTTGTCAATTGAGGACTCGTCCTGTTGGTGAGACCAGTCTATGCCCAAAAGCTATTTCATTCTTACTGGAAGTCATTGGCGGTGCGCATCTCATGAGACACAGGGAGTTTCGAACCAGCCAGTTTCCGGACAGTGTTTGAAAGCTTAATAGCTCAACCACATATGTGATTAGCTCTAACCTAGACACCAACCTCACACCAACCACATCATATAGTCCCGTGAATACTGGCTCCTCGAGTAACGGTTTCATTTTTCTCACCCCAAATTTATCTTGATTCAGTGATGTTACCCGCGTTTGTCTAATTTGGTGCCCAAAAGACAAAATAGCAGTGGGCTGTCAAAAAGTATCCAGCAACACTACGAGGAATACCGCTTGTCAAGTTTGCATTTGGTTTAAACAACTTTTTAGAAGGAAGCATTCCAGATGAGTACTATCATCCTTTTTAAAAATATGGAGAAGCAGAACAGTCTCACCTAATTCCAGAGCTGATTCTAACTATGAAGTGCAATCATGGTATGGGAATCCAAACACTTCAGTTGCATCCGTTAGAGTGTGCAGTACCGAAAAGCTACCGACGACCCTTTCATTATTTTAAATTGAGCTCCATAGACAACGCTTGAAGTTTCTATTCTCCGACCTTGGATATAAATCTCCGGTTAATGAGTCCTAATTCAGCAGGAGGACAGCTGAAGTGTATGAGCCAGGGACGCGCGTGATGGCGATTGAGTCCTGTTCGTTATACGCGTAATTCCGTCGAAGTAACCCGCAGGATTGCCAGCCTGAGCGCTTTCCTCTTACTGAGCACTTGCAGTCGTGACAAGAGTAACCCGCAGTTGACGTATTGAATTAATAAACTTTCTGTGATTCATAGGTTGATGTGAAGCTCGCACATACCCCGGCAATGTTTAGAATAGAAGGATGAAGCTTTTCAAAATATGCATATTGTTGTCACCCATATTCCAGGCACGCCATACTGCTTCCGGACTTCCCCCGGCCTAATATGGGTCATATGTTCCAACTGTCAACTTGATTCAAAGTCCCTAATCGAAAGCTTAGCCTAACATGGGTGGCGCAGCTGGGTCGAAAAGCATGCTGGTTGAAAAGTAGGTAGAATGCGTGACGAACAAAGCGCAAAAGAATGCACCATGAACTGACCTGGACGCATACAGATGTGCGTGTGCATGTATTACCTGACTGGGCTCAGTGAACGATAGTTTGAGGTGTGTGGCTTAGTAGATATTGAGGACGACGGGTGTGGGCAAACAATGTATGCATCCGGATGCCCACTCACCACGCCAATCACAATAATGAAAAAAATACACTCATGATCCACTAGGAGATAAACAACCGGCTGCTCCAGGAACCAGTGTAAGGCTAATAGGAATGTGTCCTCAACTATTATAGGAGAGATGATCGGATGAGCAAAGACCGACAGTATCTCAGACAGCTTAAATAAACGTTGGTTGGGCAAATTGGAGTTTGAACTACGTTGGATGAAGAAAGAGATGGATGTTTTCACTGCGTATCCTACGAGAAGAATTGCTGTTGACACTCATTTGGCTCTATTTTCAGTCATTTGTTTCCACCGTCACCATCGGAGTTCTGCGTTCCAGGAGCATTACCAAGTGGACTCCCTGGTTACCACACAAGTTCTTTGGTCATGTTTACTGCGAGATTGCAAAACAGTTACCTGTGAGCAAGGAACACAATGTTTACCAACTGATATCTTGGATCGGGTAAATCTAACAACTTCCAACACTTTTTCTGGACTCCATAAAGCCCTATTCAATAATCTTACTGTGAATATTTCCGGTTTTCCGCCCTTAACCTTGTGCACTCTGTGGTAGAGACTTTTCCGTCGATCTCTTGTTTTCAGTTCAAGTGCTTACAGCCATCATGCAGATGCTCATTTTCTCAGCTCGTCTTTATGAAGTTAAAGTAGCTGTGAGCATGGTTGTCAGGCTTGAATACAAGAGGACATTTTCAAACACTTCAGTGGTGCATACTGGGAATGATTTTTACATGGGGAATATGCACAGTACTGTTTTCCTCTACTATTTTACTGCTCCACTAGCGTCCACTTATACATTGAGCTACTCTCGTTACTGTGGCATCCCCAAAATGATAGATGAGGAAGTGAGACGGGGCTGTCTGGCCACAGATCTTTCACCGGTATACCACAGTTTCAGCGTATAGACATACCTTCTTTGTACTTGGAAACTAGGTACATTTGAGTAACTGCCAGGCTAGAAATCTTCAAAAAATCTAATATTCTTGAATGTGGGGCTCATGTTTTCTGTTTAAATAACTGACATGTTTGCGTAGAATATTCGCTTCATTGCAAGCTCCAAGTTTGTACGTGGGCAGCGTTATCTGTTTGGGTCGAGTAAATATGACTGCAATCTATGCTTGGTGCGCTTGAAATCGGGAAGCGCTGCGCATTTTCTGCGGTGAACAAACGAGGGAATAATATCTGCAAAGCTTCATCATGAAGGCATTTTTGGTAAACTGCAATTGGATTACGCATAAACAATCCAGCACTGCTCTGGCGAAAACTGATAATGTGTGACAAGTGAAAGTTGGCACAAGTGTAAAAATCCAAATACCTTTAAGTGTCGCAACAAAGATTGGGGTGTAGAGCAGGTCACTTTAATAGGAAAACCTGCGGAAAGCGATTATCCGTCAGAATGACGAATGAAGAAGACGTTTGAGCGCAAAGCCGCCACACCGCTTAACTTAACTATACTGCGGATAAGACAGTTACGGACATCACAATACATCACGTACCTAAGAAGTGGCAAATGGCTGTCGGAGATTGATGAATGCACCTAACTACTCAGAACGATACAAGTCATTGTAGATGAAATCAGATGCAAAAATACACCCATGACTAATCAGCTTATCAGCCGGCTCGTGCTAGACACCAAATGTCGTTCCACACCGCATCCAATCAACCACAAAATCTTCCCCTATCCCATGGGAGGAATGGACAACTGGGCCGTCAACCAGGATCCGGCATCTTCTAGCTAGCATAAAAATTAGACAAAGGAAAAGTCGTTCACAAGGTACCAGGTCCTACTTTAGTCGTATAGGCATCTACTGCACCCACTATGAGACAGTTTCGCATTGATTATTCACTCAATTCAGTCAACACCAGCTGCTAGTAATCCTGAAGAAACACCAGTAGGTAGTTGTACCGAACAGAAAGGCAACAATAAACACAATTAAATACGACGTATATGTGAATCCTGATAAACCTCAATCGTGCCGCAGTATCGCAGCAATTAGGCGTCTCCAGTTTGCAAAATGAACTGTAAAAAACCGACCTGTATTAATTTGGCTACTGTGATATACAAGAGACAAAAATACCAAATAAATCAGGAAAACCACCTGTGAGCTTCATGCGTAGGGACTAGTTGTTGGCAGAGCAAGCAAAACGAATGGCTTACTGCTCCATTTACACCAAACATTTGGTGTTCTGCTGAACAAGCCATGAATTTCCATTGCGCCTCTCGTCACAATAAACGTCCATGTAAACAGCGACAGAGTGCCATCTTCTGCACCCAGAACGCTAATTACGGAATAAACCGAATAATCCGAATCATCCAGTGCGATACAGCACACCGATGGGCAAGTGGAAAATGTACACTGACTTTTCGCCACCATCAGCTTCCCGAAGTTTGGAACTCAAATCCTTACACTTCTATTTTCTAATTGCCCTAGCCGATAACGTAATAACAATTGATAGGGTGTCAATCAGGTAGCTGTTTGAAGCAGCGCCAGAGGTTTTGATCAAGTACCCAGTATCAAACGGATAAAACAAACCTACCTGTCAATTTAGCCGTTAAATCAAACACTTGACCAAAACATCAAGCAACCAAACTGTGATGCAGCCACATGACTGACCAACAGATCAGGGTATCCGAAACCATACCTTAGAATGGTTAGTGTCACTAGATGTTAAGGAAGAGTAATTCCCGCTCAGCTGGGCACATACACAATGTAACCAGCTTTCAGTTAGAGAGTAACCGAAGGCTTTGACTTTGTATGTCCAAACCTCAGTCGTGAAAAACGTAGAGACCAAACCCGGAACTTTGTGCTGGTCCCATGCTGCTCTAAGCATGCCATTTTTCAGGTAGAATCCCTACCGACTAAGTTTCGATTTGTTCAGACGTCACGCTAGGCGAGCACCAACCCCACAAGCACCCACCCCAGGAACATAGCACATTTGGCAAACAAGCCCAGCAGCGAATGAGGTCAAGGTAACCTTATCAGTTGGTCCGATCTTTCTTCACGTAGTCCACAACACTTTGCCCAGTGTGCACACAAAGGAAATCAATCTGGTCCAAGGGTAACCAGGGTGTGCCTCAATGCCTTCAGCGGATGAGAGAGATGACAACATGTGATGGTGATTCGAAGTCCAACAGAGTTATGTGTTACAATTGGTTGAATGATCTCTTTCTTCCTCACTTAACTGTGACCCAATTTTTAAATGATTGTTTGCTTGTTACCGTAGGTCACGTAGCCATAGGACAATTATGTGAAAATTAAATATCCAGTAATAAGACGGTTTCACAAAAGACAAGGGTTAACGATGGCCAAAAGCTTTCCTAGTGGGTTTATAGGATTCCACACCCTGGAATGGAAGTAAGTGCATTTGTAACACTCATTTCATTTGCAAATCAATTTGGTTTTCCGGGAGACTCTGCAAATCAATTTGGTTTTCACGGGAGACTCAAGTGAATCTCTCGTTTATGATGTTCTTGAACCAAGTGTGCTGCACAGGTCGATGAATACCAAGTCACAAACATGTGAATATATCCTTGACTACGGACATAAAGCTGAGCTATTAGAATCATTGTAACCCGCGGTGTGCGGCATGAAAAAATCGCTCTAAGTACGCTTAATTTTTCGACCTGTGATTTTGTGAGACGAAAGAATTATTTATGCCTATAGAACCCAGTACAGAAGCTCATACTTGCCTGATGCGCGAGTTTCATATGCAAATACTCGTAACGACGGAGAGATCTTACATCAATCTGAGATCGCTTATCTCAGTTTGGCTAATTCAAACATGCTGTACCTTGGGCGAGCTGGCGTGCTGTATTGAGGCACAAAATTCTCAGGGGGTTGTCTGTACGCATTCTTTCTTCAAAACTGCTCTGCCGTTTTAAACACACTTCCTGACTTCAAACGATGTTCATTTTCGCTAGGGTGTCCACCCGTCTTCCACCAATGAGACTGTGGAATTCTTACATAACAGAGCCCCAGTCATTGCTCCTGGTGTCTACAGGCTTCCATCAGGGAGAAAGGTCATCTTCTAAAGGCGGTTATACCATTCGAGTTAGGCAACCGACTCAGGTGACCGGAAAACGGTTGAATCGCCTCAAAACAAGCATCCATGCTGGCAAAAAGCACTATAGTCCTAGTCAGTAAACAGACATTGAAGAACTTCGTTGTATTTTCTGAACTCTTAGATGAACTTACAGGAAATAAATTCCTAGAGTGCTTGGTATCACAACTGCCTGATGAATACTTTTCACAATCGGTTTTTACGACTGAGATCTTTCTCAGTTGTACACCATTAACGCCAAAACAAAGATGTTTTTCATAACTCTCTGATTTTACTCTAGTAGATAAGTTCCGTCAGAAAGTTTGTGAAAAATCACATTCTGACAACTTTTCCCCAAGAATTAGAGGTTGCCTCATTATCACTCGACCATTCAGCCTCTCCAGCTGTGGCGCGTTAGTCGAGCTTATATTCTTTACATCAGTACTGAAGCAGTTCAAAACTGGATTGCTTTGAATCCGACAAGCGGAAGCTCCACACTACCTCTTAATGGGTGACGTGATTTCAGAAAACAGTATCTTGTGCTGAAAAGTGAAGTCACTGCTTGAGGTAGCCACATAAGTACCCTGCAAGTTAAATGTGATGGCCTGTCATTTTCAACGCCTGGTGAAATTGTCGTTTCATTACTAATTTCGTCCGTGAAGTTCATTTGGAAGATTTAAGGGCTCTTCTTCACTGGGTAAATGCTTGCCAATACGTGTCACATACCGAATATGTTTATGTGTATGTTTACCTGACATCATAAAAACGCCTGGATATGTCCAAAGGCGACCAGACATCACCAAGCGTAAGGTTTTCCACGCCATTCATGACAGTTTTCTGTATTCATCAGCGTGACTTAGTCATAGTTGAGGTCTTCTGGTGAAACGTAGCGAAAGTCAAGCACATCGTACAGACGGGAATTGGCCTATTCTAGGAGAGAAGGTGACTAACGAATTCTCCCAAATATGACCATTTTTAAGCGATCATTGTAGGGCTGGAAAAATTGACAGAATTTTGCCCGAACTGAATAAGATCCGTTACTTTATGGAGGAGAACTCCATGGAGCAGCTAAATTACGTGTTAGTGCGTTGCAGCTGTGGCGGTGAGATGATATAAGTTTAGACTGGTTGTTAGGGCAAATCCGCTCGTTGTGCAAGGCTACAGTGTAGTTTTTTATAAACTGTTGATAGCTAGACATTAAGTTTGCATCCATTGAGAGCTGAAATCGCGTAGTTCAGGAAATTCCAATGTTAGAAATTGCCCGAGTTGTTCTTTTGGGAGTGACCTTTAGCAAGGTGCTTCCCACCTCCGCTTAAATTTTTTGTGATAGGCGGTGGCGGGCTGTTTGCAGGTGGTCTTTGGTCAGAGAAGCCAACTGCAGTATTCTTCGCGGAAGTCGACAGTCAGCTTTTGTTGCGCAATTTTAATGTTTGTCGCCATCAAAATAACTCCTCAAGCAGTCAAAGCATATCAGTATGGGGTTATTATTTTGTGTATGATTACTTTTTTTAACTCTGTTCCAGTTTAGAAAGCGTAAGAGCAGTGTGATTTGGTAGTCTATACAGTCTTTAGAAGACACTAACACAATGCGCCATATCATGTCATTTGTGATACAAAATTTTGGAATTGGTAACTAAGCTTAGGTCATCATGGAGAGGCCGAAACCGAGCCTTCTAAGTTGAAAGTATGACTGTTAATTACCAGACTACCCATTTGTTGAATCAAGCAACTTCACCCAACCTCTGTTTATGGGAAGCTGGAAAGCTGCAGTGGGAAAATCCGAAGTATGAACTAAAGGAATAGCTGCTTCTGATGGCAATGCAAGTTTCATGCAGGGCTATTCACGATGATTGTTTGCATTTATAACACAACCTCCCATTGAACCCCAACATACATAGCAGCTGACGAACATACTGTCTTCGATAATTTATCCACAGATTATTCCTGTATCGTGGAAAAACACCTGATAATGCTAGTGGACAAGCTCAGCCGCATGGATGGCTGAAGCAGAACCGAATTATATGGGCAACTGGTTGTGTATAAGGCCTCAAATGGATTCTACCATGCGAGTTGAAGAGTATGCACAGTGCGTCTTGACCACAGACTCATGTAATCACTCGGGATTGGAAGAAAAGGCGCTGTTGTGCTTGGATTGGTGCCTCGTGAGTGAGCCAGAAATTCTCGCCGCGGTGAACGTAGTAATGTGACAGTTAACTGCTGGCCGATTGTTCTACTGATCAAAGTCACATTAGCGCCCTTAATCTGGACGAAATAAGTTTGTTTATCGATTGACTGAGCTGTTACGTCGTACGTCGAAACAACTGTGCTGCAGATTGGCTTATTCTCGAGGCTGGTCTAAATGTGAGCAGCTAAACGCGAAGTTTGTTTGTGTTTCTATCAACTTTTTGTTGGTCCGCCAGATGCGAACCGTTTCTTCAGATAGCATTCGCGTCCTCTGGTTTACTTGGGAGGAAATCCCACTAAGCCTCTGTTGACTGATGCCTTTGTTTTTCGATGAATGCTGTTCGAAAAATGGCAACACGGATGATGAGTCGAAAAACAAGTATGAGTGCCCTCGAAAAACACCGAAATATTGAGATCTACAACGCCTCACACAAGTAGCTGCAGTCACTCCTGAATGCGTCTACGCGTGCGGGGATGAGCATACCATTGATCACCGCCCCATTGTCGGACATCCTCATCCATCGACACAGCGCTCAGACAGTGTGCGTGTCTGTGTGTCTATGAGCCGTTGGATCGGAGTTGACGGGCGTTCGCTCGTTCATTCTTCCACAGTTTGGGATTGTTACTAAGGCGTCTGTATTTTCAGAAATCACCTTGACGACCGGTATGAAGTATGGGTTTGTGCTCGTTTCAGGATGTCAGAAGGCCAAAAACTAGCGATTCGGCTAAGCAATATCGGGAGTATGTGAGTTGATTCAGTTTTCGTGGGTGTACAAGCGAATACACACCGACACAAACGTATAAAAGGCGTTAAACTTGATTTTCTAGACAAACGAACGAACAGTCAAGTATGCAGGTGAGGACCGAACATACTCGTGAAGCTACCCCATTTTTTTCATCCATTGTCGCTGATCAAGTGTGTGAAATGCACTGGTAGCCCAATCAAGTATTCACAGTGGCAATTAAGCGAGGTTCATCAACGGACTGGACATTCATCCATGCTACGTCAATCTATATTATCCCTATTTCCAATGGAAAATTGAAAGAAGGTTCTCTGAGATCAGTGCATGCGTATTTCACTGCTTACGCTGCCTAAAATCATTCGTACTTTGTCGTGCTGATGGCTTGAAATTCCCCAGATTACACCAAAACACCATTGACAACTACTCCTTGTGCCGAAGTATCAAAAAGCTGGTTTATGGCCTCACCAGAGTTTAGTGGGCTGGGATATGTTTCTGGATTCAAGTGACGTATTAAAATACACCGGTACCAGCTGCAGCTTGCTGTGTGCCATGTGTGCAACTGGCTGAACGACCCTTACTCGAAGTAAACCTAAGGGAATGAAATCGGAAGCTTAACGGGGTGGCTACTTCCATAACCATCGACATACTTAATTTATGTCACATTGCAAGCGAAATATAGAACATGGTGCATGCGGTGACTAGTTCATTGTCCCGTAGTACTCATAAGATGCGCTCGGGTCTGTATACAGTAAGGTAGCGTTTCCTCCCCACAGTGGTGGTAACCGAAATTTGAATCGAGCAGTGCTGCATGTTGCGAGATGTTCCGCATTAATACGGATCACTGTCTCAGCATTTATTCGAAAATCCCAGTATCCGTGGCTACTCATCATGTGAGAATAATGGGAAGACGGTCAGAGTTAGATGATGGTAGAAATGTACTTGATGCTAGCCGGTTCTGTGGTAGTACATACATGTGCGAAATGAGCCGGAAAATTCAAGTAAAGCCTATCTGATTATCATAAGAGGGATGATGAACCGCATCAACAGCCCATAACAGAAACAGTCAGGTAGTGAAGTTAAGTGACCCTCCCTACAAAGCGTGTGTTGGCTTATTCACAAAAAACGATCTAAGGCATCTGACGTGGCTCAGTCCTCTGAGCCCGTCCAAGGAGTGAAAGATCCGACGAAGGGATGGTTTCCTCATTTGGACAGAATCTAGCTAGTCTACGACATCCACGCTAGAGACAATGGTGTCTGATGCAGATACCTTACTGAAAAGAGAGAAGTAAAAAAGCGATTGTAGAGACGCCCCACAAACCCATACCAGGAGCAAAACCCATACCAGAATAGCAAAATACATATTTACATACATATAACGTTTAGTACGCAAATTTATTATGTCGTATACATTACATATATTACATTATTATGTATATTATATTATTATGTATTTTATATTTTGTAGATGTATTTACATATTTACTCTTTGCAGTTTGTATGGTTCCCCGAAAGATTCCCAAGGACCCCTATCATCCGCACCCATTTGGTGTTGTGTGACATGACACCCTGTATCAGGCCAATGATTCCATCAAATTCTGTCCTCTTACTACGCAGCCACTTGTTCAGCCAAAACGAACGGTTCTCAAGCCTTTTGCAATAACCTATTAACTAAAGATACACCTTCAAGTACCATAGATTTTGTTAGATCTGCCTAATCAAATCGGCAGGAAACACCCAACTGCAAAATTAGGTATGGAACGCTTCCTACTAAACCATTTAGGCTACAAGTAGATCATAACTCTCTGCGTGATCGACCCCCATTGCAAGACACAAACCATAGTAATGAATTTGTTACCTGGAGTAATCAGTTTCATATTAAGCCTTGGCCGATGCATTTCAATTTCTGACTGTAGGTGTTCGACTTTCGCCGTATTCGAATAAAACGGAGTAATGTTGCGTTGCTTTTGCCTTCGTACGAGTGCAGTAATGGTTTCTTCACACAGATCACTTCGTATAAGTTCGAATGATAAGCCGCGCTAAATCCGCTAAATCTGGGCTTGACAGTGATCAGTGGGCACTGGGGTTCGCGGATGAACTTTCTTAAGCACAAAACTCAGGTTACCTTCAACTTTGGGTAGAATTAGTTGATTTGTGTGAACATCTCAGACTTGAGAATTCAGTCAATTTATGTCATTTGGAAGAAAACTTAAAAAGACAACCGCAGTTCTGCGTAGAGCACACTCTCCTCGCATGAAGTGACAAGTGTTACCAAGCTTGTGAGAACCGATCATATGATATGAAGCATAGCTTGACTTGAACAATGAAAGCAATTGTGATTTCTGATTATTTTTGGGATATCGGTTCGTCGTTTTATCCTTTATCACCGTTTTGTAGCCTTTTATTGATATTGTATCTGTGATATGCTCTAAAAAATTGTGCTGTACTCTTTGTATGAGCTAGACTTCCTACGGAGCTGAGTCGGGTCCAGCAGGAAAGTTCCCACAAATTGCACCAACCATTCAACGCAAATTTAACTAGTTAATTCGGGTCAGCTCTAGAGGATCTGAAAAAGGGTTGTTTCATTGATGGGATTATTAATCGGGGAAAACTCCATACCTTCAAGAACTGTCTTCCCGCAAAGTAAGTGGGCCTGCTCACGAAAGAAGCACGAAGATCGCTACGCGGGATTCGGTAAACAAGCAATCATTAGACCCACCTGAGAGCATAGCCGTAAGGTTGGATGGGATGGACATTAGTTTTGAGAGCTCAACACTGACTGCCTCAGCTCATTTCGTATAATTTCTAAGTAGGTTACGTAGAATGGCCTTAGCACTCGATGTTGCAGCAAAATTCCCTTTTACATCACATTCGCTTACTGTTTTGCCAGGATATGCCCTTGGAAATTGGCGTGTCTGATGGAGTTAATTTCACCCTATCCAACATTGGTCTCCCTGCAGCCAGATAACGACTCTCCTGAGCTACGTTCTTGAAATTTCTCGGATTTGTAGACATACACATGAAGTTTAGTGAGGTGTGAAAATGTATGAAGTACCTAATGATATCAGTTTTATAGACATTCCTGTCATAGGCATAAGCCACAAGATTATTAGAAATTGGCAACCGGGTGGCACTTTTGAGGACAAAGATTGTTCGGTGTACCAGTGACTCCAATCGCAACTGTTGGTGGATGAAATGTGTCGATTTTTACTCTATACAACTACAATGTTAGTTCAATCACACCCGTCAGTCATTGGCTAATGGAACGTTCACCGGGTAACACAAAGTCCCCGACTCTACAGGCTCCACCGAGCAACAGAATAAATAGAATTAGCAAATGGTATCAAACGGTGATAGGGAGAAAAACATGTGTATGGGAGTTTGCTGTTGTTACAGGATGTCCTTTGATGACATAATGAGTGACGTGCTAGAACTTCCATGTAGTGGGCTGCTTGTGACCATAACTCACCGAGATCCAGATGACTTAGTGGTTAAGGGGAGAAAGTACTGATCAGAAGGTCCGTGATTCAAACGGCTCCCGGTCTTTCAACTGTTCATTTATACGCATAAGCAACCTGGAAGTATCTTAATCCTCGCACTTTATTCGAGTTGCATGACAGTCGTACAATCAGAGGGATGAACAAGTATTGTTTTTGTTGCTATCACTGTGATTATTGCTATTGTCACAACATAACTGGTTGGTCCTAGTATGTATGACAAACCGTGGAAATAAGGTTCATTTGTTTCATTTCCGGGTGTACTACACACGAACCACTCGCATGAGAGTGGACTAGCGATTGGGACCAAAAACAAAGACATGGCAGTACAATCACATCGTTTCACCTGCATTATCTCAATGTGGGTGGATAGTGCTCAAGTGTCAGTTATAGATAAGGATCGTGTACTAAGCGGTCATCCTAAGTTGAATAAAACAGGAAAGCAAGTGTTCACGAAATCAACCGATAACGAGCATATTGCGAAACGGGAAACAGACTATTAAGCTGCTGGATCGACGCGTTGCTGATGCGTGCTCACAACAGCACCGAAGATGCCTCCATATCGGTAAAGGAGTTCGGTTGCACTAAATGAGGTGGATACACAGAGTATACATGGTTAACCTCCGACGAAGTGTCCGAGAAACGTAATTAGCGTGGCTATATGTGGCACTGTGGACTATATACTTTGTTACTATTAAAGCGGTTCCGCCAGATCTTAGTTTAAAAATGAAACAGCCGTACTACCACACAAGCCTCTAGAGTGACGATCGGGACAATGGGACAGATTGTTTAACCACGTCTACTCGTCTGAGACAATGAAGTACATAGGCAAATAATTTTTCAGTTAATGTGAGAAGAACACTGTTCGTAAGCCGAGTGACCTAATAAGGGAAAGAAAAGCATATTGGTGTCCGCATAATTACGGGCTATCAGATAACCATGTGGTGTGTGTGTGCCAACTTTTGTGCCATATTTGACCTTTGGTTTTGACCCTAGAATTAGACCGGGAAAAAATATCGCGAATATCCGAGTAGCAACAGAAGAGGCCAGCGGCATGTGCGGGATGGTAACATTTCTAAATTTTTTGTCAACCGCATTGAACGACTGAGGTTAAGCATGCATGCTCAGTGTATCCAGTGTGTCCAACACAACCGCATGCCGCTCGCCGATATGAAGGCATATTCGATGCTGTTGTGAGTACAAATCAGAAAGCTGTCGGTTAAGCAGGTAAATGGTCTGTTTCAGGCTTCGCAATTCGGGCGTTATCAGTTGACTATGTGAACACTTACTACCCTGTTTTATTCAACCTAGGATGACTGTCTAGTACGCGCTCTTTATCAATGACCGATACTTGAGCACCATCCAGCCGCATCTCACACTTTGAACTTGGTTGAGGTAGCCTGTATTTATCTAACCCCGTTACAAATTGACCGTTGTGATTCAATGATTCTGAAATTCGTATATTTCTTTAGTTCTGTAGTGCGGTCAAACGTCAGAAAGTTGCTAGGCCAAACGGACTACGAGCACTGTTCACCAGGTGTCGACCCCTGTGCCTTGGGGATTACTATTAAAGGGGTCTCACTTCCTTTGAATCCTACAACCACTCGGTCGAACGGATTTAATGATCACCAATGGGGATGATGCGATACGAGAATTAAGCACTCGTGAATCCATCGTATTGGTGAACCTTATCTATAACATGTTAAACTACTTCGTAGATAAATGGATGTTTTCAGTACTACTTTTCAGCCATAAAGGACCACTTTTATCAAGTGACTATTTTGAAAGCTGAGAATGAAGGAAGAAACCAGCAGGGCTGGGTTTATGGATTTATCAATAAGGTAGGCAAGGATATACCAACCCAGCTTTGGTCATGGTATGCGAGCTGTGGAACAAACGTCATCTGCTAAATTGAGACAAACAGTCCTACTGCACTCTGCATCAATGACCCCATTACTCCCTTGGAAAAAGTAAATACTATCGACCGAATCATTGGGCATTTATTCCAGTTCACAGTGTCCTTTATCAGGCATTCTCACAGAGATAACCAAAACACAGCTCTATCGGAGTTTTCCATTGCCAGAAATCTCAAAAACGATGTCTGATTAGTTTTCAACAAAAGCTCATGTCTTCTAAGTCAGCGCACGTATGAGCTACCCAGACAAATCATAATAGAGCTGACGTGAGGGACATGAGCTGCTGACTAGGTGCTACCGGCGGTGTTTGGGCTTGCGCATCCGACTGAAAGTTGAAACCTATTCCTCGTGCGGTTAAGGATTCTGCAGGTCTGCTTCTCTGACGAGAGAAAAACTAGATGTACTGAGTTCAGAAGAGTTTAGTAAACGACCGATTGTTTTTTATATTGCTTAGCTCTGGTGAACAGATTATTGAACTAAAGAATGACTAAAGAAGGGGTTCAAGTCGAAACTAGTCAGTTCGTCTCCTTTCCGCACGCTGAATAAATACGTACCGTTAGCCTGAAACTCAGCGGCAGCCCAAGTAAGCGATGCAAACGAAAAGTATGAAAATTACGGACCTCCACCAATAGGACTTAAAACATGTTCTAGTGATGTCAGTTTTCGTTCTGAGTGTAACAGTTTCATTGAATGAGGCCTAACAGTCAGAACTTCTTCAAATAGCGGAAAACCAATGAAAGATGAATGAACGCGAAGCTGTACTGTTCTGAGGCGTTCAGCCGGAATTGTTTCTTTTGTTACTAACCTAGTGGACTGCAGGGAGAGGAAGGACCCACGATCGGAGACCGAGTTGTGAGGATGACCGAAGGAAACGGACTGCGCACAAAATAACATCCAGATAGTCAGAGGAACTATGGGAAGAGAAGTCGCACGTATAAAGCAGACAAATTAACAACCATGAACTCGGATAATTGGAAGTCGTATTGGATGGAAAGTCATGTAGTGTTGGGAGAGAAACTAAGGAATAGTTCTGTGCGACACCTACTAGAGGGGACGAAAATGAAGCATCGATTTCCGCTGTTAGGTGGTAATGCGCAAAACCCATATCCCTATTTCATAAACGACAAAGGACACTTAATACCGTAAATCTTTTATGCCTTGGACACGTACTGTCTTCAATCTTGGTCTAGGAGGGTGGTAGATTGACCGGAAGTAAAAGTTCAATCGCATTAGATTCAGTGAGTGGAGTAGTTAGCAACTATCATATCCCAAAACACACTGAAGGCGGTAGACAAGTATCGTCAGTGAGCGTGTCAGTGTATCTTTTCGGTATGCCTTTGACCATACAAACGGCAACAGATGAGGATGTAAATGTAAGGATATTTCACAAAGAAAATTCATGAAGTACTTCCGACTCCAGCTCACCTGACTGAACACAATGTATACTGAGTAAACCAGGTAGAATTTAAAGCCCATTGTATGGTATCTATCAGATCCACCCTGAAGAATGATGACCAGTTGAATAAGATGCAGTAAGAAGACAAAGGCAGCGGACTGTCGACATTTCGCTTTTATCTCTTCATCCGCAATACTAAAAAAAACTTCAGCTATACACCACAAATAGGGAAAAATACCATTAAAACGGTGGAACGGGGTCAGTCGTATGGTGGGCCAATCAGGTCCGTCTCTTAAGACCGACTCAAGCTGGTGGCATGTGTCAACGTAAAAGCTAACAATTTCGAGTCGACATTGTTGAGCCAAATACGGAACGTTGTACTGCGGTCAGGTGGGTATGTAGTGGGTAGAATGTCAGGCGATCGATTAGGCTGGCTTTCGGGTCTCGGCCTACGAGACATAGGTTCGTCAGTTGATCACCCGACTCAAATAACGAGACGCGCTCCCAGAAGCTCTGTTCTGTTAATGTATATTTCACCGCCACTGCATATGAACTAATACGCAGCGAGGTAGAAAGATTGGGTACAATAGACAGCATACATCGGAGATTGACTTGTTTCGTTGGTGCGAGCGGTATTAGTTGAGCGGCTGGGTATGGATGCGTCGTACGGACGTAAACTGCATTCTGCTAAAAAAACCTTCCTTTTTCTACTGAACAGTCAGGCTCCCGCTTAGACCGTGGGATGCTGTGGATGTTGGTAAATTTCTCTGGGTGACTTTTAAAGATCAGCGTTCTTTTTAAAAGCTCTTCTTCCTAACAAACAAACCCTGGTGAATTAGTTCACTAATGCCCTCTTCTAAGCCCGAAACCCTAATCAGACCCAACTTGCTGACCGAGTGATGGTGGTGGAGGAAGCTTGAGGACGGAGGTACCCCAAGTCAAAACGAGTGTGACTGCGGATATCTAAGGCGATTGGGATAACAACGCGCATCGTCTAGGTAGATTGGATCTTCAGCTTTAGTCGTCTGCAGACTGCACTGATGGCTAGTCGCTTCTTGACCACAATCAATAGCACCGTCGAGATCAGTCCATAAGAGCACAACTGAAATGGATCCCGTCATGTTTCTAACGGTAATCCAGCGCTGTGGATGCAGAGAAAGTATTACTGCGATGCATTTGCCCTTGGATTATCCATTAATCAAGGATTTATTTCAAGGCTGCCCATTCAGTCTTATGACGAGCTGAGCGCATTGTCAGTTTGATTTGACTGCTAATTCGTCACATTACAGACCTCGGCAGTGTCGTGTACCACATTCTGCACCTCTGTAATTTCCGCGCTGACTTCACTATGCACGTGTCAGAAGCCAATCAAATAGGTATCGTGCCTACAGAGTTCGCGTGTCCAGGTTCTTTGTCTACGCGTCTACAAAACAGGCGTATGCTGTCTGCGACGCTGGACTTACTTTCTTCCATCCGGCGATCCACGACAACTTGCACACGGATTTAAGTTTGGAACACGTCAAAATCGTTTTGTCCGTAGATCGGTGCAGGCTGTCAATAGGATGCCCAGCTAGGACTTAACCCTGGCTGATGCATGTGGGCGCAGCTTTGACCGAGTGTGCATAGTTGTTGAAACCGTTTGTCTGCCTATCTATCTAAGTCGATCACACAATGTACGTTTGTCTCGTAACCCTAGGGTGACTTAGCTACAGCCCCCATTGTTCTCATCCCCACCCCCACCACTGCCCCAGGCGTGTTCGCTTAGACTGCCTGCTCTCGTGCCCAGCACACGTTTCAGAACTGGTAACATTTGCACGGGTTTTGGGTCACGCGCACGACAAACCGAAGCTGACTCATACAGTCGGAATAGACCTATGGCGTGCGCACGCGCGTTAGGCTCACATGAACGACACACCAACATACCCACCCTCTCACACAAATCCACCCGATTAGGTCGCTAACAAAGCGGTGGAAGTGCAGCCAATGGGAGTGTAGCAGAGCGATCGCAACGGGTAGACATATCGACCGTGGAACCCTGTTTAACCAGGAAGCGCACGTCCAGTTTGGACGGTTGAACACAGGCACATTGGAACACGTCGCCATAGCCCGTAGGGGTGCTTGAAGATATATAGGAAATGCGGTTAACTTACGCGACGGCAAATTCTTCGGATCCACTAAGTGTATGCAGATGTCATGTCACTAAGTTTACACGTCGACACCCTACAGAGTCGATAAGCCAGCGAGACAATCCAGGAGTTCAACCGGAACGGGATATTCACACTGACGAACTCCGAAATAGCCTTCAACAGCCCCTAACTGGGCGCACATATCCAATTAGTTGGTTCTTAAGAAAAGGGACCTACTTAAAACAAGGTATTACGCCACCGAGTCGGACAACCTCCAGGTGGGGCCAACACGGGCATCCGCATGCAGCACAACAAAGCTCCGATTAGTAACTGAACTAATAATTTACGTACATCGACTTGATACCTAAATACTGCAGGACTATTCCCTTGTGAGTTATCTGCTTAACTGACTGAGCAAACGGGACTGTTTCGGTGTCATCGAAACAGAGGTCTTAGACTTTCAGCGGCAACACTTAGGCAAGCTTTCAAAGAAGCAACAGATCTACTCTAACGTATCACTCCGAGGCTGGTATATATATATATATATATATATATATATATATATAACGTTGCATCATGACTGGCACCTGTTCGACATTGCAGTGAAGCCCCCGAAAGAAGAGCAGTGTCTGATACGAACACCTCGATATGGAATGGCCTATGCACTATTCGACGAGTATGATTCTCCGAACGAACACAGGAAAGCTAATTCGGCAACTATCTGAACGCAGCAGCAGAGTATATGGACATTAGTGTACTTACTATTTACATGGCAAAACAAGCAATTACACACGAACGACGCCAAGTCATAACAATTAAAGATAATAAAAAATAGTTTCAGAATGGGAAATGCAATCGTGATTATGATGGTGGTTGTGAGGATAAGGGACGGCGGTCCACGGATAGACTACGTGATGAAAATGTACACACGTCATGACCAGAATGCAAATTAGAAATTAATTCGTGTAGCGGTCGTCCGGGTGCTGAAACATGCGGTGAGTTCAATGAAGTGGACGAGAAGAGGTGTTATGTTAACAACTTGGTAAGTATGAAAGAGTAGGAATGGATCATCAGGGAAAGAAACTGGGGTCTTGACTTGTAAACTAGTTGATGTTATGACGGCGACCAGCAATGGTGATCGGAAACACAAGGAACCAAAAATATGAGGGAGCAAAAAAGTTTGCTTAGCAAAAAATTGACACGACCCATGGTTGCATGTTTGAATGTGACGAAGGCAAAAAGAACACCAAAAGCAAATAGAGTATAAAATACGAAAAACCAATTGGGTGTATGCATATCAAAACTAGTAAAAATTGGCTGTTACTACGAAAAACCCGTAGAAACACCAGTGATTTGAGGTGGGAACATAATGAATAGCTCGAATAGTGATGTTACTCAGTCGAAAGGTGTGAACAATGCTCGCACACTGGCATTATGATATGGTTCGTTGAGGATTGGGGTGTTGAAGGTGGGTGGGATAAAAGCGTCATTTGATCTACGTGAAACCTGATCCAAGGTCGGCAGGCACAATGTAGAAAACAGTTGTACAAAAATGAGGTTGTCATTGCCATGAAAAAAGCGGAAAGTATGACAGAACCCTCTCAATCGTGGGGGAACATTTTGGAATATTAGCTGGTAGTGAAATAAATGTGTTCAAAAAAGTGGTCAGGACCGTTTTGGTTAAATATCAAAAATAACAACCATACAGGTGCTCGAAAAACGTTGCTACAAACACCCTAGATACAACAAAACACAGCCAGAAAAACAGCGCACCTCAGACAGATGGTTTAGACGATGATAAGGTGTGCTCAACGAGAGTAGTGCTAGAAATATGAATAAGTGGACACCAGCTGCACAGGAATGACCGGTTTCGAAAGGCTGGACAGAATAAGTAAAGCATGCACCATAGCATAGTACGTCCTATTAATTTTCAGGAGTTAAACTGGTCGGCATATCGTGTTATTAGGAGGCGCTATGCGAATTCCCTGGTGAAGGCAGGATGAAGGAGCGCACCGATACAAATCGGAACGAGCTAATAAATGCAGTTTACAACAATAGGCGTTGAAGGGGGGCGGGATGGATAAATAAGTGGACACCAGCTGCACAGGAATGACCGGTTTCGAAAGGCTGGACAGAATAAGTAAAGCATGCACCATAGCATAGTACGTCCTATTAATTTTCAGGAGTTAAACTGGTCGGCATATCGTGTTATTAGGAGGCGCTATGCGAATTCCCTGGTGAAGGCAGGATGAAGGAGCGCACCGATACAAATCGGAACGAGCTAATAAATGCAGTTTACAACAATAGGCGTTGAAGGGGGCGGGGATGGATAAATGCGCCAGGTGACGGATAGAACTAGTCTTCAAACGGCTGAAGTCTGAAAGCTATCAGGAGTGACGATGTCAAGATAACGCAGCTACTGAACGATATAAAAATCAGGAATTTTCAGTAGCTAAACTAGATTGCTCGCATCAGCTGTTTTCGGCTTGTGCATAAGGGTAGACGGGATACGAGCTCCCTGCATAATCCCCAACAACTGATCCAATGCTGCCCGACGACGCATACCAGCTGCATGCAGTTCAGTCGCCAGATGGGTAACCATATCGGTCAATTTCATGTGGATAGTCTCCTCATCTCGTAAACGCTCAACAACGCCGGCTAGTTCGCTTCCAGGTGGGAGTCGATTCAGCTGCTGGGCTGAGTCAGATAGGGAGGCCGAAACCACGGGCAAAATCAGCTGATTATTCTCCACGGCTGCAAGTCCGTTGAGCAGGGAGGAAGCCAGAGATACGGCCTGCGAAGTATCACTCACATGCAGACCGTTTCCGTTAACGGTAGAGGTGTTGGAAGCGAATTTGTTCGGTGTGCTTGCGGCTGGACGTAGCTGTTCTCGTTGTTGAGGAAGATCGTCATCACGCGCTCGTTGCTGTTGTAATAACAAGTCATTAAACAATTGGGATTGAACCAGAAGGGCTGCTGCGGCAGGGTTGAAAATAAATGGGAATCCGGTGCTGTTGGAATTAGCATTGGGGTCAGTATGAAATTCATGCGCATCATTGTCAGAACTCATGTTCGTAAACAGAGCCGTGCCCGGAATGCTAGGTTCACTAAGCTCTCGATCATGTTTGTACTTGTTTCCGTTTGGAGTTATGGAGTGGAAACCGGGAGTAAGAGATTGGGGGGTGCAAGATCCCGTGAAGCCAAAACGAGGCGAATCTGGAGCATGTAGGGCTGAAGGCATGGTTACTTTGCAGTTCAAAGTTCCTAAACCTACAGGAGTGGCAGGAGCGGATTTACCACCGTTACGATCTCCCGCTACCTGCATGGTTGTTGCATCAATATTGGGGTAAATGACTAAAATGAGTCGGGCAACGCGCCTGAGGATGTCCGCATTCCTGACTGCCTTTTGGGGATTATTGACAAGGAGACGTACGTCACGACGAAGGTTTTTCCATTTGTTATAGCAGTGCTCCATAGTGAACCCGAGTGTCTCCATTTCTGCCCCGATTGTTTGCCAAACCTGCTTGTGCTTCTTCTGAACATTAAATTCGTCCAGATGCTTTTCGACACAGTCCAACAAAGTCTGCACGTTTTGATTAGACCAATGTACTTTCTTATCCGAAGAATCAGTAGGATTTCTTGGACTGTCAGCTGTGTGATGAAAGGAGCGAGACTGGCCTAGATCGTCATCATCAGCTTCAACCAACATAGTGACATCAGCCGGGTGTTCCTGGTCATCACTACCATTGTTCGCATTGCAAGATGTAAACTTTAACGACGGAATGTCAATAGGATCATCGTCCTCGTCCTCAATGTCTTCCGGGAAACTCGGGCTGGATTTTGCGGGGCTCTTCGATGAGTATGTTAAATGGTCCATCATCTGGAAGGAAGATAAGAGCAATATAGGATCTATGATATCTGGTCTCACAGTCACAACCAAAAAGACCGTACATTATCCGCCGTCGAGAAATGCCCTCAACCATCATCAGCTGTAAGAACCGCGTACTTGTACAGTGGTTTCGTCCACCGATGATTTGAATACGTTCACATCACCTGCCGGTGAGGTAGGTAGCTGTGCATTGGAGGCACTGTCAGTGGACTGTTAAGTGGGCGAATTTAGAAGTAAGCTGTGCATTGAGGGCAGTAGCTTGGATGCACAAGCGCCACTGAGGGCGCGACTGGGCCACGCCTGACAACGCCTCGAATCACTGGTGTGGCACGTCTCGGGGTCCCCATCCAGGAAGACGGCAATGAACAGCGCAGCTGAGTTTGCTGGTAACCGCTTTTATACTTCACTACCAAGTCATTGTTTGACCGCCTCTGACTCTCTTCCACCCTTCACCTGGTTGTGCGAAAAGAACCCTTCGAGGAAGTGGGTCGACTAGCATACGCAGCACGTGGCCAAGCCAGCGCAACCTATGCAGTGTGTGAGTTATTTTTTCCGAATACCATTCGATGTACTTCGGCATTGCTTATCCGGTGTTCCCACCAGATTCGGACAATGCTCCGAAGACATCGATGGTCAAACACTGAAAGTCTTTTGACGTCGTCGGGGCGCAGCGGCCAGGTTTCTGATCCGCATAGTAATACGGAACGTACGGCAGAATTGTAAACTCGACCCTTGAGGGATGCCACGCCTACAACACAGGTGACGCAGGTTCATGAAAGCTTCTCTGGCCTTCCCAATCCGGATGACAATTTAATCTTTCGAGAGACCACAGGAACTGATACAGCTGTCCAAGTAAACAAATGTGTCTACTACCTTAATCGGTGCATCCGCAAGCATGAGGCTAGGGTTCGAGCCCACCCAGTCTTGCAGTAGCACTTTACACTTTGCAGGTGTAAAGCGCATGCCGAACCGTGAGGCAGAATCATTTAGACTGTCTAATATTGTTTGTATCACCACGGGGTACGATGCAAGAAGAGCTACGTCGTGTGCGCACTCGATATCTGTGAGCGGACGCCTAGGAAGCACTTCGACCTCACAGGCCTTAGAGGCTGGTAGTGAGTCTTCCGTGACGAAGTTGAAAAGGAAAGGTGAAAGAGGACAGTCCTGTCTGACACCACTTGATGTGTTGAACCCCGGAGAGAGCTTCCTGTAGAACTTCATATGGCCACGGCAGTTGGCCTTAAAGAGGGTCAGGAATTTATGGACGACACTTTTGCTTCACAGACACTGCCATAGTGCCTGACGGTTCACAGAGTCAAAGGCAGTTTTCATATCAAGAAACACAACCATTGTTGGCTGCTGGAAGCAGCGTCGCTGTTCCAGAGCCTTTCGGAGGGGCCCTCAACCGTAGTTGGATGTAAAGGAGAGAGAAAACAAGCCACGACTGAAGTATTTCTTAAAGCTTCACATGATAGTAAACGCCCCCATAACTCACGTTAACGAACACAAACACCTGCAGATTAGCCATCAAACCACGACACCCGGTTTGTTCAGTTGAGTTTATTGTTAATGTGTTCCACTTGTACTGACTTACTAACCATCCAAACTTACGTGTCTTGTGCCTGGAACAGAGACCTACGACAAAACTTTGGGTTGTGCCCTTCTAGTGACGCTAGGTTTCGTGGGGTAAGTACAGTGTTGCCATCGGCCACAAGCAATTCTGGCTGAATACCAGAATCTGCGAGTCGCTTGGAGACATCTTGGCAAGAACGAAGGGCATACATACTATATTATATTGGACTAGAGTACCACTACGGTATACGATAACGTGAGGAACTAAGTAGACGAACCAGGGAATGCCGCAGCAATGCTGGCGAACCCTCTTATAGTGC
>NW_008751669.1:2578216-2622866 GCF_000715545.1 Opisthorchis viverrini
GGTATACGATAACGTGAGGAACTAAGTAGACGAACCAGGGAATGCCGAAGCAATGCTGGCCAACCCTCTTAGAGTGAAGGCCAGAGATGATAAGGACAACGAACGCCCCTTGGGGCTCCAACCCGATCAAAGACTGCTTGTCTGTAGCACAAAAGCAGTGGAAATTATTTGGATACACGAGGTCTGCAGAAGAATTTTCTTAAGACTTGGTGACTAAGCTCCTTTGGCCGTACTCACCACCCGATCAAACTAATAGACAAGTAGTGCGTAACTAAGGCTACAGTGAGATGTACCACCAGCGTATCTATACAGACTTAATGTGATTTGCTACCTCATAATCCCAGTGTCAAGTTAAACTCTAGCCGATTTCATTCCGAGTAGCCGCTCCACAGACTACCCCCATCAAATCTTTCTCCAGCATGGGTTTCAAGTAAAAACAGGGGTTTCCCGTTAGCAGGTCATACACAGTACATGTCCCAGCCAAGTTATATTCCGACAAGCCTTACTTGCGCTCAAATAAATTTAATTTATCATGAAATTCTCGCTTACGCAGCCAGCTGACTCCTGCTGTAAGACGTGGATGATCAGAGGTTTGAAGGCGTTCAAAATCAGCGGATTGGAGGGGCCAAATTCCGCAACCCTCAAGATAGCTTTCAGTCATCTGTTATACACGACAATCTAGTCCACGTGAAAATTCGTTTAAAAGCAGATGACGTGAATCGACAAACTTTGAACGTTTGCCAGTGCGAGCACTGACTTCATTTGTCACGGTATAGTTTCAGCCTACACTAGCCCAATGAACAATCTAACAGAATTTCGCTCTGAACACAAGTGGATACAGCGTATCAGAAGCGACAATGGCCGTTCTGAAAACCTGCGCTTCACACGCCCTGCAAAACAACGAACACAGCTCTTGGCGTCGTGCACAGTTGTGGGTATTTCAGGATCAGTATCTTCTGAAAAAGGCACTCGTAGAGCTTTACTTTGTGGACTAAAAATCACCTCTATTAACTGATGGTGTGTTTGTTCCTTAGGTCCATCGAAAAGAGCCGGATAAGAACACGGTCTAGGTTAAAGTTCTTAGCCCAGATTGACTGACTGAAAGAATGAACTTACCAGTTGGTAGGTGATGACTATCTGATAAACTTAACTCCACAGTTGTTTAGCTTCAAAGGAACAACGAAGTCCACTGCATTTACACCGACAGAAACAACTCGCGGTCAGTACAAAGTTGTCGAGGACACTCGATATCATCACTGTTTGGTTTCTAAAGTAAACATTGCACCTAGGGGCTGGATTACATAACCACTGATGGAAAAATATAAAGCCAAGAGAACGAGTTGCTAAATCGGTTTATGAGTAAAACCAGACAGCGGAGCTCTCTAGGGTGGCCAATCGGCTCGTTGATCCAACCCGGTAAACGGTATCTACCAGCTGTGTTCAGTGGTGAGACAAGATCTTCACAGCTCGTGACCATACCGTCGTTTGACTTATCTGACAACAATGACCCACTGCTCTCCGACCACTGGGATAAAAAGTTCTAGCAACGGTTCAGCCACTTGCTCTAATTTGCTTTGATTATCTTCTACCAAATGATTCGGTTTGTTAGCTACATCGAATCATAACAGTCCGAACACGGTGGTTTGTGGCAAGGCTATCACAGATATTGACTGGATGGTGCTCCGAAAGTTATGGCTTGCGAAAATCCGCGAGAATCCTCATGATCATATCAGTGTGCAATCATTCTCGATAGACTTTTCAATAGCACGGTTTTCTAGTTTTTCATTTTAGGGGTTAGAAAATGTGGCAACACGCTCCTCATAACTGCTGCTCCAGCGATCTCACAACAACCAGTCTTGCGGTCAGTTTGGTTGAGGACCGCAAGCATCCTCTCGTCTAGACCGCAGCATTATCCCAGTCCATATACATGCATGAATTACACAAACACGAAAGCCCCATGGAAAAATAGGATGATAATAATTGTTCAGCTGTGGCACTCTTTCGGTGCTTAGCTGCCATGCCACCCGATGGAAGCACGATAGCTAGGATACTGCCAGGTTGTCCGATTTTAGAGAGGGGAAGCCTAGGCTGGGTAACCTGTCGCTCGCAGGATAGCATCAGCTGAGTGACCTTACTTGCCGCATAGAGCAGAGTGGGTGAGCGAAAAAATGCTTACCGCTGACACCGCTCTTTCTCTTCCACACACTTATTCCTCCCTTCTTGCCCGGACCAGTGCTGCATCTTCGTCACCACCATCGATAAAAACCCACGTACTTTTCGTACGGTGGTTATAGCTTCCACAGGTCGCCGATCATTTGAGTCGGGGTAGACAGCTGTGCATTAGAAATGCTGGCTGATAACATCGATATCCATTCTTAAGAACTTATGCGTTTATTGGTGGCCCATTGTTGCTAGTTTAATGCGGCCGTAGACACTTGGAGATCAACCTACAAACCCCTGCGTCCAGTCCATTTGGCAGTCTTTAACAAACTGGATGATAGACTGCTCTTCTTGTACGTTGGATTCACCTTCTACTGATGCATGCTGTCTCCGAAACGAGACGCAGGATCCAGAGGTACAACTGCTGAACTGACTTTCCCCTCGTTTTGTCACGCTTCCGGCTGGGTAACTGTGGCGAACCAGAAGCCGCCGAGAATAGATCTACAGGAGTTAGTATTGTATTAAACCAAGACCTGAGCGATCTGCGCTTGGATGGTTGTCCATTAATGATCGCCCCTATACGGTTCGTTTGTATGCGACAGAGATGTCTGCATATTCCAGATCCACAAGATTTTCGCCAGTAGTTATTTGAACACTAGAATTCTGAAGACCTTCCAGAGTTTGCCTCGGTATTCCGATCACAAGGTGGAGAAACGGAGTGAGCATACTTGTCGGACCCCGCTTTGCCTTAGAGGCCTCTACGAAGCGCCTGAAAGTATCACAATCCAGGTAACATATATCGATAAGCTTCTATGGCATTCCTCGCTGAGTAAGCGTATTGGACGGAATAGGGAGTGACTGCAACACCCTTTCGGTGCCTGGCCGACAAATCACCAGAAACAGGGGGAGAACCGACTGGACAAATGTGCCTTCAAAATTGAAAAATACTAAAATTGTGGGTTATTTATACGTAGTGCGCTGTTTTAGCACCTGACGGAGTATAAGATGCAGTCAACACAGCCTGGTTAGAGTCCCGCTTGGTGCCATCGAGTTGATTCTTTACGGGTCACCATAAGGAGACGTAGGATAAGTGACACCAAGCCGATCCCCCCTTTTGAAAATGGGTACTAGCATCAATTCACCCCAGTTGCCTGGGATGATCTCCATTCCCCAGATGCACACAAACGGATAGATTAGACAAGCATTGACTGAGGACTTCATCCACATGTTACCCGGACTACCAGCTCGATGACGTCTCAGAGAACATCTGCAGTCGTAAGCTTCGAAGGCCATGAGAGGGTCCAGGTTCACCGTCCAAGTTCGTGTAACAGTTGCAGAATTCAAATGAGTAGCAGTGGGTGGTCACGAGAATTGCTGTTCAAAGTGCTCAGCCAAGCGGCTGAGGTGCTGAAGGTGGAGTAGCACCACTTTGATCTTTGGTAGTTTTGCTCACACCCGGTTACCAGGAGCCGGTCACAAAGATAAACTGAAACAATCTTCGGGCGGCCCGGCTTTCTGGGTCACTTCTCTTTTCTTGGCCTTCCGTGTATGCCAGCCTTCACGGCTGGCTTGCATATCCAATTTCACCTGACGTCTTATAATTCGTCGAGTCAGCTTGTGTTCGGGACCGACGGGAATATTCATCCGAGATAATCTGACATCCGGTGCTTCAGAGGATCTGATAGCGCCGTGTCACAGGCAAAACTCCCGGAATTGCGCAAAAATGTGGCGACTTTGTTCCAGCACGAATTCACATCCTACGGTGCAGTAGTTGGAAGAAGTTAGAAGACGGTTCTGATAAATTCGCCCAGTCGCTAAGCGATCTGTCCGGCCCTACGTGACCACAGAAAGCGAAGAGAAAGGCTATTCGGGACGATTGCATGGTCAGAACTCACATAAGTGGCATTCAGTTATTGATCCGCACCATGGGAAACTGATGGTAATGTGATAATACTGCAAAGGACATGTAAAAAAACCGGACGGGCGCGTAAAATTTAGACCCTGTCTCGTCTACCAGATCTGCCTCGGTATTCGCAATGAAGTATTAAAAATGGAGAGCCTAGAACAGGGAGTCATGCATCTGGTTCAGTCCGTTTGTCTAACCAATGTCGCATGAGTGTTACTATTTTGATTAACTTTTGATAACTCGGTGTAATTGGCAAAATAATGTAAAGATAACTGTTCAGCTCCAACATCCTTTGGGAGCCTAGCCTCCGTGTCACCCGATGGAAACATGAGGGTTGGGATACTGCCGGATTGTCCAAGCTTAGACAGGAGTAACCGAGACGCAGAGGTTGGGTTCGGACCACGGACTTTCCCTTTAATAAGTTCGCGACTTAGTTAGTGAGGTATCTCGAGCTCGGCACAAGCGGATGTCTTAAACAAGGCCTCTGGACCGACAACAAATGGTTGATTTAGAAGTGGGGGCAGTGCGTCGGATAAAGTAACAACCAAACACGGGAGTCAGCAGCTCGAGGCATAGGCTCTTACTATGCACCAGGCATCAATTCGTCCGTGGTGGCAACACTAGTGTAGGTTACCGTAGGCCATAGTAACTTAATCAGTCAAGTATATGCAATAAAAAACGAATAAAAGGAAAAGGCCTACTCAAAACGAGGTATCTGCACGCTAAAATAATCGCTCAATCAATTCAAATAGAAACTATGACAGGAAATAAAGTAGGGAGGAGAAAAGGCATGGGATGCATCGCGTTTGCATTGGATGGACTACCAGTTGAGCATTTTCGCGAGTAACATCAAGGTCGGATTTATGTAGCTAAGTAGGGTGAAGTACGACGCAACGTAGTCCGAATTATCCCAGCTTTATACTACAAACTTCAATGTCAGGTGGCCAGGTCTAGCATTTTTATAAACCCGGCCTAACCTTACTCATATGACTGTAGGTAGCACTGACGCTTTTAGATGGAACGCTGTGCATGCAGACCCGTTGCCTATTTCATAAGTGCGAGTATTGATAGAGAGCACGAATATACTGACCGGTTCAAACACGACCTCCGCAACTCAACCTGTCTAGGCTCGCGCAACCTGGCAGTATCTCAGCTCTCGGGTGGCATGGCAGCTAGGCGCTGAAAGTGTTAGAGCTGAGCAACTATTATTACTATAACAATATAACAATTATTACTGTAAATATTGATAATCATCAGCTGTAAAAACCGCGTACTTGAACAGTGGTTTCGTCCACCGATGATTTGAATACGTTCACATCACCTGCCGGTGAAGTAGGTAGCTGTGCATTGGAAGCACTGTCAGTGAACTGTTAAGTGGGCGAATTTAGAAGTAAGCTGTGCATTGAGGGCAGTAGCTTGGATGCACAAGCGCCACTGAGGGCGCGACTGGGCCACGCCTGACAACGCCTCGAATCACTGGTGTGGCACGTCTCGGGGTCCCCATCCAGGAAGACGGCAATGAACAGCGCAGCTGAGTTTGCTGGTAACCGCTTTTATGCTTCGCTACCAAGTCATTGTTTGACCACCTCTGACTCTCTTCCACCCTTCACGTGGTTGTGCGAAAAGAACCCTTCGAGGAAGTCGGTCTATTGGTGGCCAAGCCAGCACAACTTATGCAGTGTGGTCAGTTCATTTATCGAGAGTGAGTTATTTTTCCGAACACTATTCGACGTACTTCAGCACTGCCTATCAGGTGTTCCCACCACACTCGTACATTGCTCCGAAGACATCGATGGTCAAACACTGAAAGTCTTTTGACGTCGTCGGGGCGCAGCGGCTAGGTTTCTGATTCGTATAGTGATATGGAGCGCACCGCAGCACTGTAAACTCGACCCTTGTGGAATTTTCTGGTTTCACGCCTGCACCACAGACAACGGAAATTCACAAAAGCTGCTCTGGCCTTGACACAGCATTGATGGGAAATATTTGCTCGTCAACTTAATCAAAAGGTCCGTGCCGTCCCGTGATTAGTGGGGAACGAGAGCGTTCAAAAGACTTGAGTCCAGCGCTCAACTGCGCAAAGTTGATGGGTGCAACACGTCTGTACAAGCCCACATACCCATCGGAGCGTGTTCTGTGAAAAGTGAGTATACATAAGGAACTGCGACACTGAGGCATTTCAAGGGATGCTTTGTATCGAAATTATGGATCCGGGCCAGGGTTGGCTAAGTTTGACTAAGTAGAAAGATCTCAGGATTGTCAAGGTTGAACATAGGATAGACTCAATTGTTATCAAAGATGTTGGAAACCCGATATTTGATAAAAATCAACGTCCATATCATTGGGCAGAATACTTTCAACAACAATTTTGTTGACCATGTTTTTTATTCGCTCGCCTGGGGTCATTGTGTGCCGGTTTAGATCTTTCTTCAGTTTAAGGAAGCCAAATATGCCTCTCCGACTGAAAGTGCCATCCGATTGCTAAGCCAGGTTAGTTTCTGCTGGCGATACCTAGAAATGGTGATCCATTTTGTGTTCTTTCTTAATTGGACTGTTCGAAGTTGGGAACAGGAATGCATTTCAGCTAAGCATTCATTCCAGCACTGGCCGTAACCTAACTAATGCCTCCAGTAGCAATTTAGCGCCTATTCTCGGCACATGAGGCGCAACTATGAAACATCAAGCAAGGTTACCTGCAAGTAAATTGATGACATGTTCACATTAAATGAAATGTCTGACTAGCAACATGCACACCATCAGCAAATATTTGTGGTATCCTTTGGAAAGGAACCTGTGAATTCGTGCGTCAGGTCTTCCGTATGTATCTCAGAAAGGTTAGCAAGTATACTTGCTACTCTCCATTCCCAGGGTTCGAAACATGTAAGAGATTACAACAAACTCCTTGAATTGTCTCCAGCTGTAAAAAATTGCTCACATCTTTAATAGTTGTTATGGATGCCACAGTTTCGTTCGCCAACGATCTGGGGAGATAGGGGCGGATAGCTACGCGCTCAAGGCTGACAACTGATGTGCGAATCCATGAGTGTCAGTGAACCTTTCAATGGAAAGATCGAGGGGGAAGCAAGGCGTTCAGGACAGCTTGCACGCCACTGGGTTACAACTATCAACGTTCCCAACCATTGATTTATCCCATTTCGGGGTGCTCATCCAGGAAGCGCAGCTATGTTTGCTGGTAGCGGCTACCATACATCGCTACCAATTCACTGCTTGACATATGGTGGGTAATTTCAATCCTCCACGTGGCTATGTGAAAAAGCTATATCGTCTGCGTACCCGATATCTGTGAGCGAACGCCCTGAGAGCGTTTCGACACCATAGGTGTTAGAGGCTGGGAGTAAGTCTTCCAAGATCATCTCCATGACGAATGTAAAGAAAGGTAAAAGTCAGCCTTGCCTGACCACTCGATGTAGTGAACCCAGACCTTCACGCGTCTACGGAAGTCGGCGTACTGACCACAGGTAGTCGTTTGTGCTGCTAATGCTTGCTCCGACTCGAACGCCCAGATTTGATTTCAAGGAGCTCGGACGACTGATTTGGGAACTCATAACACGCGCGAATATCATGATATCGTTGCTTGACGAATGGGCCAGGATAAAAATTCGAAAGTATCCTTTTTGTTGGGGTATATGCCAACACTACAAACAGGCACCGGTTTTTATGACGAATAGCACTGAGCTTGATTGAACTGGGCAACCGGAAGAAACAAAGGTTACTTCGCACTAGAATCCAGTCCAGAAAAGCACAGCTGTGGGAATGAGTGAAATGCCTACACCCCACATTTCACGAGTCATTGCTTCCGGATCACCAGACACAGAGAGTGAAAGGCGAAAGAGCTGAGTCCGTCCTAGGCTCCTTAAGGTGCGTGACCAAGCTTGACCATTGTATACGTGTTTCGTGAGGGCAACAGACATCAATTTTATGGGAGAATAAGGTCTGGACAAGCATTGTCTTTTCCAACAGTACGAGCACTGAAGGGTGCTATTTTGGATATCGTGAGTTCAGCAGTTATTTTTTATTGTTATTGCGTATAATGCACGCAGGTGGGATAGAGGACAAACGATCTAACGACGTTCGTTTGTAGGATGGGAAGGGGCTGCGGAGGGACAGTGGAGAAAGAACTGTAAGGACAAATGATATTTCGTCGCTCGGGCCGAAGAGGGTTTGACTATGGTATTCCACTCTGAGCCTTTGACCGAAAAGTTTGACCCACAAGACAGTGACCCAAAAGTCTGACCTGCGAGGCAGCGGTATATTTACGGACCCTGCTTTGAACCGATGACTCCATAGTCTGACCTGATCAGCTGCAGGGGATAACACCTTTATCATCACCGACAGCATAACACCAATGTTCAACACTGATGCTTCGTTGGTGTATGAGTGGACATTAAAGGCAGTCAGACATACTGGGCGTCGGGGCTTGACGACTTACTGCGAGAAGCCCAAGGCTGTCAGCGCCGACTGATTCACAGATATTGTGGTCAAGACCGATGCAGGACGAACAGGTCACCAGTCCCAACAGATGGACTGAACGACGAGAAGGAGAAAGTGCGTGAGAGGTGTCATCAGTAGTCTGTTTTTACTTACATTCCTGGTGTGTGCAGCAAGTAAGGCGACCCAACTGATGGCATTACGCGACGGGCCGGCATATTTCGGACGAACAGGTCACCAGTCCCAACAGATGGACTGAACGACGAGAAGGAGAAAGTGCGTGAGAGGTGTCATCAGTAGTCTGTTTTTACTTACATTCCTGGTGTGTGCAGCAAGTAAGGCGACCCAACTGATGGCATTACGCGACGGGCGATGCGGCATATTTCAGTTGTCGGAATGCTGGTTGTACACAGACTTGGATGCTGCTAGGATGTTTAGACCTGGGAAGAAGGTCGATTAGGGTCATTAAACAAAGACGTTGGCTTAAAAGCTTGACCGCAAGACAGCAGTGTCTGGGGGGTTTCTAGTGCAATGCATTTCTTCAAAGAACATGTCATAAACCCTAACCGAAACGACCAGGAAACTGTGTTGGTCACACCTCTAATCACTGATCAATCTGCAATAACAGACTCTGCAAGTCACACGGACACCCCCAAGTATAGCTCAGTCGGTCACGGAAGCAAACAAACCGTCACACCACCAGTCGAGAAACAGACCTAGTTCGAGGGCGTGGTAATCAGAGCATAAGTGTATGCCTGCGGAGGTTGCCGCGCACATCAGATGCGCGGCAGAGCCTAATCGAGCTCATAACAGGGTTTATGTTTTCTGACCGTATTGGATGACTCGTCGGTGGTCACCGTCAAACGGTCTTGGGTTTTTAGGGTTGATACTTAATAACCCGTCCCTCTTCGTGCGGAAGGTAATAACGTTGCTTCCGCCGGCTGGTCCTGAGAGGAACACCTTACCATATTCACTTCAACGAATTCATCCAGACAGCCTCGTACTATGATTACCCGCTACTCCTGGTCTGATTGCCTCCTTTTGATCTTAATGACACGGTTGCACCCTAGAGACGAAGTTGCCGACAGTGTAGAATGCGAGATCACTGCGGTACTCAACCCCGACCACATTAAAGTAGAAGCTTTAGTAGAAGAACTACCAAAACTTTCCTACAACTGGTGTCATTTGGTAAGACGGCGCTATCTGGTTCCCATAGTTTCGCCATCCCTATCAAGAAATGCGTCTTTAAGAATTGATAATCTTAGTACTGAAAGTACCTCAAGAGGATTAGTACACTTGGACTATGCGGACGACACTGCCTGATCATCTGACGATCACTAGTCCTCACAGCCTATTCCAAATATAATTTTGGATGCGTACCGCCTCCGACGGCGGTTATTCTTGATTGGTTTCTATGGAGACAAGGCTATTCGTACCAAGTTCCCACCATTACCCTCGCTTTCCACTCGTTACAAAGACATTCTTCATTGTGAATGTGACAGCTAAGTGTCAGCATTTAGTACTTGTGCATTAGTGTCGACGACGGTGAGGGTTCATCTAGAGACATTGCCATCCAGGTAAGGAAGACCAAAGGGGCCTTCGTAACTAGTAATAATCGTTCAGCCGAAACACTCGGTGCCTAGCTGCTATCCCACCCGAAGGAAGCATGAGGGCTGGGGTACTGCCAGGTTGCCCAAACCCAGACAGGGAAGTCGAGAGGTTTTGTAAGCCTGCAACACCTACAATGTAGACAAGGGTTTTTCAAGGGACATTTTATTGCACTTACTACTGAACAGCTTGGGCCCATAGTCTGTGAGTATGGTAAGCGCGTGAATAGGTTGTTCCTCTGAGTGCCCGACTTGTTTGTTTGTGAACCGCTGATGAGTCATCTTTCTGAGTAACTGCCTTTTTCCGATGGGTTGATGGATCCAGGGTTGTTCCCTTCTACTCATGATCAGCACATTACCTTTCCTAAGGCTCTTCAGTGTTTGGTGTTTCGACGATACTCTTCTACTGCTATTCTACCAGGTTATCCACCAGCATCGGGATTCACACCTCTAGACTTTAATGCGGGTGCAAAAGACAGCCCCAACAAAAGTCTTCAGCTGAAGTATGGCCGTAAAGTAGGGTGGTGTATGAATAACAGTGTAGCGAACTTTCCAAGCCGGAGAATAAGCTATGACTTGCTGACAGCTGTCCGGAATGGCTGTCAATTTGGAAGCTACCAACAAAAACAAGAATATGGGGTTACAGACCACGGGAAAACAAAGAGGAAGCTCTTTTGTGATAGTGAATATGGGCGACGGATGTACCTATCGTATTGTAGCATCCAAGAATAATTGATCAACCGGAAGCCTCAGAAGTGCAAGTTTCGCTCAGAACTACCAACCGTGGTTTGGTTGTGTTCGAGCACTCACACCGAAAGGCATGTCAGGATATGGCTGGCACGCAAAATTCCGTGAGAGCACCATCCACTAAAAGGTTTCATGGCCTGATCCGGGAAAGTCCCTGGTCTACATTTCGCTGCGTTGCAATGAAGTACTTCCTAAACCATTTGTGGGATGATATGGCCCAGTGGTTAAGGAGCGGATTTAGTGACCGGAAGGTCAATAGTTCGAACCCAGCCTCTGTATCTCGACTTCTTCTGTCCAGGCTTGGGAAACCTGGTAGTATTCCAGCCCTCGTGCTTTCTTCGGTTGGATGGCAGCTGGGCACCAAAAGCGTGTTACAGCTGAGCGATTATGATTACTATTATATCATCGAGGTGACTAATGCATTCCCACATCGTCCGCACTAGCCCACGAACAAGCTAGTTTGTGCGATAGTTCCCAATTTCCTCACGAAGATCGTTTATTTCCGAAGAAGCGTTAGTCTGCAACTTCATCCCTGATTTTTTCCGGCGTGAAAAAATAAGGCTGCAAGTACGCCTCCATAAGTTAGAAGGAATGGTAGCTTCCGCTAATAAGCACGTGAGACCAGCTTATTTCGCTAGCGGTAGAACTTTTTAGCCCACTGTTCTTTTGGATTGGCCTGTTTGTACAGTAGTGTTGGATTTCCCGTACGTCATTCTGTGGCTTTGGTGAAAACTGGCAGCGATTTCGGAGGGTTATGAAGTATGACTAGGACAATTAATTCAAGCCTTACAATGATGCCATACACTATCGTCATCACCACTGACAGCAATACACCAGTAATACATACTGCTATAGAAGGGCGAGATGGCCCAAGTGGTTAGAGCGCGAGTTTACTGACCGGAAGGTCTGTGGTTCGAACCCGCCCTCTGCCTCTCGACTTCCCATGTCTAGGCTTGGGCAACCTGCCAGTATCCCAAACCTCGTGCAACCTTCAGGTGGCACGGCAGGTAGGCGCCGAAAGGGTGCTACAGCTGAACGGTTTTTTTACATACTGCTGCTTCTACCATAAAAACGCCAAACCGATTCCTCGTCTATGGCCATTATTGCGCTCTCCCTTGGAGGATCCCGGTGGGTTTACTGTCAATGCTGGCTTAGTTTCTGATGTTAGCATCAAATTAAGCTGAAACCTCGTCCGCTTAGTGATTCACTAACATCGCCCACTGATTAGAGAGGTTCAAGGTAGTCACAGCGATGGTTCGGATGGGCACATGTGTGGCGTCTTTGTCAGTGCTGTAACTGTGGTCAAATTGAAGGATCGCTACACCACAGAGGTAGAAGTGCATGGATTATGTCAATAGTAGGTTGTCCATTTGTAGGCCTACAGTTAAAAGAACGTTTGAAGCTCCGTTAGCTCTGGTAAATTGAGTACGCAAAAGGACCGGAAATTCGAGATATTCGAAACTGACGGAATGACTAAGTAAAAGCGGGTAGGTATTTGACTCAATCTGAGAAAGGAGCACGAAGTCCAACGAAACGGAGTGCGACAAGATACGTGGTAGGAGTCCCTAAGAAGCGGCGGGTGACGCCCTCGGTATCAAAGGACACCTGCGAACACATCCTTCCCTCCAAATCGACAGATAAGAACCAAGGGAATTTCCCCAAACCGTAAAAACACTGGCCGCACGGCATAGTAGTAACCATGCCCGGGAGCTCAACATAGCTCAGTAGTTAACGCGCGAATCTACTGACCGGAAGATGTGGTTCGAACCCAACCAGGGCATCTCGGCTGCTTGGGCAACCTGCCAGTATCTCAGCCCCCAAGCTTTCTTCGGATAGCATGTAAGCTAGACCCCGCGAAGGTGAACTATTATTATAATTAACTGTCCCCAGCAGACAATATATTTCATTTCATCAGAAAGTTCGATCGAGTGGATCAACAGCTTTCCGACAGTAAGAAGTTTTTTGTTCAGGCAGAACTTCTGGTTTGATTCGCAGAGTTGGAAGAACAGAACTAGACAGTTCGAGGAGACAGACTAGACAGTTCGACATGGAGACGGTGGGGGCCTAACAAGGACCAGCCGACACCCCTGTTCCTCATATTCCTTGTGCCAGTACACTCTAGATCGTTGTTGCGGACAGTCTAAAAATTTGGAGGAGTCCACAGCACCCAAGACTCCGTCACTATATGGCAGAGAATCAACCACAGATGAGTAGGTTTTCGTTCGTTTGGTTAGCGTCGACACTAAGGAAACTGCATATCAAGATCGGGCAACCACTGGGCGTACGTTAAGTCAGTGAGGGAACCAGCGATCAGCACACAGCTTAGAATTGAAACCTCAATTCGTTTGGAGGTGCATTTACCAAACGAACCAGACCTCTGCCTCTCGACTTCCCCTGTCTAGGCTTGGGCAACCTGGCAGCATCCCAGCCATGGTGCCCCCTTCAAGTAGCATAGCATCTAGGCACCGGAAGGGCGTTACAGCCCAAACGCTTGATTCGGTAGTCGGTAAGGAAAGCTAGCCTGAGGGCCAATCGTATGCAAATTACTTCGCGGAAGTACACCACCAACGTAGTGCAAGTCAACACCACAAACGAGGAACAGGCCAGGGGGTTGTCTGCAAAATATATAATGCTCCGCATCAAAAGTGGAAATTTCCTTGACCAGACTTCTGCCACGAAGCGACTGATCTTGACGGCCGGCATATAATCATGTTCAATGAGCTCGTACCAACCTTGATAGCACCACTGACCCGTCCTTACAACACGTGTCTGGGGGAAATCCCAAAGGTTCGCGACAACAATGTGGTATGACCACGCTCGAAAGTTAAAAACTGCGGGGTAATGAACGATTGCCAAAACCGGGCAGAACTCAAAACATTATAATTGAACAACTCTATTTCCGCGACGCACTTATTATTGCTATTATTTGCACGCTACACCATCTCCGGGCACCATTATCGCTATTTACTGACGAACTCAGGCTGTGGAGGTGAGGGAGGATAGGACGAATTGGGGCTACAGGTAGACATGGATTGGCCAGCGCAATTGTGTCGACACAAACTACCAATCAACCTTAACAAATCTGGGACTGACTGAATGATATAGAAACATATCACACAAGATGGTGTGTCCATTTTCCAGACTCAGACCACACAAAACGCCTCAAAAAGCTGCGCGTATACGGCAGCTTAAAGTGTAAGGGATCTTTGGATACAAAGGGCAATCGTTCAAACATTGGCCCGAAGATTTCCCAGGTGCTGTTTGGCCTGCAACACAGTACGGAAGCCGCCAGTTATTCCTGTAGCCAGATGACAATGAATCATCAGTTAACCTATGCACCAAAGATTGATTATATTTTGAACAGGCACAGCAGCTAGGAACGCGAAATGACAGGGCAATCATATGAGCAATGACGCTCAATTATGAACTCCCTGAGGTTAGAGTGAAGGCTCAACACAGAGTAACCTATTCAAGTCTCCATAACAGTTAAGCATGAGGTATCCAGCCCCTTCTACTCGAATATGCCACACACGAATGGCCACGATTAAAGAGCGACGTACAACGGGCGGCCGGACTACATCACGTCTACAGAATTCCAAGACACGCGGAAGGAGAGAGAGGCCTCCGCGTAGGCCAGTTGCAAGACGCTGAAGGATCCAAACGGTTGTTGAATGAATGTCCTGAAAGACCGCTGGATGCCGAAGCACTTAACCGGGACGCCACGACGGATAAGGAAACCATAGATAGTCCGTTGCGCCTAATACAAAGGTTAAATATCAACTAATTCCTGTCTCCCGTTCTGAAATTGCGGACAAACTCATCTGGTGATGATTCAGAAGATAACTCAACTGAAAGTTCAGCGTTTTCCGGAAACCTGGTTCAAAAATTGAAAGCACCGACGCTGAGCGGATACACCTGTAATGGAGGGTAAACAGACGGTCATCGAAGTGCTCGAATCAAGTGACCGAATCGCAAACACAAATGGACCTAAGGCCTTCGTCGTCTATTCCGCCAACCGCGGAACGACCCGCGTTCAGTGTTATCGTTCGGCACAACCAAACAAACGTCAAGCTCAAATGGTCTGTTCGTAGGAAACAAATAAATGTTTTACATAGTCGAACCGAACTTTGTCAGGAAGCACATTCACTATGTCGCACGAGAAAATCGGCATTCCTAATCTTACTTCTGAGCTTTCGTGAATTTTGTTTGAGAATCTGTCATTTGAATAGCCATGTGGTCGTCGAGCGAGGATACGCGGACAGTTTAGAGGCCAGTAAAGCAACAGCGATAACATTCTATTCTATTTCAGGCAACTTGTACAATGACCAGTTATAACGCACCCCGTCTGCAGCCGTTTTTCTGATGCGCTAAACCCCGAATTTACGACGCGCACTGCCAAGTGGCACCCTTGGAAGTGTGTTGTTTTGCAAATCAATGTTACATTTTCCCCATTTTCTACTCTCTTCATATAAACTTGAATTGCAATTTGTAAACACTGTACACGTATCATGACATTTTGTTTTATTGTACCAATAAATACATTAAAATCGAAAATGGAGAAATACACAATTTCTTGGCGAGACTTCCCTGCTTTTTGCTGAGTCAGTGAAATTACATCCGATTGGACTGATTGCTGTTTGCTGAAGTCGTGGGATTGGATTGTTGTGTTTGTGTATGAACTGTTGAACGTCACAATAACCCGTTGTGACAATTTTCAGCTATGATAACTTCCTACCGTGGAATTTACTTCTAACACTCGAACTATCAGTGGAGAATATCCTTCTTACTCTGGATATATTCTTCGCCGCCGAATACCATTACTGCACAACATTTCGTGTAGTGGGATTATTGGACCCCCAATTTAGTGAGTCTGTTACATTCAGTTGTCCATTTCTTATTGCCATTTGTTATTTCTAACCTGATATTTTGATTGTATATTTTATTGAACACGCGTACTTAGGTCCTTGCCCGCTATATAATTGGTGGGCCCTATTTTTTATTGTCATTTTCTCTGCAGTACTCCCATAGTTTTCCGTCACTCCGATTTTTCTCCACGCATTACTTTCATTATTATGGCCTCTGAAGAAACGCAAGCACATAAGGTAGACAACGTTATATATGTTAAATTGCCAGAATTCGGTTCCCGTGACCCTCGTCTCTGGTTCGCTCAGCCCGAGGCTATATTCAAATCTCGACGCATCACCTCCCAAAATAGCCGGTATAATCACGTGGTAGGATGTTTGCCAGATTTTATCGCTCGTGAAGTGTCTGATTTAATATACAGTCGTCCGCCTACCGATCCGTACGATGTTCTGAAATCAGCCACCATTTCTCGCACCGCCGCCAGCGATGAACAGAACTTACGGATACTTTTTTCCGGTGTCGACGTTGGTGATAAATCTCCGTCGCAGCATCTACGCCGCATGATGCAGCTACAATGTAAATATCCGGTGAAAGACGCAGTTTTGAAGGAGCTTTGGCAACAAAGCCTTCCTGTAGAGGTTCGAAAAGTCATCTCGGTCATCGAGAAGGATTCGACTTTGGAAAAACTCGCCGAGGTCGCCGACCACATTCACGAAACCTGCAGACAATTCGTTGTTTCTAACGTACAACAACCGGCCACCTTCATGTCCAATCTCGAACTCGAACGCAGCTCGATCAAAGCTCAGTTTGCCGAGCTATCTCTCGAACTCAATAACGTAACGAAGCTGATTAGTCGTCCGCGCCAACACCGGCGTTCTAGATCTCGCTCCAACAGTCGCACTTGCAAGCCCAACGACCAGCCCGGCATGTGCTACTGCCATCGTCGTTTCGGCGAACGCGCTGTTCGATGCACTAGACCTTGTACGTTCGTCAGTCAAGCAGCGGAATCGGGAAACTCCATGGCCGGCCAGTAATGGCGACCACTGCAACCGGCTCTACCCCATGTCGCCTGTTTTTTTATATGACCGATCCACATCATTGAACTTTCTCACTGATACAGGTGCTGAGGTTAGCGTGACTCCTCCTCCTCCACGCAAGCGAAACCTCTAGCCGGTGGCATATACTTTGCAGGCAGCCAACGGGAAGAACATAAAAACCTATGGTGAAAAACTCCTGACACTCGACTTAGGTCTACGTCGTCAATTTCCCTGGGTGTTCACAGTGGCCGATGTTAAAACCCCATCATCGGTGTGGATTTTCTCACATCATTCGGTCTCGCAGTTGATCTCCGTCGACGGCAGTTACTCGATAATGCGACCACCTTATACACCAGTGGCAAAGTCTCTTCCATTAATTCTATTGGAATTCGTCCCGCTTTGCCAGATAACCGGTTTGCTGCCCTTCTCCACCAATATCCCGAGATCCTGCAACCTGCTCCTAAGACCGTTGCTGCCAAACACGATGGTTTTCATCATATCTCAATCAGAGATCCTCCAACCACTTCTCGTCCTCGCCGTTTAACACCCAAGAATTTAGTTATTGCTAAGGCTGAATTCCAGCACTTACTGCAATTAGATATCATTCGACCATCATGTAGTCCCTGGCCATCACCACTACACATGGTCCTAAAAAAGTCCGCAAAAGATTGGAGACCATGTGGCTATTATCGCGCACTAAATCCCTTCGCAATCCCGGACAAGTATCCGATGCCGCATTTGCACGACTTTGCTCTTACGCTTCATGGCAAGTCTGTTTTCAGCAAGTTAGATCTAGTCAGGGCTTATCATCAGATTCCTATCGCTACTGAAGATATTGCCAAGACTGCGATCACCACGCCGTTTGGTCTACATGAATTCGTTCGCATGCCATTTGGACTCAGAAATGCAACCCAAACTTTTCAACGATTCATGGATCAAGTACTTCGCGGATTAGACTTCTTCTACGCCTACATTGAGGATGTTCTGATCGCCAGCCGCTCTGAAGACGAACATCTTCATCTTAAGCAAGTTTTCAAACGCTTCCAGCAGTATGGTGTAATCATCAATAGCAGCAAATGTCAGTTTGGCTTACCGTCACTAGAAATACTAGGACACATTGTTGACTCAAACGGCATCCGTACTATGCCATCAAAATTATCTGCTATTCTGGACTATCCTGCTCCGGACAGTATCAAAAAGCTACGGCGTTTTCTTGGCCTTATTAACTATTACCGTCGCCTTATCCCAGACTGTGCCAAGGTTGTTCAACCTCTCACCGACCTAATACGACGAAAAACTCGCAACATCACACTCACCTCCAAGGCTATCAAGTCTTTCGAAACGGTGAAGGAAGTGCTAAACAAGGCAACTAGCTTAGCACACATCAACCCTGATCCTAACACACCATTGTTCCTGGTCACTGATGCCTCGCAAGCAGCAGTTGGTGGTTTTGCAACAGGAGGTCAACGGTGAAATGCAACTCTATCATTTTTACAGATCATAAACCGCTTACTTTCGCACCCAATGCAACGTCCGCTCGATATTCCCCGAGGGAAACCAGACTGTTAGACTATATTAGCCAGTTTACTAGTGACATCCGTCACATCAGTGGTCATAGTAATTTAATTGCCGATGCCTTGTCGCGTGCTCATGTCGACCAAATAGCACGAACGCCGTTCGATCTGTAACTTATATCCGAAAGTCAGAAACATGACAGAAAATTGCAGGAACTTATGTCCCATCCTTCTTTCAAGTTTGCCGATATGCCGCTTCTCAACTATGATTCTGAGGTCATGTGCAATATGTCCACTAGCAAACCACGTCCGTTTGTTCCCCGGAATCATCGTCAATCTGTGTTTTTGCATTTTCACTCCATTTCACACCCGGTCATCCAATCCACAACCCGTTCAATTTGTGAACGTTTTTTGTGGCCTGGTATGCAGAAGGAAATTCGCCAATGGACAAAACAGTGAATGACATGCCAAATGAGCAAATTCACCAAGCACACAATTACGCCCCACGGAACTTTCAGCCTTCCTTTAGGTAGCTTCCAGCATGTGCATGTGGATATCGTTGGTCCATTACCACAGTCCAACGATTGCTCGTATGTATTGACTATTGTTGATCGTTTCACTCGATGGCCGCAAGCAACCCCCACGCGAGACTGTTCACCTGAAACGGTAGCCCGAACGTTCATCGATTCCTGGATATCCCTATTTGGTGTTCCGGATAATATTACGACTGACCGTGGAAGTCAATTTACTTGTTCCTTATTCCGTGCTCTCAACCAACTATTGGGATGAAATCACTTCAAAACCACAGCATATCACCCTGCAGCCAACGGTTTAGTCGAACGCCTCCATCGACAACTCAAAGCCGCGATAATGGCCGAGTCATCATCCCAGGTTTGGTCTGGAGCAATTCCATTAACACTTCTCGGAATACGAAACACCGTAAAAGAGGATATCGGATACACTCCAACTGAACTAGTTCACGGACAAACGTTGCATCTTCCTGGAGACATGGTTGCTGCCTCGATGTCGATTGATGATTTCTCACCATCAACGTATGTTTCACGACTGCAGGATTATATGCGAACCATACGTCCAGCTGATACTCGCAAGTCAAGTCGACTCACGCAAGTGAATCCTGGTTTATCTTCATGCACACATGTTTTTGTCCGCGTTGACAGCGTCAAACGACCATTACAGTATCCTTACGATGGTCCGTTCAAAGTCATTTCGCGGAAGGACAAATACTTTACGATTGAGAAGAACGGCAAACCAGATTCCGTGAGTATCGACAGATTGAAAGTCGCATATGTAGATGATTCGAACCCCGATTCACCTTTTCAAGTCGACAGTCATACACGACCCCAACCGCACTGTACAGTGATCCCAAAAAAAACCTGACCCGGTATCCCAGCCTGCCGACGAACACCCGTTGCCTATTCTGAAGCACACCCGTACTGGTCGTACAATCAAGATCCCCGTTCGTTTTGCAGGCTACACCTCATAAAACATTTTTACCACTGTCGGGCGTCATTCCTTTATCATTCCTAACGCTCTAGGGGGGAGTATTGTGGTGTTTTGCAAATCAATGTTACATTTTCCCCATTTTCTACTCTCTTCATATAAACTTGAATTGCAATTTGTAAACACTGTACACGTATCATGACATTTTGTTTTATTGTACCAATAAATACATTAAAATCGAAAATGGAGAAATACACAATTTCTTGGCGAGACTTCCCTGCTTTTTGCTGAGTCAGTGAAATTACATCCGATTGGACTGATTGCTGTTTGCTGAAGTCGTGGGATTGGATTGTTGTGTTTGTGTATGAACTGTTGAACGTCACAATAACCCGTTGTGACAATTTTCAGCTATGATAACTTCCTACCGTGGAATTTACTTCTAACACTCGAACTATCAGTGGAGAATATCCTTCTTACTCTGGATATATTCTTCGCCGCCGAATACCATTACTGCACAACATTTCGTGTAGTGGGATTATTGGACCCCCAATTTAGTGAGTCTGTTACATTCAGTTGTCCATTTCTTATTGCCATTTGTTATTTCTAACCTGATATTTTGATTGTACATTTTATTGAACACGCATACTGAGGTCCTCGCCCGCTACAGAACTGTGCACAATAACACAATCCAAAAGAGTAGTTGCGGAGTCTGTCAATGGTTACTTTAGCAGTACTACTCTTATGCTAATTTGCGCCATTTGAAGCTCGCTTATTTTCGTTGCAAGACTAGCGGGGCTGCATCCGGCCAGCCTCTTCCTACAGAACCACAGTTGTGTCTACCTAGCTCCAACAAAACATCGTGCATAGTTACGCGAAATTACTACGATTGTCATCGTGGCAGGAAAACCCAGCCATCAAAAGCTGTAGCTGAGTACACTGTCCAGGTACAGTTGGTCAAAAGACGTGAGGCTTTATTAGGGGTGTCACAGTGATAGAATGCAAACAAGAACCTGGGGGACACCTGGAAGAGTGACAACTTTGTCAGTTCCAGGGAAGTTCGTTAGCGCTAATGGCAGGCGATATATCCCCCAGAAATGCGCTTTTAATCATTTTGACAGGTTACATCACAGTAAAAACGAGCACTACAATATTTTAACTGTGTACCTTTTCTGGGAGGTTTGATCCAACTCGGTCTGGATGTATCCGGTGAGTTCTGTTGATTGCGTTCACATATTTTGGCAGTTCCCTTCTTTGTCTACCATTCAGATACGCATCTCAAAGCAAGTGGTCATGTTTATTCGACTGACTCAGACCGACTCTGCTGGGATTAAAATTGGTTTTCCGCTGCGGAGGCAGAAATCTCCTCGTTCTAATTTTTGGTAGTGCACTTCGCTCTGTTACCGCAGACGAGTCCCTAAATGTCTTGGACTCCCGGGTAGCTTTTTGTTACTTGCCTGCCGGAAAAAGTGCTCTTTTGATTACTTGCTGAAAATCATCGGCATACCCAAGTTTATATAAAGGCCCGCAATAAAACTTGAAAAACCTCACTAACTAAAAAATCTGCTTGGGTTTGCAACTACCCAGGAAACCCAGAAGCTCCATTCTGGTGTCAAGTTTCAGCAGTTCTTTGCGACGGTTGCAAAAACCGCAGCTTGGGTTAAAATTCTACGGTTTAACGAACCTGCGTGGTTCGACGGCGCGCGATAAGGCAGACGGTAAGGGCCCGTGATTAAGCACTTCCGGTCTCATAAATGCACCAGATATTTCTATCAAAAAAATTGCGGCATGTGTAATTAATTTTACAGCCGCTTTTACCTGTGGTTTCATTGATGGGTTTATTTCCTAACTTTTAAATAAGATGCCGGTTGAGGCGTGGTCATAGATACTGTTTTCTTATTGGCGCTGAGCTGCGCTTCGTGCGTGGCCTGGATTTCAGTGTGTTTTTGGTTTGTCTGTGGTTCCCAATGCCGATGATTTTCAGTTTTCTACCAAGGTAAATCGCAGGGGCCCGCTCCTAGGGGAAGTGCGCTAGCAGACAAACTCGTGGTATCTAAAGCTAAGAAACAGGTTGAGGTGAAAAGAAAAAATTCACGGACGACATCGCCTGCGAAGGGCCAATTATCAAGCAACCTTGTTTCTGTGGTCTGGGTAAAAAATTGCGCTACAACTCTTGATGTGTTGACGTTAACATAACTGAGATAACGTCGCTATGCGCATAACCGTGGAGCTTAACGATTAAATGAGTAGCTACAAATCGGATGGGGCCATTTGATAACCGAATGACAGTTAACCTCTTCCACTTGATGTTTCCGAGATCATGCCATGCTCACATTCCAAAACTGCTTTGCCCTCTAATATTAGGGGTTGAGTAGAATTTCGATTTTAGGAACAACTTGAAGGACTGTATGGTATTACCAGCGCTCTAGTAGGCCGGTATTACCACAACGTGACAAAGTTTGAACTAGGCCACACGGACGATGCTGTGCTAGCTAACGTCGGTTCGGGTGTGGTCACCATGACATTCCGACTGAACTCTGACTGAAAACGAGAGAAGCTCGGTTACTTTGGTTCATGCTGGATGGATCGATGAGCATCGCCGGTGGTTCCTTTCACCGGAGTAAACAAATATTTGGTGGAATGGTTTTGCCGGCACTGTCCATAGTAGCCAACCGGCGGCAAATGTATTTTCCTAACCAATGGCGTACGAATTCGCGACCCCTGATGGACCTCTATTCAACATCTGTTTGCTGCAGCATCAGAAAAGAAAAATACACAAGTTTCATTAAACAATCAAACACAGAGACCATTAGACTTCACAAGAAGACCTGCAAGTGGTCGCCGAGTTCATTTGTGGAAAGTTGGCAGGGTATTCTTTTACCTAACAGGTGATCATTTGGCTCGGAATTGTAAGGTAGAGGAGTAAAATTTCGTGCCGAAATGTAAAAGGTGATATTTCTTATTGCCTTTCGATAATCCTTAGTATGTTGCTTTGACTGAGTGAAATATATGTCCAACAGTGGCCTGGGTCCAACGCATATTCCGTCCCGGTCGGTTGGACAGATATTAATGAGGTACACAATGACGTCTTTGTATCTGCTGATCAAAACATTGAATGTTTTGGATCTTTGGATAAGCGAGTTTACATAATACGCCGGCATATATTCTAGGAAAAAGTGACGCAGAGCAACCGGGTGATCTGCATTCAATACTGCTGTCTACAGACGCTAATGTCCAACTTAAATGCGCACAAATGATTGACTCAACTGCCATAATAAAAGCACACAAATATTTCCAGTTTGATGCCAGGCCCTAGTCTCACTTCACCGCTCTCAAAAAACCATCTTTACAGAACAGGTTGTCTGACGGGAGTTGCCATCGCTAAACATTCACTCTACATTTGAACAACAAATGAATTTGTGGACAGTCATATGCCAGCGGACTATCGGTCGGGTCTGCTTCAGCCCATGCGATATCAAATCCCCTGGAGTGAAATGTACAAGCTGTGTCGGCCGGAAAAGATATTACTTTGATGCTTTTTTGGATAAATTTTGGGCATTACCGTTTGAGAAGGTCAGATTGGTTCGTTTAAGATCGCGAGGCTTCATCAAAAGGTCAGTACTTGAAGGTAAACTTCTGCGTCGCCACTGCAAGTGGGCTGATTTTTGCCCGAACGAAAACGAGATCGCGGGACGCCGTCTGAATGTTTCTGCTAAGCAATCGCGCATGATCGGAAGTAGGGGCATAGCTAGCCCTATTTGGTAGACATTTTAACGATGGATTTTACTAAATTGACCAGTCACTTATCCCACCTAACGTGGTAATTAATGTTCGATTGCAGGACCACATATGGTGTTTAGCTATTGAATTTTACCTTCTCAGATATTTCCGACTTGGTCGTCAAGGCACTAGAAAATTTTGTTAAGATACAGGAACTTCGCAAACACCGAAGTCCGGGGGTGTGCTCTGAGATGGACCGAGTTCGTCCAGCTTCTTATGGTGACCAAATGGTGAACTTGGAGGTAACTGAGATGTCTACTTGATTAGCTTCAAAGCATTTAGAGTTAGTTTCTCGGATTTTAAGCTACCATCCTTTCGAGGGCTTTTGTAATGTTGAACGCGAGCCAAGTCAGTGCAAAGAAATCGCACCTCATACTGTGCGTCTCTACAAACTTTCGGTTTCGGTTTGCTCGGCACAAAAAGCCAAATCTTGAATAGCACACTTGTGAACGACTTTAAACAATATTGGACTCAAAAATTCAAAGAGCCACGTGAGAGGCCAGGTGGCAGTATCTGAAGTGTTGGAGCAGGAGCTTGCTAGACAGAGCGACACAGATTTAGCGCCTTGTTTTCAACGTGCATTAACGCAGCAACAAATGGTGTACAAGTGAGAGTTAGTTTGCTGCGGAAGCTCATCATCGGTAGTGGCCCTCGAGAGCATGCTGCATCTGGCTAAGATCTTCAGGGAGGGACACAAGACCAGTACATCTTGCTCACAAGTTTAGGTTTTGCCATTTTGGACAATTGATAACAAGGGCTCGTCTTTCCCATTCAGCGGAAGCCAAAAAGTGAATGGGTATATCAGAATAGCGAAATCCAACAGTGTTCTGTTACCATCGCACTTGGTTCACGAGGCTCGAGTTACCGACGCTTGTTAAGATTAAGTAGTGTGCTCCTGTTTGTAATTAACTTATTGCTGCCACACAGTAAGGTGGCAATATAAATAAGAGTGGAATTAGTTGTTACCGCTACCTGCTTTCAGGCACATTAAATAGCCGTTTCCTTCTTGCCACACGCCATCTTGCTTGCGTTGGCAGGCTGGTAAACCCATGAAATTGCTCCAGCCCGTGTCTGCTGTCGCAAAGAGGCACAAGTCACAGGTTCCCTCCTGAATGGCGAATATGTTACGTCGCCTATCCGATGATGCTGCGTTCGAGGACGATTGTGCTCTGAGTTCTTGTTAATCATACCATCGCGGCTGCAAGAAACGCAGGCTCCTTTAGAAACGAATTTTCATAGATCGGAGAAACCTGTCTGTTTTCAAGGTTGTCCAGAGAGTGAACCGACCTCACCCAGTTCCGACGATCATCCCTTGGAAACGTACGGAGAATGCGTTCTGTGATTGAGACGGAATTCATGTCACTGAAACGATTCTTCTGACTTATGGCAACGTGACAGTCTTGAAGATGTATCGATAAACGAGACAATGAGTCAGCATCATCATGCATGGTTTCAATTTCTTGAACAGCTCGTCTAGTACGGCTCGGGCCAATATATGTTCCCTCCCAAAGAGGTCCTTAAGTATTTCTCTCGCTCTGCCGTACGCAATCTCCAGAGGCGACAATACGCGCTCAGCCACGGCTTCCTTCGTTGGACAACTGCTGTATTGAACAAAATATAGCATCCTCTACGCAGTACCTTGCACTCTATTCTCTATGTAGCATTTGAACTGTTGATTTAATCTCCAATAGCACCTTGGGTTGCCGTCGAATGCCTCTGAGTCCACTCCAGTTAAGTCTGTCTTAATCACGCAAGAAGTCGGTCGGCCCGCTTGTATCTCACACATGGGCGTGCTACTTCCCATCCATGAAGGGTAATCCTTTACTTTAACCTGTGCGTCAACCTGCACTCGGCCTCGAACTCGGTATCGTTACAACGAAGCATATATCAACGGCGAACAACCGCAAAAATCACAATGTCCGACCAAAAATCCATAAGAGTTATAAAAACGGTTCAATTTCGAGCATAAACGTACTAGTTTGCGGTTGCTCGCCGTCGATGTCTGTTTGGTAGTGACGATATCGAATTTGAGGTCAGGTGATCTGCGCTTTAGCCCCAGGCTGGTGATTGTACTGCCTCATTTTGTGACCCTATGGTGTCTGCAGAGGAGGAGCCGTTGAGGTTTGTTGAATGTGTATGTTATTATCTTTGCAGTAGTACCATACTTCCAGAAATCGGATTTCTCGGTCGTTTTCGTGGATTGGCACGCGTCACTCAAGTTCAAAAATCAGATAGCCCTAATATTGGTTATATAGGCTCTGAAATCGCGCGACCAAGAGTGGCTGAATTCCGGGTTGGCACAGTGTTGGGGCTGCAGCGCTTTATGATCCTCCAGTCGGGCAAGGTTTATCCTGGCCGCGTAATAAATTTACTTATCTTCATCACTGATGACTCTAGGGGTAGGTGTCAACGGAACCTGGCACAAATTGTTTCTAACTTATAAAATGGCTTGAAGCCTCTAAAGAGTTGAGATCAAAATACTGGAACCACAGTTTTTATTGGGTATTTATGAGGGGCGGCCAGTGAACCACCACAAGGTCTCGCGGTCCAGAGATTAGGGCCACAGTGACAACTGTGGTGCCACGCTAATCGTGTCATCGCTATCGACTTTAAGGTTTGATAGCATGGAACAGCGTCGGCCATGAGAAATGGGTGAGCTTCTATCACGTGAATTTCAGATGAGTCAGCGAAGCCAACCATATGAGGTGGCCCGGCTTTGTTATGACACAAATGCCAAGGGACCAAATACAATGGTCATGCAGAGTTGAATCCTGTTACAATTGACGGAGTTCACTGTTCTTGTAGGGAGAACCCACTTGACCGATCTTTACACAATGCTTCCCAATAACGTTACCAGCTACACATCGCTTAAAGGGCATAATTATTCGACTTGAGCATGAAAACAACTGCGATAAGGAGGCAATACAGGTACTTACCAATCCCCGGGAGAGAATTTATATGGATAAGGAGGGAGCTGGCGTCAGATAAACATGGTGAAACCAATAAAGAATTAAAATATCGAGCTTCTTGACTTTAGTTCATCCCTGCCGCAAAAACGCGTCAGAGCAAATGGTCGGCTAATCCAGTTTTATGTAGTGAACTGTTGTGCTCCCTTTAGCTTTTTGATCGGACAAGGTATCAACAAACTCCATGGATGTCAACTTAAAGTAAATATCAAGCATTCTCACAAATTTCCAGGGAACTTGCTTATGTTTGCATTGATGAAATTTTAGGACAGGAGTGAGACACCTGAAGTCATTTCCAGCAGCAGTGGTACAAACTTGAGGGGAACATAACATGACTTTCAGAATACCATACCAACTTTCGACAACCGAATAATCCCTGGCTACTTATTGCGCCAAAGGAACGAAAAGTGTTTTAGCAAGTGGGTTAAAAATAATGCAGGGCTTTTACTCTAACGCTTTGGCCACCGTGCCTGCCCAATAATGTCAGGTTGCCCAGGTCTAACAAGGAGAAGCCAAAACGCCAGGGTTGGTTTAGAATCTTAGGTTTTTTGGTTAGTAATTCAACAACTTATATACTGATCAACATCAAGTATAAACCTGGAAGCCCCGTACAGCTTTATCATCTTTTTGGGGGCACTCAGCATTGCGCGGCTGGTGGAAGCCGAATAGTCTCGAAACTGTTTTTGAATGTTCGGCTTTGAGTAACCTATTGTACCTAGGTGAGTGCATCAGCAAGAATTCTTGCCATAAACAGTAGATGTTTGATCGAAAAGTTTCAAAAGCGCCATGAACACTGGCCTCCATTTTGCTGCAAGTTCGGTCACGGGCATTCGCGTAAGATGTCTTAAGTGACCAACACACTTTACGGCCAGCTGACTAGTTGAAGAAATCATTGAATACCAGATACCAGGATTCCTGCAGCCGATAAAAGCGAATTAAAAAGGAGCCCAAATCAGCGAACAATGCACTCATTTAGGTGCTGTTCGGGTTTTCGTGCTACTCTTCAACTGAGTGTGCGGCACGAAGTATGCCTAATGCAATAGTTGATAAGATATTTGATATATTGCACTATATTTTCACAGTGGCCGTTAAACCTTTTTTGAGCAAGTAAAAAGAAAATGATTTCCTAAATTTTTACTTGCCATGCTATATTCCTATAAAGACGAGTGACTTGGTTCCACTTGTGAAAGGGGTAGAGCACTTTGCTGTGGAATCGATTGCCAGGAAACACCAACTGAAGGGTTACAAGAAGGCAAAACGCTCGTGGGCACCTACTTATAAAAAATTGGATATTATTTTTGAAAGCGTCTTCTTGAGCCTTCCTGGATATTCACTGACCATCATTTGAATGTAAACGAATTCTTCACAGCAATTCCACAAATTCCGTAATAAACTCTACATCCCATTAGATCAAGTCGAAGTTATCAGAAACCACATACTACTTGCATGCCTCATCAGTGGTATCCACCATTACGCACCTTCTTAATTTAAAGGCCTTTCGCATGCCATCAATTTCCATTTACCTTTGTCAGTTCGCTCTAACAGCTGGTCTATTCGGCAGCTCTTTGTGCGAATCATACCACTTCCGAAGCTGAGTCTCATTTACTCTTTCGATCCCTAACAGGCTTGAATTGTATAGACGTTCCCTTGGCAGTCAGCCACGACAAACGGACCTCGCAGTGGACTGTCCAGCATCCGTGACCACAGTCCACCTCTACCCGGATTCTGATGATCCTTCCAACTGACCTTCGCGCCTATGAGGAATAATCGTGCCCTTCTACTTGCTGTTTTCTCTCTAGTCCAGTCAAGGTTTCTTGAGCTTTCCTGCTTTATTCCCGCAGCCCCTCCGGGGGCAACCGTATTTCCGGTCACTACCCGATTTCCTGATTAATGAAGGGCATTGATGACGACCGTACCCCAGCATGAACGGGGACTTGCCTGTGGTTGACTCTATGGAGGTACAGTGAGCTAGCAACACCATTGGCAGGTTCGCTTCCCACTCATCTCTTTTGGCCGCCGGGCACTTCTAGACCGTTTGGTTGTTATGTCTGCTCAGATTTTTTGTTTGCAGGTGGTTTGGTTCAGTCCTTAGCCGTCTAACGTCAAGCTTCCGCAAGCAACTCCTAAACTTTTCGCTCCACAATTAAGGCCCCTGATTATTTAGGATCGTTTTTGGCACTTCGTGGTTGGCCACAACGTGATGCATTACCCCTCCGCTGATCGTCATTGCCCGTTGACGGGACCCGGCTGCCGCCTGGACAAACCAAAACAGGTTATCTGCCATTATCACGAAATATTGATTTACGCTGGGCATCGCCGAGAAGGGGCACATTGCGTCCATAAATCGCCGTCTTCTGAGACAGGACTAAGTCCCAAGGGATGTCCCCTTTCATTAGCTGGCACCGCTTACGGGATATCACATAATCCATCATCTCGCTTCTTATCCCGGGGCAGTAGGCCCTCTGCCGTACGTCTTGATCCACGCCGTGTGTACCATATCATGGCATTCGACGATAATCTCCTGTCTCGAGAAGCAAGGTATTAAAGGTAGCGAAACATCCGATTCGTTGGCGTTCCAGGGAGGCATAACAGGTCCGCACAAACCTAGTCAATCCAAGTGACTTTGGAACGTTTTCAATCCCTTGTCTCCCTCTCCTTTCTCAGTATTCTTTCCATCAAACAAGGAGGTTGCATTCTTTTGCGACACAGGATCCTCCCGTTGGATTCTCACCAACCCTCGTCATCCAGTTTGACGACGACGCCACTGGCCCTAACAATGACCTTGGGGCCTCAACTTCAATCTCTACTCTTAACAGCCTTTTGGCCAGGCGGTTTATCTTTCCAGGCACCTGCTGGATCGTGAAGTTATATTCTTGCAACCGGAGCGCCCGATGTGCAGGCTTCACGCGAAGATCCCTGGTGGACCTGATTCATTCCACGGGTTTGTGATCGGCTTTGTCATGAAACCTTTGTTCAAGCAGATATACACTGTACTATTTCAGGGCCCAGACGTTCGCCAGACGTTCTCAGTGGCCGAGTATTTCTCAGCGTTAGTCACAACACGGCTGGCTTATTCGATAATTTCATTTCGCTGGTTTAGGACTGCGCCGATACCTTAGTCACTAGTGTCCATTGCAACGGTGAAGATCTCCGCAACCCGGAGCTGTTTGAGTGTCAATTGCTGATCCAGCGTCCGCGCTTTGATTCGTCTGAAGGCCTCATGTGCTTCCCTGGTCCGTTCGAATTTCCCATTATGCTCGAGCAAGCTGTACATTGGAGCATGAATCACGTTGAAATCCTTGACAGACAGGCTGTAGTGTTTTGCTCATTCAATAAAATGCCGTAGGGCACGGTGAATTGGGAACAACACAGTCCCCGATCTTTGTTAGTTTTTCTTGAAATGAGTTAGCCACTCCGTTCATGCCGCCAAGTTCCAAGCGAGCTTTGTCCTCGCTTCATTTAACCCCAGGTCGTCCTCCAAGATACGCTACGATACGGCCTTCAGGTGAACCGCGCGCTCTGGTTCCGAAGAGATTTACAGAGCGATATGGTCTCCGTACGCAGCAAGATACTGGATTCCCTCGTTAAACAAAGCATCAAGTGTCGGAATTTGAATGATGCACCGGACAATCTAAACGGCATCCGTCCAAATTGATATTGAGTGTCCCTAACAATGAACGTCGTTTTCTGCTGGTCCTCCGCCTTGATAAATAGTTGCCAGTGACCGGAACGCAAGTTTAACACCGTGGAATAGCGAGCAAGCTTGGGAGAACTGAAAATCCCCGCAAATGAAGTGATAGCTGAAAACCAATTTACGGTTGGTTCGTTCAGACGACGGATATCTACACAAAACCAGTATTTCCCGTCTGCCTCCCTCACAAGCACAACCGGGGATCGCATGCACTTTTGGCTTCATAGGTTATGCCATTATTCAACATCTCTTGAAATTGCTTACGGACGTCCCATCGTGGATGGAGGGGCAGCTGGTGGGGGTCGGGAGATCAAAAGTATTATGACGTGAATTGAATTTTGTGTCCAGTCTACAGACAGAAGCCAAACTGATATTCATCAACTGTGAAAAGTTTGAAATATTCCTCAACCACGGCCCGTACCAACGGCACGTTACAAGCTGAAAGCTTCCGGACATGCACCCGGCTCACGGCAGCGCTTGGATAACCTTCAAACTGGACCATACTGGACTTTTCACGAGTTTTCCTTGCTTTATGTCAACAACGAAATCTATGCCCTTGAGAAAATCTGCTCCCAAGATTGTCTACTCTATGCCTAGAATGGTCATGGACGCGTGATGTACGGACTCGTTGCGTAGGCTCGCTAAGTGCATCGACAATCCGCCTGTTTGCGTGATGTACGGACTCGTTGCGTAGGCTCACTAAGTGCATCGACAATCGGTCGGTATCCGCCCATAGCTCTCACGGCTATCGCGCACGGCTTGCATTCAGCTTGGTTCAATCTCCATCTCTGCTCCTGTATCAAACAAGCACAGCTCCCTCTTCCCGTCAACCTCAGTAACGGCCTGTACTGTAGCCTGCGTCACTGCGTTAATCACAAACCACCCGGGAAAAAGGAGCAATCCAAATTCTATTAGTTACAACTGGTCGGGTATGAAGACATTAGTTCTTGCGGTGACCAGACATGCAGCAATTGTGGTACTGGCTCATTTGAGCGTGCCTGCCCAATTCCGTCTTAATGGCCGTCAGCTTTATGGCTGGTTGTTCCACTTTGTACTTCAGGTCCTCCACCGGTGAATCCCTCCTCTCCTACGATTGCAGGATACCCAGTAGCGCCCCGGCCAGTTCCGTGCCAGATGTACCAGCTCCTTTACACTCAACTGGCCAGTTGCTCTTGCCAACCGAAAGTGGGCAAGTGGCATCGGCTCCACACCTGCGACAAACTGGCCAGAAAGAAACTGCTGGTGCGACAATCCATCCTGTCCCGGCAAAGCCCGATCAAACAACTGCTGCAGGCTGGCAAAACACACGGTCGGGTCGCATCCGCGTTCTATCGTGGTCGTCTTGACCGCCTTCTAGCATCCAGACGGTCGGTTGGTGAGCAGAATTTTGCTGGAAATGCTTTTTTCCGAGGGCACATTGTGGCCTTATGCAGGGATGCCTTCGCCCGGCCTCTGAGGAGGATCTTTAGTTCCGTCATCTTGCACGACCCGTCGTCAGTCCATCCTCCTCCGCAACCTCCACGAAATGTAGCAGGAAGGACCACACACCTCCATCTTCAGAAGGTCATGGCCACGGGATCCTCATCCTCATCCTGGTTGCAGCACCAAATGAAACGAGAGCCCTTGGTGTGAAACTTTTTGTCAAAAAACACTAACTGAACAGTTACAGGGAGGCAAAATGCACCTAGCTTTTGAAAGTTGGATATTCAACTTCTTCTTAAAAGCGTCATCCTGAAGTTTCCTTGGTACTCGTCTACAATCAGCTTAATGTAAACGAACCCTACATTCCATCAAATCAGGGCGAAGGTACCAGAAACCACATACTAATTGCATGCCTCGAGTAGGATCCACCGTTACAATTGTAGACTGCTACTTCTGGATTTGTTGAAAGGGATGATAGGGAACATTCAAAAAAAACGAAAATGCAGGATCGCCGAATGCGTGCGAACTCCTTACCGGCCGGTCCTCTGAAATTTTGCCCTAGTGTCTTCTACAGGATGACTGAGTTTGCTCAGTCAGAAGCAAAACCCTCTTCTCTAAAAGGCTAGTCGTTTGGTTGTCACGCTGTTATGTTAGGAAACGTCCCGTCTTGCCCAAATTATTTGTCTCTGTGGTGTTCACGACCAAGCCAGATAAAAACGTCTTGACGTCACGGGCCACGGTCTGCAACCTTGTTGAGCTGTTTATCTGCAAAAACTATTTTCTTCTTTGTTCTGTTTCAGTAATTTACATGCAATCATATAACATAAGATTCAATATAAGTACCCTTGAGCATGGTGCACCGTAGTAAAACCGCTTGTTTCTGTCGGCTTCCGGCCTGAGTCTACATATGTCAATTCGCCCGTTTGTGCCGTTCACCTTCATGGAAATCGAATCGAATTGAGTCGACCTAATGTACCAGTTGTTGTTCATATTCAGCTACTGACATCTTGCTTTGATGTTCTGATCTACACCGGATTGCCGCCATTGAGTTAAAACGCCTCACTTTGTTTTTTCTGCATTGCTCCCTAGCGTCTTATATAGAACCCTGGATATTAACAACTCCTGACCAGCTTTTGGCACTTACACTAATGGAGCAGACAAACTGGTGATAGCCCGTAACTTATGAACAACCTAAAAAGCCACACCGCACTTGAGAGTCTTTAATAAAGACAGGGAGGCGGCACACTGACACAAAAGTAGAAATTCTGTGGGCATAGGCAAAGGGAGGAGGAACGCGGGAACAAACGTCTAAACTGGAGACCGTCAGGCGACACCGGAAGCCCTCCGAGATTGGGCTGGCTCTCTTAATGGCGGTGTCGGTTAACAAAGGAGAATTAGTTATCCTAGAGGTGGAAGTTGACGTAGTGTGCTGGGTTTTCCCGAAGATTAACGGCAAAATGCTGCTGAAAAACTACAAGCAACTCTTGCTTCAGCTGATGCTCTAGCTATGGACAAGATATTCACCGAAGAGTGGGTGCAGGATCTTATGTCGAGGAAGAGATAGAAAACAACAGGATTAGGTAAAAGTCTCATATGCCTTCAAACCAATATCTGTAAAACTAGCCACATCTTGGAATAGTAACTTCAACGTGATGAAGTTGTCACAGGGCACGGAACGCCGGTCTACTAACTTGCCAAGGGAAAGCAAGTGGTCAAATAACTACAGACCCGTCGATTTTACATCCAATATTATAAATGCTCCTGATTGTTACGTCGGTGTGAGAATAGTGCACCCTCCTCAAAGACCCTCCAACAAATGCAAGGGTCTATGCACAAGGAAGCGGTCCTTGTGGATGCAACCACTTGCAGGTAGGCAGCGATGGGAAAGCTGATAATTTTACTTGGATCTGATTAGCCATGGATTTCATCAGCCGTTCTTTGATACCACTAAAGATTGAAGTCTGTGGGCTAGCTAGCTGCCTGCCTGATCGGACGACGAGCTTTGCACACGGGCGCAATTTTTCCCGTAGGTAAGATAGGCATCAAAACTTGAGGAGGAATAGCGGCCCTCCGAGGTGCAATGTTGCTCCGTACGCACGTCAACGATTCAGAAGTATCACTAAGTTCGTGGACGACGTAAAATCCGCAAACGGAGAATAATTTGGGACCTTCAACATAAGGTCCGGTTTAAAAACGAACGTATACTGCCAGTTTTTGTATACTTGAAAACATTCTACGAGCCTACTGAAACTTGCCTTAGCCGCAGAATAGGAACTGGTTCTGTGGATGTAGCCAAATCACAGGATTTAGGAATAAAATATGCCAATGATTTGACCCATGCAGGAATCTGTGACTCAGAGCACTGAAAATATGCCGGGGAGAAATTGGAACGACGACGACTACGTTTTCTGGATGGTTCACCAAATGACGACATACACTACCAGTCAGATTCTCGGAAATATTTAAAAACGCACACCAAAATGAAGTGTCATCAGTTTGTTGGCTGCAAGGCGTTCCCGAAAAATGAACTGTAATAAACAGTGATGTTGTCAGGTAAGTCCTCAAGTGTCCTCAGGTAGTTGACATCTGAGCTGGTACCTGCGCGCGCCCCACTTTTCAATCAGCATGGCTCCCCGCGCATGCCTCATTTTGGTGTTTAAGGACGTTCGATCCCCAAAATTAGATCCCACACTTACATCTGCACTATCTGAGCCGGTTGGCTATTCGTCAGAGGCGATCAGATGAGTACAATCTACCGGAGAAGGATGCGCCCTTTTTTGGTTTAAGCTAAAGCCATCAATTGTCGGTAAATTGTAGAGGCAGCTTGATAGCCTTGTCGGCTTCATTAACATGGTTGGAAACGTGGAAGGACACAAGCTGCATGAGACATTTAGTCGCGAAGTCACAGCTGACATTACACCACCGCTCAACTACTGTCATGTTCTCCCACCGCCTGGGAGCGGTTGCTTCTAGCATTATTAGCCACATATACCAATGGATTATGTCCTCTCCGATCTCAGTGGGCTGTCGACTGTCCACCCTATTGCTGGATTACCCGAGACGGACAGCCATATCGCGGCTATTGTTGTGATAAAGAGCGTTGTCTACCGCTTGAAGGAGATCTGTAGATGCTCGTGGCACTGAAACCAATTTTGTTTAGTCGCTTCACGGAGGCACGACCCCTGGTACCACGCGATTGGCCGAGGGGGCAGCCCACTGTTGAAGAGATCCACTGAATCCCATCTGAGTGTGCCTCGCGAAGCTTCTGCTACTAAATTACTTTCCCGAACTTCGCAGCAAATTACGACACGTAAGTTGAATTCTAACTGGACGTTCACATATCCTATGCGTTTTGTTCGGGATTGCAGGGTGACGACGACTTCGTTTTACTTCTGAGTGGGAGCCTCTTAGCTCCTTTCAGGAGCGCTCACGCCGACTGCTATTCTGACGTGGTGACCAAGCTATGGGATGCCAAGACCCTGCCGGACGGACGTAGGTTTTACAAGGCCAAACCTTAACAGGAGTGCAAAAGGGTAGCGCCAAACCAAATGCAGCATACGTCATGTGTTCTCATTGCATCGTTTTGCTTGTGTTTACTTGCTGAATTTCGGTACTGACCAAAACTGATGCAAATGTCAGACAAAAATGCCCGATATGTAACTGCAAAGTACCGAAATGAAATGGAAATAAAAATTCTATGATTATGTTGGTCTAACAGAACAGTTTGAACATCAGACTTCCACTCACTAATTGATCACAGTAGTGACGGTCTTGCGTATGCGTTTAAAAGCGCCTGATTTTCCCGAATCCAAGTCTGATATTCAAGGCTAGACGCCTTTTCTACTACCCCGCGTACAGTCTTCTTTAGCTTCAGCCCAACATGTGTCCACCATTGCGTACGATCGACGTCGCTACATCAGTGTAAACACTGGACCGTCATCGTTTTTGGTAAGTAAGCATTTTTGACACTAAGATGTGCCAACCCTTTTGCCAAAATTCATTGGACTGTACTTCATTTTTTAAGAATCATCGTCGAGTGAGGCTGATTTGGATGAACTGAGAAAAGGGAGTGCCTAACTGTTATGTTTGTGCCTGCACATCAAATCAGTAAAATATATGACTCATTGAAGGTGTTTTCAAGATTTTTGGGGGAAGGCTTGAAAGAACAGCAAAGCTTATGGCTATCCTATTTTAGGCATGACAGGCAACAAATGACGGAGAGAGACATTTCCGATAGGCGATCAATTTTTTTATTTTGGGGAAGGCTAAACATGAGGAAAACGCCGGATAGGCAAGGCTACGTTAGCAACAGTATAAAAACTGTGACTTATTGCCTTGGATGAAGCTGAATGGACAACCGAGTTACAAACCAAGTATAATAATCGTGTTTGTTTCGCAACTTGTAGGTGACATACCAAGTAAGGCCTGATCGGGCTGTCCTGCATGAACACAGCGCGCGATAACACAACGATGAAGTAAGTACAAACAATAAAACAGGCGTCGTAGTTGTGGGAACCAAAAAGCAGGACATTGGGTCGTGAGATACGACCAGTCCAACGATGAAGCTGGGTGGCCTGATCTGAAGAGCCCTTGCTGGCCAGTAGTGACCTTGGGTGGTTGAATAAATTACCAGGCTTAGAAAATGAAAAATGGAGATGGAGAGGAAAGAATTGGAAATGAAGACAATTTTTAAGTTTCATCTCAGGAGTATGATTTACATTGAAACTGAGTGGACACATCAATGTCACTGATGTTGGAAAGTCAGGTGTAAAGGAGGTGGTGCAAATGCATAGGTTCAAACGAACACTGGGAATAAAATCACTAAAACTGTGAAATTAGCCGGTGTGTTGAAAAAATTACAATTGAGACGGGTAATAAATTGCACCTCAGTCGTTCTCTTGGATGGGTGGAATATCATAAATGCACACGCCTGAACGGAGATTATCGAATATGTAAACGGAATAAACAGAGTTCAGCAAACCGACGAGGTTAATTTCGAGAATCACTTTGGTTGAATAACATCATGAAACTTGCATCAATGCTGGTGTTGCGCAGGCGAGCAGTTTGCCCGCAGTTGAAGTTGCCAGCGCTGGGCGCGCGCCGGACATATCGAGGGCGTTGGCTTCGAATGATGCATTTGAGCGTCTGCGTGGTTCCATTCCACGATACTGTTGTGACGCTGTTACCTTCGGCCTTGTCGTATGCTTCATTAATCTATTCTTCTCTTCGTTTCCGTATAGAAATCTATGGGCTGGTGACGGTGGGTTGGAATTCTTGAGAACGGAATACCCTAAACTCCGCCAACGGGCACGCAAATGGGCCGCGTGACCTGTACTCATTCGTATGTGTCGAATATACTCTGAGTCCATTTCTTTATGATACTTCTAATGTTGCGGCATGCAAGGATCAGCTAAAAGAGTTGTTGGGAAACTACATGGCTCAAGAGATAAGCGGAACAAAACGTATCAATGTGGATTTGGTCTACAAGAGGCCGAACCAAGAGCAGTTTCAAAACGCGTGCGAGACGAGTTGGTACAACATTTGTTGTTTTCAGGGAGTTCAACTTCTACTCGAATGACTGGGTGCTTGAGCCAAATTCATCATGTTTAATGCAAAACTCACAGGCACAAATAAGCCATGCATTAAGAAAGCCACAATATTTATGCTCTAATCTGACCATTGATGGAATCATTGAACGTGTCAGCCTCTGTTTTCGGCTGGCCGACATCAGTTTTTTTCAGGCCCTCATGGATCTATATTCTAAACCGCGTACAGGAGACCATAGACTTTGGGCCGTGGTTATCCCCCATAAGCGATTTTCGTTAATACGACAGACTGCCCACGTGAACCATACCTACTTTCTTATTCTTATCGCAGATTTGTTTTTTCTGTTGATCCCCCGTTTGAAGCAAGAAAATCAGTAAGACTTTTTTCTGAGAATTTTACGTTGGTCGCTTTATGGTTTCCGTAGTTTGTAACCTCTAAGAAGGTATAACCCATCATTTGGAAGACGACTATCTTTTAGATGTACTTGAAGCAAGCAACAGAATTAGTCACGGGTGATCGCAATTAATAGAGCAAGCGGTCACCTAGTTGAAGCAACACTCCGGTCATTTTGTTCAAACTTGTAGTCTCAACCCATTTATTGGCGAAGAGCTGCATGTTAAGGGCCAAACAATGAAACCACCAGACGATTGTTTAACAACATCCCCTCATAACAGTGATGGGACAATGCTTTTAGGTAATGGCTTATAAGGCACAAGAAGATCAGAAGAAGAGCTTAGCATCCGCAGAGCAGAGAAAACCGTCGTTCGAGGCACATCATTCTGAAGCAGGTATTCGGAAATTTTACCAAATTTTTGAAGTCGTAACCAGTAACGCAGCTGCAATACCACTTGTTTAGCAAAAACTCTCGGACAATTCTATCACATCAGCTGTTTCGTAATCAGTCCTTGCCAGCTTTGAGAGTGCAACAGGCATTTCTGTTGTACCTACGTACGACGTACGTCGAGTAGCGTGCTTCTCCTCAGGCAACAACTAGAACGTTGCTCAAAAGATTCTTCAAGACTCTGTTTCAAGAGACCTTTTATTCCACTTTCTATGCACAAACTGGTTCTAGTAAGCGGCTGATCCCTCTATTCGGATACCAGACCACATATTGGTGACACATGACGAATGCCCACACCTGAAGTTTTAGGTGCTTTTGGTTATTTCGAGAAAAATTTGACAACCACGGTGTACAGGACCTGAGTCTTGTAACGTTTTCTTCATCAACTTGGCAAAACATAGCCTTCCACTAACACTTCTGTTTTAACATATCTTGTACTCCAAAAGCGTAAGAAAAGTGCTACCAACACACCTGAAAAGTATCTTTTTTGCTAGGTTTGTAAGAAACACGTAACAAAACCCACTCATCGACTCCTACCGTAGGAAATCTTTGACACAGGAACTTTCCGCAACACCAAGCGCTCAGTGAAATGAAGATCGTGTTGGCTAAAGAAGATTAACAACCTTAGAGTAGGAGTGTCACTTTATTATACACATTCGTGCATGCTACCCTTTGTAGTTGAAATGTAATGTAATATCTCTATATACTTTTGACAGTGGCCAGTTAAGTCATTTCGCTACAGTCAGAGAATTGTGAGAAGGACAGTTCAAGAAATCGACCTGCGTGGAGAAATTATTTCTTGGGAAAGCACGAGGACGACGCAAAAATAGGCGCGACCACCCAACTCCACGAGAATGACTCAGCAAGAATATTTTTCCTTGGACTACAGTGAGCAACATTACCAAAGAACCATCTGAAGCATCAAAACAGACTTGCAATCCTAGCACGTTCGAAATACGTGTAAACTTCAGCGTCACTGGAGGGAGTCCGCTTACTGTTTTTTGGATTGTATAAAATGTCTTCCTGTGGCAAAACAGCGCTTACAGTATGCCACCGGTTCGAAAATCTGCTTCACCGCCTAGGGTCTAGTGTGTACGACCGTAACTCGCCGCCCTCAAATACATCTCGATAGCGCCAAATTACCACATTTCTGTGTGATTTTAGAAGTCTTCTGTAGTTTATCAATAACCACAATAGCGATGTGGGCGGGGGTCGATAGCCAGACAATCGCCGCGGGAATTCGTGGCAGCAGAGTCACGTTGCGTTTTCTTGGTGCTTACCTGACAGTGGCCAGTGCTAGACTTGGTTAGTAAATAAAGGTACTTCTGACACCTGCGACCACACAGCGCTTCTGTTCGCCTGGTGAAACATGAATCAGTACAAGAGTGTGGCATATAATAGATCACGCCGTATAAGTTCAACTTATGCCACAAAGGCTTCTCTTTTCTGCTCTTTATAAAAACCATGTGACGATTGCTGATGTTCTCGTTGAAAAAAACAACTTAAGAAGTGTTCTATGAGTCGCAATAACACCCACTACTTTCAGAGGGGGCGATGCTAACCAACCTTCAATGAGGGCGTCGTTTAGAAAGCACTGCCCGACAACTTCGCTGTGGCATATAAGACAACACAGACCATATTCTGTTCCCACAACTAACTACAAAGCGGTTTCAATTTTAGCCAGGCACAGCCTCACGCAGATCATTATTCAAGCGCATTGCAGGCTATTTCTTAATTAAAAATCTTTGTTGACTTGGACATTACCCACTTAAGGAAACATTATACATTCGGAAAACTACAGGAAAACGGACAAAGCAAACAATTTGATATTAAGAGTCTTGTTTGAAAAGTATACATTGTTAGCTCGATTCTGAGCTGCCAGACAGTCCTTTTCTTTTCTAAACTGCTGCCAGCAGCAGTCTGCTTCTAGGCCTGAGTTGTCCAGCACCAATCTGTGAACAGAAAGAGACAAAGATTTCACAGCTTCTATTGTGATTCCGAGCTCCCCGTCAGTTGTATGTAAATATCTATGTGGCATATATATGGGGCTTATTGCAGTATGTGATTCAGTTGACTGATCGATTTTTAGATTCAGCAAATACCGCAAATTATGAAACAGTTTTATTAAAACGTCATATCTCGACTTACCAGGAGAACTCACCCGTTTAAACATTTTCACGATATACGTATCCTTCTGGACAGAAACAATTGCTGAACGGATCAAAACCTGCGGTAAACTGTGGAGGAAAATGTCGGTAGCTCAGGTGGCGTAGATGGTCGTTGGCTTGTTCGCTGAGCTGGGCAATTTGCTTGCAAACGTTTCATCACTTTTCGAGGCGACATGATCAGTGCATTGGTGCGAAGCGTAGCTGTGCGGGCAGTAAACTTGTCCAGACAAAATCTGTAAAAGGCCCACTGCTCTTCTGCTGGGATAAACGCATACGGAAGCAGACGCGTTTGTAGCTCAAGGACGGTTATTCAGAGCGATCCTTATAGCGTGAGCACTCACCAGCTTTGAGTTGTTCTTACACACGTGTATAAGCTCAATTTCTCTAAAATATGGCCGCAATCCTAGGCTAAAACCAAACTGGTATGAGGACCAAACGCTGCCATAATCGTGTACGAAACGTCTGTTGAATTTTCTTTGACAATCTGTGTGACATTGCCCCGGATGTAGAAAGTCATTCACTGGAATAAATGTCAGTGATTACAGATAGCGCTGAATAAAGGGTATTCCACCATCAATAAATTAGGGTTGGTAAAGTTGTCGGCCGTGTACCACCAAGCGTAATTCTGATAATAATGGTTATTCCTAGATGATGGGTGACGTACGATCAAGCATGATTGAAATGGTACAGTTAAAATAAGGGCGCGACTGACGTCACCTGCAGAAACTCAAGATGCGCGGAGGCATGGCAGTCGTCTGAATAGTGGGCATTATCCAACGCAGATTAGGTCATGTCTAAACGGATGTAATCTACTTGTGGTGGACGCCGAGGGCAAAAATGCGTTTTTATTAGTTTTTCTCATTTTTTAAGGGACTTTTCAGATTGAAGTAAAATAAGGCAGCTACAACTTAACGGCGGTGGGTAATAACACAACCGTGTGAAGGCAGAACTGAAGGATCCTATCTGGCATGTTGAAGAAAATCGTAAAGTGCGGAAGAGGAAATTACACAAGGACAAATCTGGAGAAGGAGGAGTACTTAAGTGGTTCGAACAGCAAATTTGGACAATAACTAAGAAACACCAATGCGGCTGCGTGGCATTTGATGGCTGTGTTAATGGCGAGATCCGCGAGAAGCGTAAGCGGGGGCAATGAGGTGGAGAGATCAGAGTGCGGATAAGTGAAACTGTATAGAGGAACTAGTGTCACTGTTGGAGCGCGTCGGGGGTAAAAGTATCTGTAAAAAATAATAGATTTTGCGAGGAGGATGAGCCAAAAATGCACTGAGACTTTCAAGTCCAAGGGCAAGTTTAAGTGAGTTAGGGCAAACTCTTTCCAGGCGTGTTTGGGACCAGGTAAACAGCTACTTCGTATCTGCAGCAAGGATTCCTAAAGGGCGAGAGGAGGTCCATATTACGAGCAGAAAAGTTGCGGAAGTGGCATCATGATGAGCGTGAAAGTACCGTGCCATAATTGCACGGTTTATGGATGGCGAAATAACGGGCATCAGGGTTGGGGTACTCAGACCGGAGATGTGAAGTTCTCTGGGCAGCCAGATTATGAGTTAGCCAAAGCGATTCACGCTGGCGGAACAAAGCCGGTGTAGGATCACAGGTCATATTGGTTTGGTTGGAGAACTCTATGGATGTAAGTTCATCGGCTCCACGATGAACGCGGGAAAAATGCTGAACGTTCCGTTAAAATCGTTCAACGTTACCTATGTAATGCAGGAGAATCTCAGTTCACCTATGCCGTACAGCTAAACGGCCCTGCCTCACTTTCATGGTTAACACGCGCCTCGGGAACCACGATGCCTCGTCAGCTCACGAGAAATGTTCAGCTCATTTGAATCAACAGGAAAACGGTTAATCCATGGGTGAAACGAGAACAAAAGCCGCAGTAAACCAAGAGTCTTATTATTAGCGTGTTTCGGTATGGACATCTCACAGATTTAACGGTGAACAGTGCGAGCATTGGTGTTGTTGCTCTCAAAATTAAGAACCAAAATTGTACTGGTTCGGCAGAAGAACACTAGTACACCTGCGCGGCTTAAGATAAACCGACCCAAATGCAGGCCGTGAGGTCTGTTCATTACGAAGTACTTACTTCCCTAGATCGTGTACACGCGACGTCATTTACAAGCAACGTCCATATGTTCGACATCATGAAGAACTTTGTAGTGACGTCCACCGAGTATTCCGGTCGCCCAATGTGCCAGGCCCACAAAAGAAGTATAAAGAACAACTCTTGCGGTTCTTCAATTAACCTCATTCCACTTGCATAGTGAGGAAATCTGTTGATAGATCATTGTGATCCGTCTCACTGGTGAAATATCTGAAAACGCAAGAAACCAAGAACAGACTGCCTGGTTTTGTGCGCTTTGAGGATCCATTATAGAAATCCTTTCAACAGGAAGTGGCTATAAAGTCCCTTATCAGCAGAAGGTTTCTAAAAACATGCAAAATGCAGTTGCGCCCCGCGGGAGCTCCTAAAATGTTCCATGTGAAAGCCCTTTTACACCGAAAATAGATGATATAACTTGAAAATTTCACTCACGTTCAGCAGTTTGGGATGAGCCGAACAACTACGTGAAAATTAATGAACAAATTCTCAACAATGGTTGCAGTAGCCAACTCAGCAGACATTAGAAAATGCCGCACTTTTGCACCCAACATTATGCTAAAACAGGTGTTCATGGAATTTTTCGGTAGTCTTATAATCCCTGTGCATCGTTCTTTATTTTTGTGTGTTACGGACTCCGTGTAGAAAACATCCACCCCATGAGGTCAAAGGCTCCCCAGTCAAACGGCCAAAGGACGTACCAGCAGAAGTGTTCACCACTATATTTTACCGGATATTCCCGACAGCCGAATAAAGCCTTGGTACTGATAAGGGATGGATAGTAACAAGGACGGACTGAGCCAAATGCTCGATCGGATTTGATGGCTTTGAGGGACACACATGTAACTTCCGGTGCTGGAAACCAGATGATTGTTGGTTTTCACCCTCCATTCCTGTGTTTCTGTCTTCTTCCGTTGCTACTGCCAACACCTCTGCAGACCGGCACCCTGTGGTTGGACGAACCCACCTTAAGGTTGCCAACTCAGGAGGCAACATGAGTGACGTGCTACATTCCATTCTTCCACATGGTCCTGGACCACCCCGTTCAACTGTTACAAGCACTCCTTCTGAGCACTGAGGACAGTGCTCAGACTCGGGAGGGGGCAATGTAACGCATTTGAAACTCGAATGTATCTGCTTGCCCGTTTCTCATATGACCTTATACGTGCCCCTCCCTTTCTCTCTTCCCCCATTGCAGGTACCACGGACGAATCACCACGGGCCCTGGACAGGGAAGAGTACCCCGCTTGTACACCCCCCTAAGTGACCTTGACTCAACTTTGTACACCCCTGACTTCCGGTTTCGGTTTGGTTCGAATACACGCGTGTCGTTACCGTGCTTCGGTGTTCTCTTCTGTCTCCCCCGACCAGTGCGCAGGTGTGCTGTGTATACCGTATGGACTCATTAATACCAGTCCGTATATCTGCACATTTCAGAATTGACGTGTGCCGTCCGCTCGAACGTCGAATACCGCTGACTTCCTGACGTCCCACGCTACATAGCTGATGATAAAAAATCGCGAATTGTGGAAAATTAGACACATACAATGAACGTAACTTTCAGGTAATATCCCACCGAACAGATTTCCTCAACATTCTAGAATCTAAATGGCCTTCGGATATGCAACATACGCGTAGGCGTATTCGTGCAAACAAATTTTGGTCAATGATTCGTTGCTGCCAGTAAAAATTCCGTAGTGCACGCTAATTATTTGCTAAACATCGTGCACGTTGACTGGCAAATTACAGAGTATTTCATCAACATTCTAGAATCTAAGTGGCCTTCGGATATGCAACATACGCGTAGGCGTATTCGTGCAAACAAATTTTGGTCAATGATTCGTTGCTGCCAGTAAAAATTCCGTAGTGCACGCTAATTATTTGCTAAACATCGTGCACGTTGACTGGCAAATTACAGAGTTTCTCATTATAGGTTCCGAATTATGCTAGAAAGTCCTCCGGGTTCATCGATCTTAACCGACGCACACCAATAACATGCGGCTAGGGGTACAAGATGCCTAACTAATCCATCCATCGTTAACGGAGAAAAGGCTCAAAATGGACGTCTTGAAATTTTGAGATATAGTGGTCGTTTTGAAGTTTACATATGTCCTTCTGTGAGACGCATTATCTTCTTCGTGAGGAGCGTTCGTTTGGCCGCTGTTGTCCTGAAATGAGAGGAAGATATAATTCAGGTTGTCGAAATATCACCACTAGGCGGGCGGCCGACAAACGGGTAGTGATAATTACCCCAAAATTCACTGCGGCGACTGCGCTGTCGTAGATGCCTGTTCACACAATATCATCTTCAGCGGTTGTAATCTGACAGCCAGCGTTGGTGGATTGGAAAGCAAGCTAAGAAGAAAGTCAATGAT
>NW_008751669.1:2625627-2625981 GCF_000715545.1 Opisthorchis viverrini
AACCTGAATTATATCTTCCTCTCATTTCAGGACAACAGCGGCCAAACGAACGCTCCTCACGAAGAAGATAATGCGTCTCACAGAAGGACATATGTAAACTTCAAAACGACCACTATATCTCAAAATTTCAAGACGTCCATTTTGAGCCTTTTCTCCGTTAACGATGGATGGATTAGTTAGGCACCTTGTACCCCTAGCCGCATGTTATTGGTGTGCGTCGGTTAAGATCGTTCAGCTGTCCGGTATTATCGGCGTAGGCTCTATTGACTAGTCAGTTAGGTATCGTGTACCCCTAGCCGCATGTTATTGGTGTGCGTCGGTTAAGATCGTTCAGCTGTCCGGTATATCGACGTA
>NW_008751669.1:2626022-2665107 GCF_000715545.1 Opisthorchis viverrini
ATCGTGTACCCCTAGCCGCATGTTATTGGTGTGCGTCGGTTAAGATCGTTCAGCTGTCCGGTATTATCGACGTAGGCTCTATGTGACTAGTCAGTTAGGTATCGTGTACCCCTAGCCGCATGTTAGTGGTGTGCGTCGGTTAAGATCACCCGGCCCGGAGGACTTTCTAGCATAATTCGGAACCTATAATGAGAAACTCTGTAATTTGCCAGTCAACGTGCACGATGTTTAGCATTAGCGTGCATTAGATTCTAGAATGTTGAGGAAATTCCGTCCGGTGGAAATTACCTGAAAGTTAGGTTCATTGTATGTGAGTCAACCTCTTCCACAATTCGCGATTTTTTATCATCCGTGTAATCAATGATTCGCGATTTTTTATCATCCGTTAAGGTAATCAATGTCAGCGGTGTTTATTCACCTGGGGATTTGGTTCATTTAAACAAATTGCCATAGTAAAGGATTTTCAATAATACAACAGCACATAGATTATACATAGACATTGTACACTATGAGGTGGCAAGTCTGAAAATGCCGTAGATTTCGAGAACTCAATCTTATTGTGCGATTAGCCAGCGGCTACTACAGTAGGAGACGAACTTCAAGGCCGAATATGCGCTAATAATTCTCAAAAGAAATCGATTAAAACAAATAGCAAAAAATGATGGCAGATGCAGGTGGTTTTCAGTCCGCGCATATATGCCAAGAAGTGCAACATTTTGTCGTTAAAGTTTTTATTTCGCCCGCAGGGGTTTTACAGAAAAACGCATTGTGCCTCTAGCCGCTGGCGTCTTCTACCGCCGACTGCTTGCAGGATCCGTATGAAGTCGAGCTCAAGGTCACCCATCAGCCAATCGCAGGTGTGGTAGCGCTAGGGCACGCTGAGCCTCTCACGTGGAACTATTGTCCCGCGAGATGCTCCTCGCTTTGCGCGGGTCCACAAAAGTGCAAAAGTATGGGGCTACAGTTATTCGCTCTTCGTGTATTTGCTGCGCTCGCTATCTGCATGCATAGTAAGTCCTCATACTTACATACTCACCGTGGTTCAGTGTTGAAGACGTGGATCAGCCACGTAAATCTCGCGCATACCTTCGGGAGCCCCCTGGATTTGTTGCTGCGCATCGGTGGATGCTTCACAGAGCCGCAAATGATAACCTCCAGAATTTACTATTTCATGGGGAACAAAAAGATCGGGCGCCTGGAGTGGAAGGGAACTTCCTTTCTTCGGCCGTTCGGGCAAATTTGTCTGGGTCCCCTGTCAAAGACAACCTTACATACCCAATAATTGACACAGTGAGTTTGCAGAGTCTGAAGTTTTTCATAAGATGCGCACGAAATAAGGAGTAACTAGTCTTCAGTTAGACGCGCTAATCGTTTCGCTTCCCATCGGTGGATGGAGTTGACTAAAATTAGCAACATAACGGAGCAACGGCGCAGCTCGAAGTTTCTCTATATCGTCCTCTCCTAATTGCCCACCTGCTAGTCCATCAATTGCTCTATATGAATTCAGTCCTTTTAACTCCTTACATTGGTCAAGCGCTTATAAACAATGGTGGTTTCTCAGAACTCAATCTTCAGTTTTCCACTTGATAACCAAACGCACTATGAAATTACGGAGCTCACCGTCATCACCGTAGTATAAGTATTAGCACCTGAAATACCTCAGGGAACAGTCGGTAAGGAAACGAGGTACTCAGCGTCTTTGTTCTTCTCTATCGTGGCAGTCCTCCATCTCCCAAGTTGACTCATGCCACTGAGCGATGGTTGAACACAACTTCATATAAAATCTTTGGGGGTCGCAGAGTGTATAAAATGGCGCATTCCGACATAGAACGATTTTCGTGCTCTTCAAACTAGACAATTAGGTGAGCGCCACTTATGTTTTTATCTAGCCTGTTTGATCGGTCCACGAGTTTCAGCAGCCTTGTTTCCGACTCAGTCGGTCAACCAGTCGATGGGTGAAGGTAAAAAAAATCTTGATATCTTTATATGCCACGGCACCCTGTTGTGGACTACCCACCATGGCACTTGTAGCTCGCCTCACTACTTTGACTACGGCGATTTGGGCAGAAGTTAGCTCTAAATCTACTGTAAGGTGGACGATCATAGAAGTAGTACTTGATTCTCACGAGAACATGTTGACAGTGCACGTTGAAATCCAAATGAGAATATATGGAAACTGGTTAATGGAAGCACATGTCACAAAGAGCACACATTTGCAGCGCCTGAATAACAGGAGAGAGGTCCATAGAAATGAGATACATATGTTGGACCAGAAAGTGAGCACAAACTAAGCAAGATCACTCAAGCTCAAGATGATTCGGTGGTGAAAGCGCGGATTTACTGACCTGAAGGCCCATAGTTCGAACTCAGACTCTATCTTAACAGCTCGTTTATAGCGTTGGACAACCTGGCAGTATATCAGCCCTCGTACATCGGCTGGCACGGCGGCTAGGCTTCGGAAGGGTGTAACGGCTGAATGATTATTATTGTTAGGTGTACAACTGAGCTGCTGTTCTATGCTTGATGTCCTTGGCAGTCCATCAGGCGCATCTGTATCAGTGCGATCAATATACACCCATTAGATCGTGCGGTGGACTCGCGTTAGCAAGTACAGTCCAAGATATGCCACCTTGGGAATTTCATTCAGTTCAGTCTACTAGCTTTAGACCGCCTACTACGGATTCGTTGGTTCTAGCTGCAACGATTTCGGTCACCACAAGGTGGCCCAACTTAAAATTGCCACCTTGACGTGGTGGTCGGGTTTGGCCGCTACAATGATCCCGTAGGCTACACTGGCTGGGACTTCGTTCCACAAGGTGCAACCATACCGGGAAGGTCAAAGGGCAGTAGCCAGACCAGGAACAGCGAGACCCCGTACTACGAGTAATCGTGCTCTGCGACAGAAGTGTGAAGGAAGTAAGGTATTTCCCCCATGCGACCAGCATGTCCATATTTTTGGAAGCAGCGGTACTGCCTTCCGCCGAGGAAGGACGGGTTACAAAAGGTCGGCCCCGAAAACCGCATACTCCGTTCGCCCAACGGTTGACCGTGACCGCCGACGCATCATCCAATAGGGTAGAAGTACTTTTAAAACCAAAGAGTCCGGTGCAGTTCAAAAGGCACCTGCTGTGCGCAGCCGCATCAAGAATGGGACAGTAATGCCTTACTCCCTGCGCCATCGGGTTAGACCAACCCCCTGCAGCCGAGCAGGTCAGACGTTTGAGTCAGGGGCTAGGGGCATGGTCCCTGAACCAAACCCTACATTCTCCCACTGCCTTGTGGGTCAGACTTCTGAGTCAAAGGTGGGGTACCTGAACCTAACCCCCTCCATCGGTCTAGGCAACCGGGAAGTACCATTTGCTCGCGCAGTTCGGTGTCCACTGAAGGCCCTCCTCAACCCTTCCCACTACACAAGTAAATGTCGCTCGGTCATTTGACTATCAGCTATCTCACCGAAGGGCCTTATGCTCCTCTTGCCTACCAACCTAAACAAAATAACACCCTTCTAAATCCCCGAAGTCTTTTCCATATAGGAGTTTTTAACGTCCGTACACTGTCAAGTAGATTCGCGCGTTAACTACTGAGCTATGTTGAGCTCCCGGGCATGGTTACTACTATGCCGTGCGGCTAGTGTTTCTACGGTTTGGGGAAATTCCCTTGGTTCTTATCTGTCGATTTGGAGGAAAGTATGGTTTCCTTCGCTTTTGCTTCTGGTTGTTTCCACTAATTTGTTTTAGTTTGGCATTTGTCGTCGTTTTTTCGTTCACCCAATAGCTCTTCGCCCATGAGGTCGTGAGCGATTAGACCAGAAGACTTACGGTCCGCTGTTCGCAGGTGTCCTTTGATACCGAGGGCGTCACCCGCCGCTTCTTAGGGACTCCTACCACGTATCTTGTCGCACTCCGTTTCGTTGGACTTCGTGCTCCTTTCTCAGATTGAGTCAAATACCTACCCGCTTTTACTTAGTCATTCCGTCAGTTTCGAATATCTCGAATTTCCGGTCCTTTTGCGTACTCAATTTACCAGAGCTAACGGAGCTTCAAACGTTCTTTTAACTGTAGGCCTACAAATGGACAACCTACTATTGACATAATCCATGCACTTCTACCTCTGTGGTGTAGCGATCCTTCAATTTGACCACAGTTACAGCACTGACAAAGACGCCACACATGTGCCCATCCGAACCATCGCTGTGACTACCTTGAACCTCTCTAATCAGTGGGCGATGTTAGTGAATCACTAAGCGGACGAGGTTTCAGCTTAATTTGATGCTAACATCAGAAACTAAGCCAGCATTGACAGTAAACCCACCGGGATCCTCCAAGGGAGAGCGCAATAATGGCCATAGACGAGGAATCGGTTTGGCGTTTTTATGGTAGAAGCAGCAGTATGTAAAAAAACCGTTCAGCTGTAGCACCCTTTCGGCGCCTACCTGCCGTGCCACCTGAAGGTTGCACGAGGGTTGGGATACTGGCAGGTTGCCCAAGCCTAGACATGGGAAGTCGAGAGGCAGAGGGCCGGTCCGAACCACAGACCTTCCGGTCAGTAAACTTGCGCTCTAACCACTTAGGCCTTCTCGCCCCGAAGGTGTTCTATGATCTTATCCTTCGAAGGTTGACTAACACAGGGAGAGACATCCGTGAAAACCAAGCTGAGTTTTGGCCTGCAAGAGGATGCATCGATCGTATCTTCACCATCCGACAGATTCTAGAACAGCGACACTGCTTCCAGCAACCAACAATGGTTGTGTTTCTTGATCTGAAAACTCTTTGGACCGTCAGGCACTATGACAGTATCTGTGGAGCAAAAATATCCCCCATAAATTCTTGACCCTCTTAATGGCGCTGTGCGCCAACTTCCGCGGCCGTGTGAAGGTCTACGGGAAGCTTCCGCTGGAGTTCACCACATCAAGTGGTGTCAGACAGGACTGTCCTCTTTCACCTTCCTTCTTCATGGAAGACTCACTACTAGTCTCTAATACCTGTGGAGTTGAAGCGCTCCCTGGGCGTCTGCTCACAGATATCGAGTACGCAGACGACATAGCTATTCTTGCATCGTACCCCATGGTGATACAAACAATATTAGATAATCTAAATAATTTTGCCTCATGGTTCGGCATACGCTTTACACCTGCAAAGTGTAAAGTGCTGCTGCAAGACTAGGCGGGCTCGAACCCTAGCCTCATGCTTGCGGATGCACCGATTGAGGTAGTAGACACATTTGTTTACCTGGACAGCTGTATCAGTTCCTGTGGTCTCTCGAAAGATTAAATTGTCATCCGGATTGGGAAGGCCAGAGAAGCTTTCATGAACCTACGTCACCTGTGTTGTAGGCGTGACATCCCTCAAGGGTCGAGTTTACAATTCTGCCGTACGTTCATTACTATACGGATCAGAAGCCTGGCCGCTGCGCCTCGACGACGTCAAAAGACTTTCAGTGTTTGACCATCGATGTCTTCGGAGCATTGACCGAATCTGGTGGGAACACCGGATAATCAGTGCCGAAGTACATCGAATGGTATTCGGAAAAAATAACTCACACACTGCATAGGTTGCGCTGGCTTGGCCACGTGCTGCGTATGTTAGTCGACCCACTTCCTCGAAGGGTTCTTTTCGCACAACCAGGTGAAGGGCGGAAGAGAGTCAGAGGCGGTCAAACAATGACTTGGTAGTGAAGTATAAAAGCGGTTACCAGCAAACTCAGCTGCGCTGTCCATTGCCGCCTTCCTGGATGGGGACTCCTAACTCTAACTGAATGGTTAGAGACATGGCCCAGTCGCGCTGTCAATAGCCCTCGTGCATCCAAACCATTGCCTTCGATGTTAGCTCCCTTCTCAATTCCCCTACTCAACAGCCCACTGACGGTGCTGTATTTACGAACCAAGTTATCAGCTTCCGCCTCTAATGATGAGCTACCTATCCCACATCCTTAGATCATCGGCGAACGAAACTGTGGCAGCTACAACCACTGTGCGACAAGTACACAGTTCTTGCAGCTGACAATGACGATGATGATGACCGGAAGGTGGGAGAGCATGGAAGATACAGCCAAAAAGTTGAAGCCATCGCATGATCAGTTAGTTCGGATAACTGCGCCATTACGCATTGAAGGCAATAGCTCCGATGCACGGGCGCTAATGACTGGGATTAAGCCACGTATACCAGTTTCACCAACGATGAAAGATTTGGTTCTCGGGGCTCCCATCCACGGGGATCGCAGAAGTTGGCAAGCCGACTGAGTTAAATGGTTAGTGTTTCGTTGTCATAGACCGTCCGCTATCGCTTTCGTTCAGCTCAGGGCTGGGTGAAATGAACTTTGTGAGACGGAGGCCCCTCTGGCACATGCAGTACACATCTTAGCCAGCATAGTCTATGAAGTCTGAGTAACTCATCCACCATAGGAGAGTTGCTTTTTCTTAAGACCATCTAATGTATCTCAGCATTGCTCATAAGATGTTCCCACCAGACCGGGCCAACCTTTCGGAGACACCGATGGTCGAGCACTGACAGCCTTCGTACATTCTCTGCGTGTAGATGCCATGTTTTGACCCATAATACAGTACGGATCGCACCGCGGCAGTACATCCTCTTCCCTTGACAAACAACCTGACATCAGGCCGCCGCCGTAGTATTCGGTAGTTGGCAAATGCTGGTTCGTCCTTCCCGGTTCAAGAAGTGATGTGGTCTGCAGCCAACCAATCCGAACTTGTACAACTGTCCAGGTAACAGGTTTATCTACCACATTGATGGCCTTGTCTGCAAGCATGATGTGTGGGTTTGGTCCCATCCAATCTCTTAGCAGGTTATTACACTTCGGTAGTGTGAAACGCACACCGAAGGATTCGGGAGAGTTGTTTTGGTTATTTAAAGTGGTTTGCATTTTTGAAGCATCTGAACCAAATGGAGCAATATCGTCTGTCTTTGAGCGAACGCCGTGGAAGCGTTTCGATCCTCGACCTGTTCTCGGAAAATCTGTGAAGGAAACTATCTAAAATTAGCGCGGTCATCCTTAATAAGGAAATACTCCTCGGTCGCGTTTTGAACAACACTTCTCGCGGCCGGTCGGGTTTTCAAACTGCTCTAGAACTCTGGACGGTTACCCGGGGACCCGTTTATGGCTATATATATTCCCTAAATCGCCACCAAGCTCCTGGCGCGGATGATATCATACCTGATTGTTCGGGGATAAAGGTGAGGCCTTTAGCCAGCTTTTACTTGCCTTTATTCGAGGAGGGAGATTGTCCCGGACAACTGGATAATATTTCCCGCTTTCATAAAATGGATGCATAGTGGATGTGGCAATCACGGGGGGTCGGCTTGACTATAGAGGAACAAAAAAGTCTTCAGGATTTCAATCTGTTTCTCGGATCCATATCTTGTGCAGACCGATCAGCCTGCAGTGAAACAACCAGAAAACAGGTGTTTGGCTGTATAACATTGGATTCAATCGAAGAGTGTGTTCAGCACTAAAGAGGCGTTGATTTTGTCACGTATTGTTCATGTCAGATCTCTGCCGAAAGTGTGCTGTTTTCGTGTCGTATCCAGAGTGGCGCAAGCAGGAAGCTGGTCAAACGTTGACCTAGTGGAGCAGGCGATTATCGAAAGTTTGGGTGCTGTCAGCCAGACCAACTCTCCAGGAGGTGCGCGTATCCATCCACATGACCACAGACACCGCAAAGTATAGCTATTAATCGGTGTCAGCGACGCTCATGTTGGTGTAGGCATCCCAGAATGACCGTGGTAGACTGGGATTATCATTTCCCTATTCTTCAGTCTTTTTTCACAATAAGACATTCTAATAGAATTGGTTGTACGGCAGCGAGGCGTCGGTGCTGAGCACTGGTACTGTGCTGTCCGTGATGTGATCGATTGTGAATCTATTGGGACTCTAATTGAACCCCGTAATACAAAAGCTTGTCTGACCACTACCAGTCAGGAACGCTGTCGAAAGCTTTGCGGACATCGGCGTTGCCTGCCCTCGATAAGTTGCGTCCCTTATTCCGTGTTATACAACACTGGTCGTTTGTTTCACCGAGCTGGTTGATTTGATTGCAAACGTTCCATCTTCAGTTAAACCAGTCATCGAATCACCATCAACCAAGTGCAACCAAATTACACAGTTCGATGAACGAACCGGCAACCATCTACACTGTCTGAGCTACCCACATTCAACTAAATAGCAAACATGAACGTTTCACAGAATGCTTCTTTCAGAAGTCCATTTTGATCTTCATACCGTTGTCCTTTTTAAAATGTTCTAGTACCCACCGGAAGCGTTCCCCCATCAGTTTCCTCGGGACGGACATGAGGCTCACTGATCTACGATTGACTGGGTTATCTTTAGATCCTTTTTTTGTGCACCGGTTTTACTACCACTTCCGTCCACATCTTTGCTAGTTTTCCTCCTCCATTGAGTTGCGAAAAATCTCCCCAGTGATCGTGTGAAACACGCCACCAATTTATTCGGCATTGCTCGGTAGAAACTTTCCGGACCTGGTGCGGGTTCTAGCACTTCTTCCATATCCATCTAAGAAAACTGGGTAGCTGAGTGTATTGGGCAGTCAAGTTTGGAAGTTATTCAAGGTCAATTTGTCGAAATATAGGTATATCGGGTGTGTTTACTGGTGGTTGATCACCCAACTGCGCACTGACGATGTCTCCTCGACTGGGGACGATACGTTTGCAAGCCAATTGCCAAGCTCGGCGAACTGCCATCTGATCAGCCACCAGCTATTCAACGTCCTTCCGCAACCATCGACACATGCTGAACTATGCGGCCCTCGGACTTCACTGACTTATCAATAACCAGACCAATGGTAGGACAAAACGATGGAGTCTCTTTATCTACCTTTGCTCTCCGACAAATGCGGACAGATGATAGTTTCGGAACCGAAGTGAAGTTAGCTTGTAGGTTGTGTTCCTAATGTCGACGTCTACCATGTGGCCCCTACGCACAGAGGACATACGGAAGATGTTATTGTTTGATCATCGGTGTCTCCTAAGCATTGGTCAGGTCTGCTTGGAACATCGCATCAGTAATGCTGGGGTACGCCAAATAGTCTTAGGAAGAGGGAACTCTCCCGCGATAGATGAATCACTCAGCTTTATAGGCCGCGCTGGTTGGGTCATGTACTCCGCATACCAGAAGATCGTCTGCCTCGGAGAGCTCTTTTCGGCCAGCCCTGTGTTAAGTGGAAGCGACCGACAGATGGACGGCCAAGCCTTAAATGACATGTTCAGTTGGTTCGAAAATTGGGTAGCTACGCACTTAAGGCGATAGCTTTGATACGAGGGCGCCACTGACTGCGCAATCAGGTCATTTTTGCCAGTGTTATTAACGACCGGTGAGTTGAGTTCCGAGCTCCCCATCTAAAGAAGTGACAGTTGTTGACCCGATTAAGCTTACTGGTTATTGTTTCCATCCTTCGTTGCCAAATCATATACCGTCCACCTCTCGGTCCCTTCCACTCAATACACAGCTGTGCGAAAAGAACAGTATGAAGCGGACGGCCTTCTGACATGCGGAGCACATGTCCTGACTAGCGTAACCTATGAAGTGTGAGTAATTCATTAATCGCGGGAGCGTTCCTTCTCCCAAAGACCATCTTGTGTACTCCAGCAATACTGGTCCGATGTTCTTACCAGACCTGACCAATACTTCGGAGACACCTATGGTCAAACACTGAGAAAGAGCAGTCTTGTCTGGACGTGGTGAACTCAGGTGAAAGCTTGCGGTACACTTGAACGCTCCTACAGGAGTTCGCATACAGTGCCCTAATAAGAGATATAAATTCGGAAGGGACACCTTTGATCGCCAGACACTGCCAAAGCTTCTGACGATCGACAAAATCAAAAGCACCTTTCAGATCAAGAAAAACGACTAATGTGTGACGTCTGAATGAGTGGTGTTGTTCAAAAATTTGTTTCAAGTTAAAACTGGTCGAAGCCCAGCTTGATTTTCACGAATCCGTCTCTCACGGTACTCCATGAACCTGTGCAAATTAATGCCAGAGAGTACCTTAGATGCGGTGTAGTCAGGCTTATATGGGAAGCGAGATGGCCCAAGTGGTTAGAGCGCGAATTTACTGACCGGAAAGTCCGTGGTTCGAACCCGACCTCTACCACTTCCCATGTCTAGGCTTGGGCAACCTGGCAGTATCTCAGCCCTTGTGCAACCTTCGGGTGGCATGGCAGCTAGGCACCGAAAGGGTGCTACAGCTGGACGATCTCAGGCTTATATAACGATGGTTTTCACATGACGTTCTTACGTTCTTTTTTAAAACTGGGGTGATGATCGAGGAGCTCCATCCAGCTGGTATTCTGTTTTCGATTGATCGTTGGTGTTTTGAATAATTGGATTGTAGTGCAGCGTCGGCTCCTCCTTCACAAAACAGAACGCCACAATTTGAAGGTCCCGCGCTTCCACTGTATCATCTGATTTCAACTGATCACTTATGACCTTATGACTTTTGTTCTCCTGGAACGATGTCTCCTAGTACTCGGCAGGACTCATTCCTCAGTCTCTGAATTCTGTAGAATGCTCGGTTGCGGTCGTTTACAGATTCCAGTTCGACTAGGTGATTTTACAACCAGCCTTCATCCCCTCATCCGGTCAAAATGCAGTATTGACTTGAATTCCCTTTACCCCCTTCACCGAACAGTATGGAGATTCTGGTCATGACTGATACGATCTTTTGACTTTCGCTACTGAATTCTCCCACGCCTACTGACATCAAACACTCATTCGCAGTGCGTTCTTGTTTGGGCGTTCCGCTTCGTGCATACTCGTTTGGTTTTCGCCTCGGATGCTTGCGTATCAGCACTAGTTGTTTTTTCTGAGATTCTGACACGTAGAGGCCTAAGCACTTTCGAATAGGACCCTCTTGTGTTCCCGCACTTGGTAGGTCAGTTCCTGTTGTTAGCACCTTGCACATCAAGGCTTTCGGGTGGTCTGCTAAGCGGTTGAGCGGTCTGATTCAAGTCACCCATCTTGATTTTTTAAAGCCCTTTCTACAGTTTTGCGCCCTTTATGGTGGATTTTCCGGAACCTGACATCGCCACAAATGCTCAAGCTACAAATTCAGCTTTCCAGAATGATCCTAGATTTATGGTAATAGGTGAAGCAAGGAAGCCATTCACTTTACTAAGCTTCAGCACCTGGAATCTCACCATAAACTTACTCCTTAATTAGTTACTGAAGTAGATTTAATGTTGCTATCCAACCCACAGTGAAATCAGTCCCCTCACAATCCCTAGAAGATTGGGTCGTGCGCAGACAACCTACCAGAGGTTCTACTGTACGCATAGCCCGTATCGGTATCCACCATGTTCTGTAGACATGGCTGTATGTTCGTGAGTGACCAGTGATTGTGGGTCAAACTGCAAATCAGTTGTACTTTATCCTAATTTGAATCACAGGTGCCGATTTGCTCGTCTGACTAAAAGCGAAATTTGTGGAAGTGCCATATATGGAGACCTTGGCCAACCTGCTGTTTCTTCTCTGTTCATATTTGTTTGGAGGATATCAGCGAATGCCTTCTATTACGTCTCCTAAAAATGGACTGATCGTTACGGTGAATTTATCTACTGTGACCTAATACTGTGAGAAAGTTTGAGGTGCCATCCGAAGTACTGTCAGCTAGCGAAATACGCTCATTTGCAAACAAATTTGTTCTGCGAGGTAATAGGTGAAGCAAGGAAGCCATTCACTTTACTAAGCTTCAGCACCTGGAATCTCACCATAAACTTACTCCTTAATTAGTTACTGAAGTAGATTTAATGTTGCTATCCAACCCACAGTGAAATCAGTCCCCTCACAATCCCTAGAAGATTGGGTCGTGCGCAGACAACCTACCAGAGGTTCTACTGTACGCATAGCCCGTATCGGTATCCACCATGTTCTGTAGACATGGCTGTATGTTCGTGAGTGACCAGTGATTGTGGGTCAAACTGCAAATCAGTTGTACTTTATCCTAATTTGAATCACAGGTGCCGATTTGCTCGTCTGACTAAAAGCGAAATTTGTGGAAGTGCCATATATGGAGACCTTGGCCAACCTGCTGTTTCTTCTCTGTTCATATTTGTTTGGAGGATATCAGCGAATGCCTTCTATTACGTCTCCTAAAAATGGACTGATCGTTACGGTGAATTTATCTACTGTGACCTAATACTGTGAGAAAGTTTGAGGTGCCATCCGAAGTACTGTCAGCTAGCGAAATACGCTCATTTGCAAACAAATTTGGTTCTGCGAGAGACTCATCTGGAACCCAGCTGAATCTCTCAGCTAAGTTTGAGCACCTATGCTGAATATATCTCGAAGAGGAAAACAAATACCATCACTGTTAAATATACCAAATCTTCTGGGAGGTTTCGTGGTGATATGCCTCTTCTATTGAGCATTTCATATCCTCTTGTCGAAACGTTACACAGGCGATATCGAATCGTTCGAATTTGGAAATCACATATATGTGCGAGGACAGCAGTGGTCCAGCATAGCTTCCAAGTTGCTCTCTGGTACAACTTACAAAAGTCGATCCATCATCCGGAGAGTCAGATGTCCGTGTAGATATAGACGGGGTATGTGAACAGCTCGTCTATGTGAAGAGCTTCATAAATCCCAGCGGGGGTGGAAAACAAAATCACTTCTCCAATCGGGCAGCCCAATACAGCGTTTGCCAACGCGATATTTATGGCGCCCATGTGGCATCAGCCTGGCTTTCAAAGGGTAGAATGTACAATGCTGCGGTCCAATGTGTTCGTCATGGATCGGAGACGTGGCAACCGCATGCAGCTGCGTTTAACTTCCGATGCCCCCGAAGCATTGCGGGGATCTGGTAGGAACATCATATTTGTATTGCAAAGGTGCGCAGCTGATATCCGGGAATAGCCAGCCAGCCACACTCCACGGGTTACGCTGGTCAGGTCATATAGTTCGTGTGCCAGAGATACCCTGTAGGGCTCTTTTCGCCCAGTCTTGCAGCAGATGGGGACGATCCAGGGGCGCTTAGCCCATAACTTGCCACCCAAGCATGAAATTCCTTTCCAGTCAACTGATACGTGTTGATAATGCCATATCCGGATGGGAACCGTGGGACGAGGAAAAATCAGCGGCCAGTGACGTTGACAGATATGGTTGTCAAGCGGACAGTGGCGGGTTGCATCGAAGTTGTCGCTTCAACTGCGTAGTTCCCACTTCCTACCATACTAGGTAAACAGCTTCCTTTGTTTTCTATAGAGGAGAATGTCGGTAGCTCAGGTAGCGTAGATGGTGGGTTAGTGGTAACCACTAACCCACCGCTACGCACAACTACGCACTGATGATGTCACCTCGATTGGTGATGAAACGTTTGCAACCAAATTGCCCAGCTCAGCGAACAAGCCAACGACCAGCTTCCTTTGTCGTCAGTGCGTTGATAGGACCAATGCTCTCACTTTCCTGCCCTTATCTTTGGCAAACGAAGCTGTGGCAGCTGTAACCATTGCACTTTGGTGCATGGTTTGCAGCTGAAAAAACAGACTTCCTGATGGCCTTCGGATTGAGGAGCTTGGGTTTATGGGAGTAGTATCTGCATACTCCGTTACGGTGTTGTGGTGGGTGAAGCCCATACACGCATCTTCAAAACACGATCAATACTAGCCAGTTCACATCATTTTGACGTCAGAAACGGAATATCAGAATACCAGAAACGAATACCGCTGTGGACCTTGGCTTCTTCTATTCGAAGACCTCAAACGTCCCCAAATATTTAATTACTGATATGTTCCTAATAACGCAGGTACGTCATGAAACTATTACCAGTTGGATTCGTGTGAGCAGCAGATAAGATCTATCATTCTAAGGTGACTGCAAGTTGGTAACCTAGTGCAATGATGACGTCACATTGATTGTTGATGAAACGTTTGCAATCAAATTGCGCAGCTTAGCGAACAAACTAACGACCAATTTAGATCCTTGTTGGCGGAAGGTCCACAGAGGAGAGGTCATGATGTTGTAATGCGAAATGAAAGTGGCTACAGCGACAGCCACAACTCACTGGATTAAATAACTCGTGGAATATGGATGTACTTCTAGATCAGAATCAGTAACAAGGGTCCATCTGTTAGCTAGTCTGAAAACTCGTCCTGTGAGGACCACCTGGATTGGCATCATTCTTCCTCTGACGCCATCTGCGGAGAATTCGAAGCGTTTCCTGCAAGCCTGGACATTGTGGGTACATAGTTGGTGTGATTCCTGATGTTACTACTAGCCACCAATAAACCATGCTGTATCGACAGAAAAACTGGATCCTGGAGGGCGCCATGCGATTGTCAAGTCAAGCTAAGGAAGTGGGATTGTCGGACGCGTCCAGCTACTGCACATTCTGAAAAGTCGGCGCCTGTACGACCAGATAAGATGATAAGATGTTTGGTGATCTAATCACAAGAACGTACACATCCTGTAACAGGCAAACCTGAAGTTGGTTGGAGATGGGTGTTGGTGCACAGCTGTATCAGTTTGGTGATTTCAGGCGCAAGGTACCAGAAAACAGCATGCGAATATCCACTACCTATCTCATCACCTACTTGTCATTCTCGTTCTCAGCAACTTCTGTCCATTAGTGTAAGTGTGGGTACCAAGCATTCATGTGCAAGATTTTAGTCTATTTTACTGCTTATACTTTAACTCGCATTTGATGCCATTTTGAGGCATTCTTTTTTATCGTCCAGTAAAATTTCCTACTAAATAATTAAGATGTCCTTTTTCGGATTGTCCTTTCTCCATGGGTTTTGTGGATGTACGTTCAACTACCCAACGGTGCCTTTGAGAACTTCCTTCGCGTTAAACACAACGCTTGTGCTTAGTATTGTCCGTTCGTATTGTATATACAACTGGTTAAGAAACTCAACTGAGTCAGTTGCCCTCGTCCTTTCTGGTAACCGGCCGGTGTCAGTGGATAATTCACCGTTTACCAACTGACTGCAGATGTTACGGAAGGATTAAGATCCCAGGGACCGGCGGTTAATGTCTATGAGCTTGATGCACCCAGTTGTACACCTTAACTCCACCAGCTTCTACAGGAACGTACCAGAAATCTCATTGCTTCCGATATGGTCACGGAGGAACCAATAATAGCTCTTGTATTCCCATATTAAAACCAGCGTCTTGTACTCTCGATCTCTACTTTTTCGAGGGGGCATTATTTCACCTTAAAAAATACATTATGGATTCGAATTTCATTGACGTACAAGTGTTTTGCAATTATTAACTAAACACTCATTTTCATTTTGAGTAATGTATCCTACTGCTAGTTCGCTCCCAGGATCTTATTCAAGACAGTCCGTCACGAAGAGACTGGATCTTACCGTGGTGTGACGGTTTGCGCACCTCGGCGACCCACTGAGCTATACTGGGGGGTGTCCCCACGACACCCACAGAGTTTCTTACCAGCTTGGTCAATGGCCAGAGGTCTGACGAACGCAGTCTCCTGACCCTCCAGGTTGGAGGTTGGAACATGCGGCCACTTCTTCCATAGAAATGATAATGCATTTGCATTTCCCACCAAATACCACTGTCTTGAGCCAAAGGCTTTGGTTGAGGACCCTAATCGTCTTCCTGTCGAAGTGTTGATGCCCTGACAGTATCCCAGCCCGCTTACAACCATGAACTGCACATATACAACTAAACTCGTGCCACATCGGCCGTCGCGTGGTGCCATCAGCGGGTCGCCCTACTCGCTGCATACAGCAAGGCGGGTAAGCGAAAACAAGCTAATGCTGACGCCTCCATACTGTCCATCCTCCCTCTCTTACCCCCAATAATTTCTTTCCTCTTGTAGACCCAGCACTCTTAGGACTGACAACTCCGTTCGTCTTGTATCGGTCTTGCGTGCAGCATCTGCTCGTCACATGGCGCCGACATCCTCAGGTATCTCCAAATCAGTCTTCAAGCCCCGACACCCAGTCTATCTGGCTGCCTTCAGTGACCTCACTCTGCAGCAAGCAGGACAAGAAGCTGCTCTTGCTCTCACACTGGACTCGCTTGGCATTGTTGTGCTGTGTCTCAGAAACAAGAATTTAAGATACAAGCACAGTGATTGAGTTAACCACTCCATCAGTCTCCACTAGCTTTCGGCTATGCACCTCTGGTGATCCAAGGCTGCTGCGGCGGGATGTGCAGGGGTTGGTATCGTCCTGAGTCATCGGACGAAGTATCCCTGCTTGACTGGATACCCGTTGATAGTCGCCTTTGTGCGGTTCGTCTGGCAACGTCTGTGAAGGAGTCTCACAGGCGGCAAGTTGATAGATGTATGTTTACCGTGTCTGCCTATGCCCCTACTGACTGTAGCTCCGACATTGTGGTGGTTGCCGGAGATATGAATGAGCAAGTGGGCATGATCAGTGTATCTGAGACCCAATTAGGTGGCCGACATGCTTTGAACTCGGTACGTACGGACAATGGGGAACGATTGCGTCAGCTGTATGCTGATCGCAGGCTGTTTTTATGCAGTGCTAATTTCCGAAGTAGCCAAAGTCGTCTGGCTACATGGTGTCCTCCAACGGCATACCCCCCCCCCCACAAACTCAAATCGACCACATTGCAATCAATTACCGACTGCCGGTCGTTTTGGAACACTTTTATGGATTCCGACCACGCGGTCGTCCGGAGTCGCTTCTCCCTACGTGTTTCAGGGCCGCTTAAAGTGCGGGCAAATTTCTTGGCAACTAAAAGACCGGTAGATCCGGAAGTTAGACGAACTTACCAGAATCATCTCCTCCAAATATGTGAACTCATATTATGAAGAGATTGCCACCTCTTTGCATAGTGCTGAGAATTTCGCCTGTGGCACGGCACTATCAGGCGCACTCAAGCAGACCAAACGGTGGCACTGCTTAAATCCCGGCGGCCCGGAGCATAACTTGAAGCGGCCAATTACCAGACGTCAAGTGAAGAGGAGTGTGCAAGCCGACCGTGAAGTGTGGTCGGCCGGTAATGCCCGAAGATTATTTAGCTTGATCCGTGCGACCGGGCCCCGGAAACCACCTGTGAGCGAAGCTATCAATGGTCGGAATGTAATGGACGTCTCGATTAAAGAAGAACGCTTCCAACGATGAGCCGAACACTTCGGACAACAACCATCATGTAAACCAGCTGGCACCCGTCTGGAGCTCATAGGTGACGTGGAGCCGTGGACAGTGGGCGTGGAACCGTCTACGGTCTCGGAGGTTTATGACTTCATATGTTCTCTGGTCCGGATAACCCTCCACCCGCATTGTTCAATGTTGAGGGTAAAGTCCTCAGTCAGCGCTCGTCTGATCTGTTTGCTTGGGAAAAGAAATCTATCTCAGACAACTGGGGAGAGTCGGTGATAGCGCCCATTTTCAAAAAAGGGGCTCGTAGTGAGTGTGGCAACCACAGGGGGATCAGTCTGACCGTGGTCCATACATACTACCTCTGTTTTTCCTGTCCATACACAAACCTGTAGTAACTTCTTCGAAACATCCACACAGCCGATACCAGTCCTACTAAATTGTCGGCTACTTTCAACTCACTTCCATCCTAGCTTTGTGTCCCTACACCCGTGATTGTATAGTTCGTTGGTTTATTCACATTTCGATCACACTACATCGATATATCCTTAATTCCACGAGCTACTTCAACGTTTGTTGTTTTGTGATTTTACACCACGCCATTACTAAGCCTAATCAGCGACTGGCGTGCACCTATGTTGTGTTTCATCTAATCCGAAAATTTATCAACTCTGTTTCTTGGTTGGGTGATTTCAGTTTACGGGGCCTCTGACTGGCTTGTCTGTCCTACTCGGCAGAGTGATTTCTGTATGTTGCATATGCTGTTTCGCTTTTAAAAGTTTTCGGCTCTCGTTGTCCTCTGTTGACCTGTTTTTAGTTATTCACCTCGACCCAATGTCACTTTCCATGCTTCTCTCTTCATTCTCTTTTAAGGTCGCTGACATTCCTCTTGTGGACCGCCGCTTGTACGAAAACTTATCTCGAATGGGTTTTGACCAACTGACTCCTGTACAGCGCCATGCCATTGGGCTTTTGTGTACTGAGGATGTGACAGAAGTTCCCGGTGGCGAAGCTAGCTACCAGCGAGTGACTGGTAGGTATGATCTCATGGCTGCCGCTCAAACTGGGTCTGGGAAAACTCTGGCCTACCTAATCCCAATGGTCAACCGCTTGCTGCGCGTCTATCCTTACGAAGCTATGCAGTCGCTTGTACGTTTCAAGTTTTTCCTTGTACTTTTCGCATAATTTGCTGAATGTTTTCCGCGTACAAGCAAGACATCGTAAATTAGGTGGACGCCCATCGATATTTACCACCTGCCTGAAAGTGTATCATTGTCGTGACTGGCGATAGTCCACTTTCACTTGTGTCACGATCCCCTCCTTTAATTAGGGATTACCAAGCCGCCGTTTGTTCATCCCGGTGCGCGGGGCGTGCTGAATTTCAATAAAGCCCTATTCAATTTCCTGCCTCCGAACTTATTAGAACAGGTTTTTCGGCGACAGATCTCAGTAGTGTCTCCGGTTGGAAGCAGTCATTAATGGCGTTCCTTCCTTGGCTAGATTACGCGTTGTTTCTTTTCTCTCGCCTCCCCTCTCTGCTTAGCTTCACCGCTTATCTAAAATTTCATCACATCGTAGGCTTTTCTTCACACCTTTGAATTTTTCTCGAACTTTGCAATGATTTCAATCAGAGTATCTCACCTCTCTTGCTTCGTTTTGGCTTACATCATAGCTAAGCAGAAAAAATGTGTCACAATGGAACGGTGAGCCTTTTTTCGATGGTGTTCACATTTCTGCGAAGTAATTTTAACTGAACGGTTGCACGTTGGCTATGAGATGTGGGATGCAGTGTTATTAATGTTTCGTGTCCACCTTGTAGCTGTAAAGACCGTTGAATACGTTAATCAGTTTGGGATGTCGAAACGAGCACACATTTGTCCCCCATCTGTGACTTCTTCCATCATGGCGTTGACAACGGCACCATACAGACGTAAACGTTGAAGACGCTCCTCTTCAGTTCTGGTTTCATAGGGTTTTCGTCCCACTTATCCTTTTTGCATGTAGTATTAGAAAATGACAATAACCAGTGTGCCAAATATTTGGCACCTGTTCGTAGTCTTACGTTTTCGCTGCCACTGACCATTTTTGTGCTTGTTACGCGGTGAATATTTACCATCTAACAATCCCTTGTTTCTTGTTATGCAGTTCGTTTTTAGGCTGAGCTTTCCACTTCATTTTGCATCGATCCTTGTCTTATCTTCACAATTTTTCCTCTCAGCTCGGACAACCCTCCTGCCAGTTCCCATCCGGACTTATTCTTGCTCCCACAAGGGAGTTGGTTCAACAGATACTCTCCGAGGTCACGAAGGTATGTCACCGTCGTCCGCTATTCAGTATTTTCATCAATATGCTTCTAGTTATCTTACCGTACGTTCCTGCGACCAGTCGGTATTTACGGAGGCGAACGCCCAGTTCGGCAACTTCATCAGATTTCGCTCGGTTGTCACGTGGCGGTTGCAACACCCGGGAGGTTACTGGACTTTCTGCGCCAAGGTAAACTGCTGCTCAGTCATTGCAGGTAAGTGGCTGATCTGTTTCTCCATCCAACGTGCTCTCGAGGTATGAAGCAAATTCATCCTAATCTGTTCTAACCCAATACAACTGCAAACATAAACAAAGGTCTTGGTTTTCAGTATTACGGTAATTCAAATGGCCTACACTCGGATCCCTTGCTGAGTAAATCCCAGTCGTTAGCTTTTTGTGGTCGATGTACTTTCACTAATGTGAGGAACTGAAGCCGTGATGTGGTCCGCCGATTTGGCTGACAGATCACATCTTCCTTCGATAGATTCCGGAACAGCAGCGCCATCCAACAACAGCAATCTTTGTCTTGGAAATTGCCGTTAACCGTCGGACACCATGACAGCGTTTGTGGTGCAAGGATGTTCCCCTCAAATTCTTGAATTACCTCAAAGCACTACCCCGCGGGCATGTTGGGATCTCTGATAAACCATAGTCTGAGTTCACCACATCCATTGGTGTTAGGCGAGACTGTCTACTGTGCCCTTGTCTCTTCAACTTTGTCCTTAATATGATGACAGAAGACTGGTAGTTTAGCACCAGGATTTGTTGGTCTATTACTGTCTACAGCGATGATGGTTATGGCGAACTTTGACGCATGTAGGGATGGGATACTCCCGTTGTGTTCGCTCACAGAAATCAAGTAAGCGAATGACATAGCTCAACGACTCGTCTCTTTCGAAATGCAAACAATGATAAGGATCATCATCCATCATCACATCATCATCATCATCATCATCATTTTTTGTTCTTTTCAAACCTGTTTTTATGGCTTCACTGTAGAATAAATTAACTCTCTGCTATGTGCGTAATAAACTGCGGCAGTCTTCCCGGACCCAGACCACTCAGGGGTCATGACCTGAATCATGAGTTGTTGCTTCTTTTACATGTCACTCGTAAATTTTCAGACTTGAAAAAAATCCACTACATATCGGGTGCCCGATCCTTTTGCGTTCCATAGATCGCTAGTGTTAGATGAAGCGGACCGGATGTTGGATATGGGCTTTGAGGAACAGATACGGGAAATTCTTGAATCACCAGAACACTGTATGCCCAAGCCACAGGAGTCGGAACGACAGACGTGCTTGTTCAGTGCCACTTTCCCACGGGAGGTGTCGTTATTGGCAAGGAATTTTCTTCGGGGTTCGAGATGCATCTCATTAACTTTGGGTGGTCAAGATGCTGGTGTTGTCGTTCCGGAATGGGGTAAGTCCACCGGTCGGGGAACAGACCTCAGCAGTCTCACGCGGATCGTTCCTCGGGAGATTAGACAACGGATCGAGTTTGTCCCGAGCTCCTCAGTTCAGACCTTGCATTCCCATCTTCTTGACCTTGTGCGAAGACTGATTTCGGGTGGCGAGCAATCAGCCGGTGAGTTTTAAAGCCGTAAACTTTGGAAGCCGGTTTGCGTTGTAATACCTGGTCCACAGTAAAACGCCCAGGGCACAATAAGTTCCACGTATTCTCACGAATCTTTTGTTTTCCGATTGATCCAGAAATAAGCCGCGGAAGAAGTCACAGTCCCTCCAGCAGAGTCGATCAAGTGACTGATTTACCGATGGTTTCTTTTTTAATTGTCCCGGTGGTGTCACCCTCCCTTCTTGCTTCGTGTGGGTCGTGTAGCAACATGTTAACATCTTTGTTCTCTCCCGAAAGAGTTCTACATCCTAATGTTTGTCATCACTACTTGGTTGACGATATAACACCCTTTCATTAGCAAAACATGGTAATGGAAGACGTACCGCACTGCTCATAAGGTTTTCGAAAAATTTTCAGGTGTCTTACGTGAAAACCAAAGTGGTACGCAGATGAGTGTATTCATCGGATGGGAGTGAAAGCTCTATTCTCTACAGAAGCCTCTGAAAACTTAATACGATTGCTGGGCCTTCTTTACATTACCTCGTCAATAAAGATTAACCCGTGCATGTGTTGGAAGTGATGGCTCCAGCATATCAATTTTCCACTGATAATTTAGCTCCCGAAGATGCGGCTTCCGTGGTTTCACATTTATACTCCATAGGGACTGTCTTGGTGGTCATAGACTTGATGTAGAAGTGTCCGTTACAACCTGTAGACTACATCTAACAAGTGGAAACGCCTGTTGAGGGATTGATTCTCTGGCGGCACAGAATTCTTTCTGTTGCACTGTCTGTGAGTTAACCCAGAATCGAAAGGTGGACACTGTTACCTTAAAACGGCTACAATGGAAGTCCCCTTTGTTATCGGCCTAGATTAAGTAATTCCTTGATTCTATTCAGCAACGAAACGGAAAACATACAGAATATACATAAGAAAACGTCAGCGGCACCGTTGAACGAAAAAAATCGCGTGTTTAATAACTTATGGAATTAAAGTGGCGGCCCAACCTAAAGCTATCATCTTGTTTTGGTGCTCGGCTTCTGTGTTGCCATGGTCCTGTACAGGGACTAAATGTCCAACCATACCAGAAAGGCCGACAAGGAACAGCGAGTCCCCGTACTGCGGGAAATCGCATTACGGGACGGCTTGGAGGCAAAGTCGTGCTGTCCTCCGCGATATGAGTTGTTTCCTTCGGGCGACCAAGATGTCCATATTAATGAAAGCCGTGAGTCTGTCTTCCTCAGAAGAAGGACGAGTTAGAAAAGATCGACCCTAAAGCCCGCACACACGACTGACAATGGCCTCCGGCGCACTATTTAATACGGAGAATCTGGTACTGTTGTGTGCAGCCGCATTATGAATCAGACGGTTACGCCTTACTCTCCGCTCTCGGGCCAGGCCAGCCCCCTGCAGACTCTTGAGTCATTGGCTCTCGGAAGGGCCCCTCAAGAAAGCCTAACGATGAAGATGATTGGTGAGGAAGTTGATGTTGGGAGTTCCTAATGTTTCATATGCTTTTCATCCAGGTTCAGCTGGGCGGCTTAAAAATCTTTCGCTTCAGATGCTAAGAACTGACGGTCATTGTTGTAGTTGCATCATTCTGCGTTATTGTGTTTGAGTCACGAATATGCAAAAATGTTATGTGTCTGACGGCATCTTACAGACAACACGAAGTATTTCACTACATGCTCCCAACGAGCCGGATACAACTAACATTCCAGTATATTGATGCAGAAAACATGCAGTATGTGTTTCATGTTGTTCATCTTCCCATCGTTAGTCATCCTAGTCGAAGAGGTACCTAGATATCTGCCGGATCTGTTTTCTCGGCGGTAATGTGCCGGTATTTTGAAAGAATATTGTTCTGAGGAATCCATACGAGGTCCCACTGCTTGTTCAGACTTTCATTCTTCAGTATCCAGTGGCAAGAACTGGTTTTCCGTTCAGTGGATCATCGGATGGTGCGGCTGCTAGAAGTGTGATTGATGATTGATGATTGATGATTGATGATTGATGATTGATGATTGATGATTGATGATTGATGATTGATGATTGATGATTGATGATTGATGATTGATGATTGATGATTGATGATTGATGATTGATGATTGATGATTGATGATTGATGATTGATGATTGATGATTGATGATTGATGATTGATGATTGATGATTGATGATTGATGATTGATGATTGATGATTGATGATTGATGATTGATGATTGATGATTGATGATTGATGATTGATGATTGATGATTGATGATTGATGATTGATGATTGATGATTGATGATTGATGATTGATGATTGATGATTGATGATTGATGATTGATGATTGATGATTGATGATTGATGATTGATGATTGATGATTGATGATTGATGATTGATGATTGATGATTGATGATTGATGATTGATGATTGATGATTGATGATTGATGATTGATGATTGATGATTGATGATTGATGATTGATGATTGATGATTGATGATTGATGATTGATGATTGATGATTGATGATTGATGATTGATGATTGATGATTGATGATTGATGATTGATGATTGATGATTGATGATTGATGATTGATGATTGATGATTGATGATTGATGATTGATGATTGATGATTGATGATTGATGATTGATGATTGATGATTGATGATTGATGATTGATGATTGATGATTGATGATTGATGATTGATGATTGATGATTGATGATTGATGATTGATGATTGATGATTGATGATTGATGATTGATGATTGATGATTGATGATTGATGATTGATGATTGATGATTGATGATTGATGATTGATGATTGATGATTGATGATTGATGATTGATGATTGATGATTGATGATTGATGATTGATGATTGATGATTGATGATTGATGATTGATGATTGATGATTGATGATTGATGATTGATGATTGATGATTGATGATTGATGATTGATGATTGATGATTGATGATTGATGATTGATGATTGATGATTGATGATTGATGATTGATGATTGATGATTGATGATTGATGATTGATGATTGATGATTGATGATTGATGATTGATGATTGATGATTGATGATTGATGATTGATGATTGATGATTGATGATTGATGATTGATGATTGATGATTGATGATTGATGATTGATGATTGATGATTGATGATTGATGATTGATGATTGATGATTGATGATTGATGATTGATGATTGATGATTGATGATTGATGATTGATGATTGATGATTGATGATTGATGATTGATGATTGATGATTGATGATTGATGATTGATGATTGATGATTGATGATTGATGATTGATGATTGATGATTGATGATTGATGATTGATGATTGATGATTGATGATTGATGATTGATGATTGATGATTGATGATTGATGATTGATGATTGATGATTGATGATTGATGATTGATGATTGATGATTGATGATTGATGATTGATGATTGATGATTGATGATTGATGATTGATGATTGATGATTGATGATTGATGATTGATGATTGATGATTGATGATTGATGATTGATGATTGATGATTGATGATTGATGATTGATGATTGATGATTGATGATTGATGATTGATGATTGATGATTGATGATTGATGATTGATGATTGATGATTGATGATTGATGATTGATGATTGATGATTGATGATTGATGATTGATGATTGATGATTGATGATTGATGATTGATGATTGATGATTGATGATTGATGATTGATGATTGATGATTGATGATTGATGATTGATGATTGATGATTGATGATTGATGATTGATGATTATGATTGATGATGATGATTGATTGATGATTGATTGATGATTATGCGGCTGCTAGAGTGATGTCAATGCACACCGCTAGGGCAAATTTCAGGTGCTTATACATCCATGAGATGAGACAACAGTTATCTGTTCTGGAACGGATATTTTGACCACATAGACGTGAGAGGAATATGTCGGTTACCCGTGTCAAACCGTACTCACATGATGGGTTAAATAGTGAACTCTTAGGATTCAGGTACTTTACCATCTTTCCCTTTGATACAATGAACTGAGACGTGTTGGGGTGGACAATGACTTCTGTGTCTAGAATATCTTGAGGAACTCAACAACTTAGAAGAAGGATTATGGTGTCTGGCCATCCACAAAGCAATTAGCTATGGCGAGTACCTGTGAATCATTCAACAGCCATAATATGGTTGGAACTCATATCGATAGTTTGAAGCAGCATCCCATCCTGTGGTTGAACTCGCCATGTACCGATCAACACTGTGCTGCTGCTTAATCCTTACTGGGGATCATCAGAAGTTCACGATCCCCTAATCTTTCCAGGAGATATGAGTCTGCTATTTTCTGATTTAACCCTATACTAGCATAGCTGTTCGACTCTCACCAGTGTGACAAGCGTCGACTTCCGAGCTTGTGGAAAGTTTTCATTCTCTTTTTCCTACTCACCTCTTTTCAGTAGTGTACATTCTAGCTCTGTCTGTAGTGCTCATAGTGGCGTTGTTTATCTGGTGATTTCTCTACATACACGTCTTGTCAACTTTCCAGAGGAGGGTGCATTGAATCAGGTTTTAATATTCTGCAACACCAAGCGCGAGGTTGATGAAGTCGATGCAAGGTTGTATCAGAATGGTGTGAAATCCGCTTCGATTCATGGAGACAAATCCCAGCCACACCGTTCCCGAGCTTTGGAGTTGTTTCGTCGTGGTACGGTTCAAGTGCTTGTTGCATCCTCTGTAAGTGCGCTCGATTCTCAGTGTCATGGTTTGCTGATGATGATGATATCATTTCTGTTTATCCTTGTGCCGTTTGTGATAGGAAATAGCTAAAATGTCTTAGAATGATAAATCAACTGTTCGTTTTTTAAACCCTTCTTGCCAAAGCCTCCACTTTCTGCTTCTCATTCACCATCTCATTCTCATTCATCCATCCAAATTTTGTTTAGAGGGACAACACTTTAGTAACACTTTCAAGCGTGCGCGTGAATCTTACACGACGGACTTTTCTCTACTCTCCACTGCGGCTCTTCGGTAAGGGTGACATCTTCCCGAGGCTAACAACGAGTATGTAACCGGTTCAGTTGACACTTGAATCGCACGAGTACGACGGAAGACCTCCCTGTGGATGTTGGGAACACGTGTTGGTGGCGCACATTCAGTTAAGACGTGCATAATTAGTTAATCGTGCATCATTCTCACAACGCTTGTTGGGACCAAATCTGCCGAGGATAAAGCCGGTTGGTTGTCTGATGGACGTGTACGAACATTTCAGTTTCCGGGACTTACCAGAGTATCATGCCTGGAAACAGTTGACATCCGCTTGGGAGTTAATTTGGTAGTTACATTCGGAGTGTCTACGGGGACTACTGAGGTACTTAATTTTTTTAGAGAGAGGGATGGAAACTCTTGATGCTGAGGGCATTGCTGATGCTTCCGTTTCAAGCCAACTGCACCCAGTAGTAGCATCTGACTCACCGTATCCAGTCCATGCAAGCGGCATTGGCATTTTTGATCCATCCCGGTGTACGTGAACCGCTGAGCTGTATCCGATATTGACCTGCTATTCGTATACAGTCGAAAGGTTATAGGTGGACAGGTAATGTCTAGAAGGATTCCAGCATTCCAGCAATCGGTGAATAGTTGCTTTGTGATACTTACAAACCAATCTCACTGATGAAGACTGCTTATCAGGGACGCCACAGTACCAAGAAAGCAATGGCCATGAAATGTGTTTATACTCATGGAGCTTCGCATCAGTTTGATTCAGGTGGTGTCCCCAGCACCACTTGCACAGCCAAATATAACCTTCAAGGCAGCGGGGACTTACGACTAGCGGTAAAGCAACACGGCCAACATATTCATTTGATTTGGACGGTGATCTCATCCACCTAGCTCATTGGGACTGAGTCGCATTCGCGCTGCTGTTGGTTTTGGACCGGTTGTGACGCCTGACATCCGCTTTGGTCGTCTCACTTTAGTGGGAACACCTTCGTGGGAAGTCAGTGTATAGGACGTCGTCCGCAAGGGGTTACACAGTAAAATGTCTCTAGTAAGCGCTTCACTGTACGAAGAACCGCTTTACTCATCTTATCAGATACACTCGACCTTGGTAGGGCGTTTACAGGCAACTAAGCCGGACACCTCAATTGTGGGACTAATGTAAACGAGACGGGGATTCGGAAAACCTTGAGGGGCGATCCGTCATCATCGACGGCACTTGAACGCTGTGCACTGATCTTTCAATGCCGTGCAACCAAACATCACATCCCCATGAATCAACCTTGATTTGTTTGCAAGCTCTGTTATGGTAGATGGAAAGGATCTGGCACTAGCCTACTACAACCATTGAGACATGCCTACACCTTCAAGCAATCTAACTAGCCATTGACAATGAAAACGTTATCGACTTCGATTATCAACCTTACCCCGCAGCAGTATCTCATGGACCCACCCCATTCCGGAACGCGAATCACACCAGTGATATCCAGACGCTGTGTAATAGCTTTTATGCCTTCTGCTTGTGAGCCGCTTTGAACAGCACTATTCTTGAGAGACCATTTTTTGGCATGCACAACAAATAACCAACCACCGTAGCTTATGATCTTCGACGCCTTCAATCGAAATGGGTTAACGCGATCCCGGTTTTTTGAGATCTGTATACTGAGTCCGAGCCAATAAAGCCCGTACAATACGTAAAACGCTCCACAAATGCAGGTATTCCTCTGGTTGCATGCAGCATAATCAGTGACTGCATTTCCATTAGTATGGCCTTTAACTTTGTGGGCCTGAAGCGCGTGCCTTTGGTTGGTCCATCCAAAAATAACAGTACATTTTACTGTTCAGAGGCAAAAACAATGTTATCTGATTACCCGAGGCCTAGTTCACTCATTGGGAACAAAAGGAAAGACGATGGAAGTAGGACACAAGTCCACATTTTCCCGTTTCTCATACAGGTACCTCATCAGCCGGGCTTCTGCAAGTTTTTCATCTAGCTACTGTTTTTTCGCCCAACTTTATCTAAATTTCCCTCTTTTTGTGCATTCCTGTCTGTTCCACTACAGTTCAAATAGTAAACCTTTTAGGTTTCTGGGTAATATTATGTGTAGCTCATTCCAATGTACTTCAACCGTTGGTCAGTCAAACAGAGGGAAATTCAATTGCACCCATGCAATTTGGGTCAACCATGCGGTAATGCGGCCGGCAAAGAGTCCCTTCGACAATCTAGGGGTCCTGGGTTCGATCCCAGCCGTTAGCGTCCCCCTTTCGCCTGTATTACACGCATTTTCAAGATTACAGCTGAATATGTATGTACTGCACTAGTACACGTCTGCCTAATGAAAATTTGGAAGAAGTTCGTGATTCTTTGTGCTAACGCACTGCTCGCGAGTGTTCCGCAAACTAGATGGACGGTGTACTCCACAGGTTATCTGAGCATTTAGCGGCCTGAATTGGAACTGAAAAGCTACTCCTGTGATCAGCTCAAACTGTCTAGGCGATATGAACCACCAAATCAGAATGGCCGAATCCATCAGTGTGATCTGTCGAGCTCCACTCGGTCATACTGGTATCCTCCGCAAAAATCGAACAATGGCGGTGATCGCACTCAACTTATGTGCACCATTAAAACAGCATGTAAAAGTAGGGCCTCATCTCGGTCAGCCGATGAATTCTCTCTTAGATAGACCCACCGGCTTATCTGAATGCCAGTTATTAATGGGTTTTAACGGATAAAATCCTACTCATTATTCTCTCAACGTTGTAAACTACTTGTAGATGTACCTATCTGTCTGATCTGATGGGGCTATATCGGAAGCACTGCTCACATTCGTTGTGCTTTGAATTCAAATGGGAATATTTAACAGCACTTTCTGGTTGTACATGCTACTGTTCTTTACCTCAGATCTATCTGTCTATTTTTATAGGTCGCAGCACGGGGTCTTGATATACCCCATGTTACTGCTGTGATCAACGTGGGCTTTCCAGTTGAGATCGACGACTATGTTCATCGGATCGGTCGAACAGGTCGAATGGGCCGGGCTGGAGAGGCTATCACCGTTTTGAATCAAACACTACTGGATAAAGCATCTCGTTCTGTTGCTCGTGGAGTACTGCGTGTTTTGCAATCGTCAATGGGGGACACTGAAGCCAATATCCCAGAACCTGTGTTGTCTTTCGCCTGTCTAAATCCAAATGACTTTGATGAGGAAGAGCCCCGCTTTACTGCTCGTAGGTCTTCCCAGTCCAAATGGACTTCACCGCATCGTTCCAACCGATATTCTGGCTTCGGTGACAAAAAACGATCATTTGGATCCTTAGATGAATTGTCCAGGAGGTACACTTGAACTGCTCAGTGCCTGCAATATATGTAGATTTTATCCTTCTCTTCTTCCCACTCTAATGGCCGTCACACTGTGTGACATAATTTACACCTACTTCCGGTTTCTGTTAGGAAGTGTTGCACTTTCATCTTAGGAAACCGTCACCCTATCTTCATAGCGAGACAAATTATCCTTTAAATGTCTTTCCATATAAAGCAAACAAACGAGAAGAGTTGTAACTGACGGATGCAATGACTTTCCTACGAAAAACCGCTAGGAAACTCAACAAACACATCCATTTTGAGCCGATAGATAATTGGAAAATGTGTACCTTTGACAAGGGCTTTAGTATAGTGGTTTTCGTAGAAACGCCCTTATGTCTGTTCCATTGAGAACATCGAAGAAAGGTGGTCACGTTCGATGGAACATGGCAAGATGCTTCTTCTGTTGACGTGAATTTCATTCGGCTACCTGGCGCACTGAAGATTTATCTGCATTCTTAATCTTTGACCTTGCTAAACCCGAAACATCATTGACAGATGAATAGACTATTAAGGTGGAGTGTGTAAATTCCATTAGTTTATCTTCCTTGTACATGTAATGTGAACTGCTATCTGTTTCTGAACTGACCTGTCAAATTAATCTGCATTGATGGCTCACTTCACAAGACATATTATGCCACATGTAATTCGTGTTCAGTCACGTGTGCAACTCTTTACGAGATGTAAACGACTTGGACATTTCTTATATATATATATTTAAAGCCACAGAGTGAAAAGAAGGGAAAAAGAGCGGGTGAGGGGGGGTATCTAGTGCTAGCCTATGTCAAGCATTTTGAGGTGCCTACATCTCCAACCACTCAGTCAGACAATCTGGAAAGAAACTAACAGAACGAACGCCACGGACATCGATTAGCCGCCATTTCTCGCAACATCTTCAGCCAAGCACAGTTGGGGTCACGGGGATCTCTCACGCCTTTTTGCCAAGTCGTGCGCTGTCCGCCTTCGCGGTTTGCGCCATTCTGAAGGAGGCATGGAGAATACCAATTGTCTCGGTAGACGGTGTTTCGGTGTGCGTCGCACATGACCGAGCCATCGTAGTTGGCGGTGCTGGATGTTTTCCCGGATTGAAGTACCTGCAACACAACCAAATACCCGTTTTCTAATCAACTTTTTAGTAACGCGCTGATGCCATCCAAAACCAGCCACGATTCTGAGGCATCGGTGGTCGAAAACCTGAAGACGCCTCACATCATCTGTCCGTAGAGGCCTGGTACACAGCCCTTAAGATATAGTGAGACGTCACTAGGGACGCAAATTAGTGAACATGATTTAAGCCTTTGAGATTCTTGTACCGGCTTCATCAGACGCACTTCTGTCAAAGCTGATACAACTACCGAGGTATGTAAAGTGATTCTCCTTGAATTGTGAGGGATATGTTCGCAGACTGCGCTTTGAAGGTGCAGGGCGCATGCCAAAAGATGGTATGATGGTGGTCAGTCTATTTAACAGGGCTTGTCCTTTGGTCTTCAAAGGTGAGGGCGAGGTCATTTGCGTATTCTAGATCGACAAGGCTCTCACGAGCAACCACCGGGGTCTTGAAGACCGTTCAGCGTTCGCCTCATTATTTCATTAATGACAAAGTTGAACAAGAATGGGGAGAGTGGACATCCTTGTCTGACACCAATTTTTTTGTAGGGAAGCTTTTGGAGAGCTCACCATGCACTATCAACTGCCCAGAAGTATGTTGAGCGTACAATGGTGCTAGGAGTGACTGTGGCCGGCGTTGTACAGACCGATCTGAATAGTGGCTAGCACTGGCTGGCTCTATGCGTCTGCTTTGGTTGTGTCATATGAGTGGCCATCTGTCGTGTACACCGCGGGTCTCGGTCGTTCAATTATCCTCACCTGGGAATTATGGGCAATCAGCAGGACAAGATGATGATGGCTTTAGAACCTCCCTCTGCTCAAATTTCTGTCTTGTCCTCTTGGGATATATATATATATATATACTCCGCCTATGCACTTTTGATCTCCAATTGGTTTGCTTATCTGTACACGCCACTCTGCCGCAGAGACGGTCCCGTCCGACAACCGTGTAGTTAAACAATTACGGGAGCGCAAAGATCCACCGGTGATTAGAGAGCTAAATCGCTATTTGGGATTCAACACCAAGCTTGCAGAGACGACCGCTTTCATCCAATTCCTGGAGGGATCATCAAACTTGGTCAACACCCAAAAACCTATTGGAAGCAGTTACGTAGAAACCGTATCCGACCCGATGACATCTCACTGAAACGACATACACGCAGTCAGCTTGATACACTGTACGTACAAGCGAGTGAGCATCAGCGACTGGCCAGTCAATACTACACGTACTGACGTTCAGACGATGAACTTCGGTAGTTTACATCTTACCTTAGAACTATTGCTGCAAAACAGACTGACAAGAAAACATTCAAATAGGACAAAGACTCGAGTGAGGAAAACACGTATACAACTGTTCCAACTTTGTTCTCGATGGGACACTATTGGAGGTCCTATCGCTAGGGCCAAAATTCTGTTGCCCACGCCGTAGATATGACAAATTAGCAGATGATGTGCCATTCGAGAACCCACTTGATTGAAATAGTGCGAGCAACGAAACAAATGTTGAATGTGCGTACGGCTCTGTGTTGACATCCATCATGCATACTAGAACCGTTTCAGTGCCATTTGTACACACACCCCGTAGTTACTGTGATTGGACGAATCACCGAGTGCCCGTAAAACGCCTACATCGGAAGCCGAACTTTGCGCGGCTGTGTGTAGAAGGAAGACTTGTGTTAAAATGCAGCATTCTCTAGGTATACGCTCAAAGCAAAAAAGCACCATAACCTGTCTAGTTTTCGTTGGCAGTTTTTTAAATAAACGCCTACTCGTGATTTCTGCTGAGCATTCAATTTCCGACTTTCACTGCTATGACCAGGCAGGATGTGAGCTGTATCTCAGAGATGTTTGTTAAGAAGTTGGTGACTTCCTGGTTTTCATCCTTCAACGCTTTTGAGGTGTTAAACGATGTGGTAGTTGTGCGTGCAGCGCGCGATAAAGGGAAGAGGCGACCCGCTAAACCAAGCAAAAGTTGAGAAATCAGAAGAATTTAGTTAGTTGAGCGCATCCTCTAATGACAGAGACGGATCTTCCCCTAGAGGACACAGAGACTATCTGCATCTTACCATCTCGTTCATACACGTAAGTGACGAAGGTTAGATACAACTGACTGTAAACCGACAGTTAACCGAAGAGGAGTGTAGTAACTGCAACGCTGTACTGAAATATTGAACGCTGTCACACGAAGTGCGACAGTGTGCAGGCGATGAATTCAACAGCACATCAACTACCGCCCTAAACGTCGACCTGCTCTGTTGAGTAAGTGACTGATAGTTTGATCCCACTGTAGTAGATGATATGTCCTCGGTCCTAGCAAACCTTTGTAAGTGGGGACGGTGACTATTGTTACGGTCGGTGAAAGCGCACCACAGTCACATGCCTCGCCAGAGCGCAGCAGATTGCGTTGTTCTGGCGTTTCTTAGATGTCCTGAATGTTGATGGAATACACGTAAAGAACCTGATTTGGATGAGTTCTTTCAAGGCAGCCAATATAATGAGCGTAGAATCGAGCTCTACATCTTTCTGATCACAGATTGAATGGGTTCCGGGCGTCTGGTCCGAGGTGTTAGCGCAGTTTCCGGTAGTCCCATTGGCTCAGTGCGTATCCTCACGAGCGTGCACAAATACCTCTGTATGGCACATGCTTTATCGTACGGAGAGCTTTCGCATCTCGCGGGCCCGTGCATGCATGGCAGACAGGAATTGAAGATTCATGTCGCTCGAGTACTACAGTGCACTGAAGCGGCTGCGGTAGGAGATCCCAAATGTATGATGTATCGACTTATCTTATGGTTGTGACACGGGCAAATCGCATGAGCTGTATGAAGCAGTATATTGACCCCAAAACAAATGCGGACGAACAGACGAAACTGAAGAAATCTAGCTCACCGACCGAAAGACAGGGATTCGGGTGGGATGCACGCGCACCCAGGAGTTGGAAGAAGGTAAATCTCCAGTTTGAACCGCAAACAATTCTGCTGATTACTGTTTTACGGATGACCTTCAATTGGGTTTCAGGGTGCTTTAGAAATAAATTTTGATGCTTCATGGGAAACGTGTCATATTTTATGTATTTCCTTCGGTGGAAAATTTGGGTTGATTCGAAATAACTCAAGTGCGGTTCACCAGCCTCAGAATAATTCACGGACATTGGTAAGCGTAATCGAGACTTAGATCGTGTAACGAAAATTAAGCACATTTCCGATTGCCTTTACCGGGTGACGAGGGGTTTTTTGTGGTGTAATTTAATAGATATTAGGAAAGGGGAATGTGGCAACAGCTGGTTATTATCATGTCATTCTATGACTTCAGTTCATGGATCAGTTTTTTTGGCAACATCACAGCGGGAACATGGCGGTTTATTCGACACAGGACACCACACCAAGTACCGTAACACCTTTCGAATCTATCTACAAACTCACTATCTAGCAGAACAAGGATCCTTGTCATTGTGAGTCACTAGTTTGAACTACATGCTCTCAAGTGATCCATACGGCTCAAGCGCTGACATTCCCGGTTAGCAAATGTTAGAAGGCACATAACACTCGCATCCATGTTAGCACTTCACTAGCCACGAGTTGAACTTCAACCACTGAATTTTATCCCCAACGAAGGTGTTTTCTATCTTCGCCAATCGATCATTTCTTATGTTCGTCCAAGTCTGACTGAGGATTATCGAATACCGGTCTGTGTTGTCCTGGAAGGTCCAGCCGGTTGACTGGGGTCATTCTGGTCCGATGTTTTGGTGAGAATCTCCCTTTTTGGATCGTCAGCACTTTTGTTTGTTGCCGTGGCTTGAACAGATAAGCCTTTGTAATGGATGATGCCGATGGTGGAAAGAACGTGTGATGTGTGATTAGCGGTCACGCGAGCACAGAGTCTACGGGCATGTTTGCCCTTCGCAGCAAAACTGATCTCAGATTTAAACTAGAGCCATGTATACAGAACAGCCAGTGTTTCTTCTTACGCAAGTGGCTATTTATCAAATTAGAATAGGTCGACTTTGGACTCGAATTCATATTGTCACACAGTCTCCAAAGTGGTGTTTTCGTTTCTTCCTTTTCATAAACACCAAACAAAATGGATAGCCTATTTACCTTCTCTGGGTACAAAAAGCGTGGAAAGGGAATTCAATGTCGCTTGTCGTAAAATGAAAAGGTGCCTGCTCAAAATAAGTGATTCGGTCAGGCGAATAGTTGGCAGTTTGTTTGGTTTATAAAATGAGGTAGAAACTGAGTGGGAAGTTCCGTGTCCAAGGTTCGCCAACGAGTAGTGCTCATGTGCAGCAGGAAACATCATTAAAGCCAACTCAGTCCGCTCTGGGCAGAATGAACGCCAACAGGAAATCTTGTAAGATGCACTTCGAATGTAAGGAAGTAGTTTGTTACTGGTCCACAAGAATTCATGCTCGGTTGTCTCGTTCATGGGAACTCATCGCCGGATCAAATCACTGAGTAATCCTCACCCGAGATGATTTTTCAGTTTTTCACAGGCTTCCCCATCATATCATGGTGTTGAACATGGCTTCTTTAACTTCCAATCAAACGTATTTGCAACGACGACTTCTGCTTGGTGTATCCTCTGTATTTTATCCTCAGTAAAATCAGTGAAGTGAACACTATCCCGTAATTGCATTTGTTATCAGTCTCGCTAAAGGTCAGTTGTTTTTTTTCGCTTCCTCGTTTCGGATCACTGGAGGAACAATCGGCATCTATGAAGAGTCACCTATTCGTGGATGCAATACATCCAACGGTGCAAGAAGTCATCGGAAATGGTACATCAAGCAGCCAATAGCTAATCTAGTGCTGCTAAACCTTCAATCAAGTCCAGCTTCCAAAGGCAGACAGCATCATTTGTGGGAGCGGAAGAAAACATTGCGTTTGATCTCAGGTCAGAAGGTATAGATTTCCAGTGGTAATTCTGAAGCATAGTGGCAATCTCGGAGACAGTTCTTAGAGTTGGGGCCGTCTTAGTGGAGTTCCTCTCCTTCTCCAGAAACAGTGCTATCTTGCTGTGGTCTTATCTGGGATTTTGGCGGCATTAGTTTAGCAGATGGCACTGACTAAATATCTGTGAATTGGAAAAGCTTGCCTCCGTGGGGCGCTAACGTATTTAAGGTACCGGATAATTTCACCTCGCTGGTGGAAGTAGGTAATTTCTAAAAAAAGGTTTCCGGCGCCTAAAATTCATTTCTGAGAAGATGTACCACCCTCGCTGGATATTCTCAAAGAGAGTAATCAATCAAATTATTACTGTCTAGACAGAAGACCAATGCAGAATCGGCCTCACAAAGCAACAAAATCCTGGAGAAAATACCTATCAAAAACCTGGAACAATCTACAACAAAGTTTCAAGAACTAGTAGAAAGTTTCCCAGAACACTACGGAGAAAATTATCAAAACAATTCATCATTATATGGGAATCAGAATGTATGATTGGAGTTAAACGGGAAGCAGTTTTTACATCCATGGCTGTCCAAGAAGAATCATTATATGAAGAGCAAACGACACTCGGGAAGAATCGCAGGGAAAGATTAATTTCCAGTCCACGCATAATAACGCATTGACGGAAGCATCAGCATGCCCAGTGCGGATATTTTGCTGCCGGTTTTTGTTGTATCGTGGCTCACCGTCTACTGGTTACGCCTGGACTAAACCCGCCAGACTACGCGATAAGGAGACAAAACCCCGACATGGCTGCATTGTCAGATCAAACGTCAAACATACAGAACCTCTGCATCAATGCTTCCAACTGAGAAGACGCACAAGGACTATTTAACTTCCTGTGGTGCCGTAAGCCACTGTGGCGCGTGGGAAATTTTGACTGCAGGAGTTGACCGCTGGGTAATTTAAATATTTGATTCCCGTCTGGGCTTTTCAATTATCCGAGGTCACTGACAAAATAACACTAATCCTGTTGAAAATGGACTCGCAACCGAATGTTGCATTGCGAGCCATCATGGAGGTGTTTGCCTACACAAAAAGCCAATAGGATTCACTAATCTCACAAGGTAAGGCACGATCCTTCACGATCCTCCTCTAGTTCCCAGGCGGTTCTCATGGGTAGTTTCAATACAACTAAAGGGACATTGCATTGCATGCACATCAGACTCACCGATGGCAATGGTAAACTTATTTGTGTAGTGCGATCTAATCTGGTCGATGTGACACGTTTGCTTATTACTTCCAATCTAAGGTTCATTAACTACATTCTCAGGCGGTGGGTATCTGGTCGTTGAATCAAAACTCGTTTATGGTTGTGGATGATCAGCATGCATGGAGTGAAACAGCCTTCCTTTGCTCCATGTCGTCAATTGATTGGAGCATCCATGTCTTTGTTGCCTTCTCCTCTGGTGGGGCTAGAAAGTATGGTGCTCAGTGTTGTCCTTATTCAGCGGCCAAAGCACGCTCGCTCTGGACACGTTGGTTTGAAACTGTCGCGTTTGTGAGTGAGTTATAGGTGTTTGTCTAACATGCCATTAGGCATGCCTGCGTAGCGCTTACTCGAACGTATTGATGATCAGCTCCGCCTATCCGTTTGGTTGATAGTGCTTGATAGTGAAGCAGTTGCGAAACCCGGAAAGTTGCGAGTATCAGAACTAAGCGTCACTGTTACTGACTGTTGTCCTTAGAGCATCAGCCTACAAAACCCATATATTTAAAAACGAATTTGTCATGGTGGTCGAAGTTGTATTAAAAGAACTTATTTTGAATCATTTTGAAAAACATCGACAAACACAAGGTAGTTGAAGAAGAGCAGAAGGAAACCATCATAGATGAGAAATTTTACTGGGATAGTTGAGGCCCTTACTGGATCCGTTGGAATTAGGACGTTTAGGGGACCATGGGCTTTATATAGCTTGTCAGGACTGTAGTCCAAATTCATCTGGTGACTTTGATGCCATGGTGGATTGGTGTCACGTGCGAACAAGCTGTTCTGTATTTCGGTCCACGAATGGCCATTATGCGTAACATGTCTCGTCCCATGGATTCCTGGCTACCCAATTTGCGAGTGTTCTAGAAATGTCATGCAGTGGTTCAGTTTAAACCAGCGGACCATAAATTAGTATGTAGCCATCGGCCAGAGCCAGGCCCACGCCTCTCATCTGAAAAGCAAGTCTGTGCACCGATTATTGTTGACGTTCGTGTCTGCCCCACACCAGCTGATAAGCATCGGTGGATGTCTGCACCGTTATTTCCCCGCTGTTTCGGCATGTGCTCGTTCAGAGCCAACTTCCCAGATACACTGATCACCATCAAGAGAACTAAACCAATTTGGGAATAACCCACACTTGTGAGGGTGAAACCATCAATTATTCCTCTTGTAACATCGGGAGTGATACATCAAGGGGTAAGTAGATCGGCTGTGGTTGAACCAACTGACTCATCTACTCGAAATTGTGCGGTTTGTATTGCGTTTCGCGTTTAACCCTTTGCCCAAAAGAGTGGTTAAAATACGGCAAATAATAGATGCTCATTGTATCGTAGGAACGAAAGCCACAAAATATTTAACTCGTGTTGTTAAACGTGACCTGAAGAGTTACACGTGTTAGGTGAACAGTAGCATTCAAAAATGGTTCAAGCAGTTTGGTGAAAAGTGCATCAATATATCCTAATAGAACTTGAGTGGAATTCCGCTCTTCTTCGCCAGTCACGAAGTGTTCTTCTACAGCATCTTGTCCTCCGCTTACTGAGTCTTCCAGACCAACCACCGCTCCATGAGATAGGAAGATCAGTTCTATGATCAAAGTCGTGACGATTTGCATGCTCTTCACCAACATCTTTGAGAGCGATGCTATTGGGATACACTTTCAAATCATTTGCGAACATATGTACATTTATATATGCGAAATTAACAACGCTGGGTGTCTTGAGACACGCTTCGGGTGCGTGCGTAACTGAGTTTCCTTATTTTACATTTAGAAACTACGCAGGATTCGCATCACCTAACCCGTGTCAGTTTCGTATTTTTCTCAATAAAAACAGTCGTCAAGCTGTGCTTAGTAACCCGAGCCAGCTGCATTGAATTAGAATGACTTGTCAATATTGCACGAGTTTCTCGGCTTCGTCTCTGAATTAGTTTTGACCGAAGGGAACCGCACGCCTAGTTCACACGATTTCCAACCCTTTTTCACAATACACAGAATAGATAACCACAAACATCAAACTCTTCGTGCCTATTGGATGAATGTGGCCGTATGAAATAACAATGATGCTAGACAATTTTCTTACGCCCTTTAATTATCAGTGTCATCGTCAGAGGCCTTGAGAACCGAAATGGATAACGGACCAAATTTACGCCTAACTAAGCGTTTCCGAGTAATCTCAGTGTATGTTGACCCATGTTCTCAGAAGTTACTATTCTGGAGCCAGCCAGTGAGGTAGTAGATCCGACGACGGCCTATCGGAAACTTGAGAAGTCGCAAACATCAGAAACTTGCCTTTCTGATCACCTAAGTCATGGGACATGGAAACTGCTGGAATTTCGGCCACAAACTGGAAATGCCGATTGTGCGTGCAACAGGCTTGCGGTCACGTGTTGAATTGTTTTCGTATGAAAATACTTTGTGCTGTATTTTATGCATAGCCAAGCAGCTCCTAAATGGGATAAACTTTGAGTTGAAAACAATGTGTGCAGTTTGTGAAAATGTGGGAATGAATTGA
>NW_008751669.1:2665114-2667302 GCF_000715545.1 Opisthorchis viverrini
GCGGGGGGAGGTGTGGCTCATTAGGGAAAGACTTTACACAGAATTCTGACGTGGTGATTTTATGATTCCCCCGCAGTGTTTCGCTTTGTCGTATCGTCCAGTGGGGCTTGTAGTGGTCTGGCTATCCTAAAAGCTACTTTACCGGAAGTGTGTGGCAGAGAAGTAGGAAATAATAACCCTAGAGGGTCAAATGGAACGGACTCACTAAGAATTGTTCTCTTCAAAATAACTCGTCGTTGGTCTAAGTCAGTGGACAGGTAATAATCTAATTATGGTTATCCAGGGGTCTTCTTTTTATGCAGTTCCCACATATGATAAAATCCAAAGATAGTCTGAAATGTTCTGGCACCAGAGTTAGTACGTGAAACTCGCGAATGACCGCTGCAAGCGCGAGCAGAATCAGAAGAGAAAGCCGAGGCACGTGCCCACGTTTACATTGTGTGTAAAAGGATAGAAGAGCGGGTTTCGTGGTCTCTCGTATTCGAACAAAAAACGTTTATGCAATTGACGAGATACGTTGTGTTATAATGGAAGCAGAAGAGAAAAATCACCACAGGCTAAACCACTAGGAATTGCGCTCTATTCACCTTGGATATGACCGCGTGTAAAGTAAGGCTGTTGCTAGATATACACCAGTTAGTTAGTTGCTCAGAGGGCTTTTATAAGGCAACCACGATTACCACTCAATTAGTGTAGTATATGCCCAATCATCCACCTGATTCTGGTTCGACCATTCAAACCGATGGAAACCGTAATAAAATGCATAGACCAGGCAGGATTAGATGATCTAGGTTGGATGCAGAAAGTTACAACGCCAGTTTGTCAGTCTACGGACGTGGTTACTAACCCCAGGTTTTCTGTGCATACTTAACACCCATCCCGTAAACACAGGGACCTGGAACGTAAGTTAATGCGGAACGGCCCAAGCTTGAACAGAACCAATCGGAGTATCATGAGTGAGATAGACGCGTTCCGCGTTCGTCCACAAACATTCCCCTACTGAACTCAGTTAATCGCTTAGTGATTGATAAATCAAGACAAAGATAACAATTTCAATGAGCCCTACATGGGCTTCGGATTCTCTGGTAGACTACTGAAGTATGAACGAGCTCGATTCTCATTAGACATCCAGAGCTTGGATGCTGACTTTTGTCTTGAAGATTTCCATAGACGTATCTTAGAAGTAAGGGATGCAAAAGATGCTTGCGTTTTGCTGTTATCTAGTAGAGTGTACAACCAACACTCATAAGTTTTCCAACGATCTTCATCACTTAGTTGGCACATCAAGTCTATTATCTTTAGTCCGAAAGAAGCAGTGGGGGCGAGGCTCTAGAGACATCGGAAGATAATTTGTTTACAAGGGAGTAGTTCGTGATGTGTGCTTGGGTGTCTTATCTCGGCGGATCTATCAGCGAACTCCGGATGATGACTTCCAAAGCACCAGGCTTTTCGTTCAAATTCAGATACGGTTGATGAAACTATGAAGGATTGCGATAACTTCCCAGCTGGCAGCCATTACAAGCGATAGTATCCCGAGTCTCGGTCGTGTAACCAAGTGAACGTGCACTGTATGGGAATCAATAAGATTCAAAGGATCGCGTAACTCAGTTGATCACCGGGTTATACGTACGTAAGTCAACTTTGGCAAAACTCTCAACTCAGCAGAAAGAGCTTGCTTTGAATGGTAGGCTATCACGATAGAAAATAACGACAGGACTGTAACTGAAGTCGATCAGTAGCCATATCACGCAGTGTCTACAGCCAGCCACAACAAGGGCAAAACAGTTGTGCAAAGCCTCTAGGCCTTCCCGTATAGACTGGCTTCACTCACATCAACGGTGTAACCTGTGGAGCGTGACCAGCTGATTTATTGATCAAGAGTGAAACTTCGTGGGAAACATCTGGTGTTGATGATCTGACTAGCGCAATGATTTTGAGGCACTGGTGGACAAGAACAGAGAGTTTCCGAAGATCTTCTGCAGTAACCGCGTAAAGTACGACAGGTCGAACCGCGGTATTGTACACTCTAGTCTCGACAATGAACCTGATATCTTGTGGGTGCCACGAATATCGGAGGTCGAAAACTTCAACTTTGGGCTTCCAATTAAGGAAGCGATTTCGCCTTTAAACAACTTGCCGAGACTAATTTAGCTGCCCATATAGACGAGGCTGCCTATCACATCGACCA
>NW_008751669.1:2674131-2676199 GCF_000715545.1 Opisthorchis viverrini
TATCACTACTGCCTTTATTTTCCGCTTAGTGATGTGGAATTAATGTGTCCTTCTAACCCCATGCATGCGCTGGGATGCTGTGATACTGAACGACTGCCCCTTAAATTATTCATAGTGGGGGTGCCTTTGATGATGGTTGATGATTGTTAATCCGTTCGCCTAGCTTAGCAAATTTTTTGCAACCATGACATGGTGAGTCAGTTTCATCTTCCCTGACCCATTGGGATTTTTGGCAACCCTTGTGTCAATCTATAGTTTCATGTGAATTACGCAGCAGTCGGTGCACCCAACCCCCTCAGACGCCCCATATGTATGAGCTACATAACTAGCGGCATCGCATAGCAGTATCATTGACCATTAGATCTGCCATAGTTATTAAATCACGATCATCCAAACCAATATCTCCCGGCCAACCACGTGTGCGAGCTGCCTCCCGAACAGCATCATTGGATTACTTCGTGACAAGTCGTGGCAGGACAAACTGCCCTGTCGCAATTGCATGCCCAGCAAGCGATAGAAGGCCTAAATTGTACTAGCCCTGAAACCCAAACTGTGCAAACACCGGAGAAACATCGAACCAGAATATTACGACGTTTGGACCAAGAGTTCCAAACAAGAGTTTCAACAACAGTCCCAATAGGATAAACTCCAACGTCCCTAGCTCAGCATATGCCTTGAAAACAAACGAAAGGTCTGAGGCAGTTCAACAACAGACCCGACAAACAATTGTGCCGGCAATCACACAAAATGGGAACATGCATGTAATTGCCAAACCAGGACGAGACGCACTCAGAACTTCAGAAGACAATGAAACAATGGTAAAACTACTGGCAGACGAAGGGTACATCCTTGTGCTAATCGACAAGCCGGGATATCATGAAACCGTCAAAGAGTCACTAGACGAGATGAGTTCCTACAGGCCGTCCAGTCACGACCCAACTTCAAACCTCAACAGTCGCATCAACAAAACGATGGGGAAACTACAAGCAACACAAAACATGTGGTAACTAGCCAATGGTGCTGACCAGTTTCTGGGCAACCTATGGAACGTCCATGTTGAGACAACGAAATCGTGCTTTCAATCCCATGTCACGTCATTAATCACTTCAATCAATCACAAAATCGATAGAGAAACAATAGCAGACTTGTTTCGGAATAATCCAGACCCGGTGGTTTGTACAAGTTGTTGGACCTTTGCAAGGACAATTATGTCAGCGACTGAAAGACGCTCCAATCGGATCCCCAATATCAGAATTTATCGCCGAGGCGGTAATGCAGAAATTGGAGTGCGTCGTACAAACGATTATCAATCCAAAGCTTTGAATCTACTACGTAGATGACACTTTCGTCACCATGAAACGTGATTCAATACACAGTCCACATGGACTGCTCGATGACACATTTGAGGATATTAATTTCACAGTTGAACTGGAAAGGGACAAACGAAGACTTGGACTAATCTTGGATGTTTTAGTGAACAGGAATGTGGATGCGACTCTCGAAACCCGCGTATACTGGAGAGGGGTCATATGCAGATCGAATAGTGATTTCTAGCAGCAACCATCAACCGAACCACATGAAGGGCTACATTCAAACCCAATTTAAGAGGACGGAGAAATAGTGCAACATCACGGATCTAGGGAATAAGGAAGAAAGCCATCGATTCGGATTATCTCAAGACAATTGATACCCAAGAAATTTTACTGAGGTAAACATGGAGAGGAAAAAGGCACCTCAACCGCAGCAATAGAAAAACTAAGTGGCATCAAAAATGTATCTGAACTCACAGCTAGACAATAAGTTAAAACGTAATTATCTCGTCTCACATCCAAAGTGCGACTTTGCGAAAACCAATCTCAAGACCGAAGAATAGCATTGATAAAACCAAGAGCAACAACGTGATACAGCTAGCGAATAGCACCAAATGCAATAAATTCTGTTTTGGACAAACTTGGAGTAAACAGTAAACACGAATAGGAGAACATAATACGGCCGTCAGAGAACACGACCCTCCAAACTTCATCTCCATATTCTTGTGACTTGCTTGAATACGATCTACAACATCAAC
>NW_008751669.1:2682079-2717640 GCF_000715545.1 Opisthorchis viverrini
TGGTCGATGTGATAGGCAGCCTCGTCTATGTTGGCAGCCAATGACGGTGGCTGCGTGGCGCATCTAATACTTTCAGTGTGTAAGTTACACTTCCCTCTATATTGTAGAAAAATATCTGTTCCAACCGGTGACTTTCATTGCCTTGTTCTCTTCATTCTCGGTATGAGATTCTGTAGCATTTGAAATCACTGGTATCCAATGCACGGTTAGAGGGGTGAAAATATGTAACTGAACCGGGGCTGAGACCCGTTGCTCACTGGGTACGAGAAATCTACGAGATTTACGGTAGCGAGCCGACTGGTCTAATATGGAACGAGAGGGCTACCGTAATGGTTCTTACAATGGTAGTCCAAAATCTTTATCATACATTGGAGCTCGACGTGCTTTTCGGGTGATCATGGTTCACAGAGTGAGCTTTGATTTTCGGTTCACACAGTTTTTCGGTGCTGGTTATTGGAGAATCAGAAGGATACACATGGAGTTCTGCTATATTCATAAACCAGTTCAGATAAGCAGGATAGAAAAATGAACTCTTTGCGTTTACGTCTGAGAAACCAAACAGGAGATTTGTGCGTCTTATGCCCGAGGACGCATGGAGTGACAAAATGTCTAATGATTCTACTGAGACTTCAAGGAATACTTGGGCGCGAAGAACAGTAGAGAGACGTCTTACTTTATTAAAGGCAAATTAAACGTGATCAAAACAGAAGCTTATGTGTCAACAATAATGATTTTGGGGATTAGTCCAGTTGTTAGTCATAGCGCTTTGAAAGGAATTGCAAGGAAGTCAAACAAAGATGCCGCGGGCTAAGTGGAATTTCCTGACACCACGGTCCATTTACACCCGGAGACCGTCTAGCTAACTAAATTAATAAAATCGTATTGAAACCGGTAGACTAGCCGTTTTTTTTAATAAAACGGCGCTGCAAGCAGTCAACAAAAAATGTTTCACGTAATTGCCACTCATTACACAGGGTTTTGTGGCGGCGTGCTTATTATTGACACGTTCACAAAAGAAATGAAAAAAATTGGAGATAGTATGGCAATGTTAAGTGCACAAGGGGAGAAGGAATTTTGGCCGATGCGAGCTGTGCAGTGGAAACGATCCCGGAATAAGTCCGGCGTGAGAGTAACTATAACATGTTCACGTGTATGCTTTCATGAACATTGCGCGAAAGTGGTAATCTAACCCAAATCATTTCGAAGCATTGTTCCAACTTAAAAAATATAAACTAATCCTTTGAAGGGCAATAAGACAAAGTTTCATCCTTTTGGGTAAGCAGTACACCGATCGGCAGACAACTTATGGCAAAGAGTGTGCTCGCACACTAGTGAAATGTAACACACTATTGTGTTATAGTGGATTTCTACAGTTTATAATGGGGTCAACGAGACGAGACTCTCAGTACATTTCTAGATATCGTGAAACGTATTTGCCTTTGATTTCACTAATATAATGGGGATCGTTGTTTATTCCTCAAAGTCGTAATCAACGAGAAGCACCATATCAACTGCTCGCAGTTCACAGACCAAAATAGTCAGCATATCCGAAACTAACAGTAAGTTACTCAATGACAATAATTAATATTTACTTGACGTGAGATTTGCGTTCCCATTCCTGTGATTGTAGCTCCCCCGGATGATACTAGTCCGAAGCAATGGATGACGGACAGGAAGTTCAGGTGAACTAGTTTAGAAGTGGAAAAGTTGGTAAAATATTTGTGTGAGCACAGCCACACGGTTCTCGCCATATACGTGCATACCTGAGGCGCAAGCGATTTGAAGCAAGCTGGATGAAGTGGATGAACTTACACAAGTGATCCTACGGCAATAATGCGGCCCTATAATCCGTGAACTCACAAACCCAGTTCACTGTCCGAACACTTGGTAAACGGAAATGGAGCTGAAATATTGAGTGAGTGGCTAGTGGACTCCGAATGGCCTAGTGACTTGTTGTAGTCCACGAGTTACACACGACTTCTGTTTCGAAGGCTTTTGCGGATTTGTCTCAAAATAAAAGATGTACGATACTCGATTGTTATATGTTGTTACCTGTAACAGTGCACGTTTGGTATGCATAAAGGGTGTACTTCTTGCGATTATTTTTCTGTGTACTTTGAAACAATATCGAACCAGTTTCGCAAATAGGGAGGACCGATTTTGAGAGTTTTCTCCGGTACACTGAATTCAAATCTAGCAGTCAGAAGCGAAACCGAGGAAGTCGCGCAATATTGCAAAGTCGTTTTAATTCACTATAGCTCGCTCAGATGACTGAGCACAAACGAATGACAGATCTAAATGAGAAAAAACTACGAAACTGTCACAGGACAGATGGTTCAAAACCTGTTAAGTTTCTAAATGTCAAAAGCGAAAACTAGAATAGACACGCACCCAAAGCATGTCGCCAGATACCCAGAGTAATTCAGTTAGCATATATATATATATATATATATATGCATGAGTTTAAAATGATTTGAAATCGTAGACCAAGTGGATAGTTCGGAAAAAAGTCTAGGGAGAACTTGGGAATCATGACGGTCTTCAGTGCAATGCTGACCCTTCTATCTCATGCAATGGTGTTCGGTTAGAAAGGCCCAGGAAATGAGGAGAGGATTTAATTTAAAGTAGAGGTTAAAGGAGAGGCGGATTCAATTCGAGTTGAACCAAAGGGTTTTGGTGCATTCTCAACCGAACAATTTGAAAAGATTTGAATGTTACTGTTGACATAGCACGTATGATCATTAGGGTCACATTTAACAACACGAGTTAAACGTTTTATGCATACTGCTATATCTCGAAGATTATGCCAAGTGAAACATGAGGCGATGTTGTGCAGCACATTCATTTGAAGAACACCATAGACGGGAGATTCCTTTGGGTCCTTTTAAGTCTTCTTCTACAGCCACAAAAGTGTGCAAACGAGTGTACATGAACAGGTTTGCAAGTAGTTCGCAAATGAGGGTAAGCATCAGCTAATTTGAATTTGGGGAATACAGCCCCACCATTAATCTTTGTGAGGAGATACCCCGGTACAGGTACTGAGTGGGTTCAGGTGACCAACCAAGAAGTCCCACAATGTCTTATGGAGACATTTGTTTTCTTCTGTCGATGCGGACCAGGAGGAATGGTTTACTGAGTTTATGATTTCTAGTTGCTGTAATAGGTAAAATTCTATTTTCAATTCTGGGTACGACTGATTGTTTGTTTTGTGGAAGATGCATTCTTGAAGCCCAGTTTTGAGTGCAATACTGTTTGCATAGGTGTGCACCTCCAAATTCCAGTTTCAAGTGAACCTACCGCAGTAGATTCTTTGGTAGAATGAGAAGCGAAATTCGAAGAAACGTACCGACCTATTTATCCAATGTATTCCAACTAAACTTGGTTTCTCACATAAATCGATTTAACCCAAAGCCGAATTCGATGAGGAAAGATAGCTATACTCCACTTATCTGCAGAATGTGTCTTTCATCGATATGGAACCGATTGTCGATGAGCACTGACGCAGAACTATACGTGATGGTCATGCCCGATGCCATACGAGGTTGTAACCAAACAAAGCAGTGTCATACCCAAGTAGTGTTGATCGTTATACGTCGCAAACACTACGTAAGGGTGGCTTTCAAAATGATTTGTATTGTTCGACCGCGATTTAATTCATCATTTCTACCCGTGACAGGTTTCTGACTCATGTTTTGGAAGGGACAAGTGAATGAACTTCACAAAATGCAACGCTCTACATTTCCAACATCCCGCCGGAGGTCATACATACATACTACTTTGAGGCAATGTAGTACCGAGATATTGATTCTGAGAACTATTGATCGATACACAGTCGAGTTCAACTGAGGATGGGTCACCAAGTCAAGTCCCTGTGTCACAAGTCCATCCTAATTCCATTTTTGTATACGTACACACTCCTTACAGCTTACAATCCACCATTCCGTTTGAATTTCATTTGCAACTAGATTTTTGTCCATGCTTTAATATCGCCAGGTGCTTGGAGACCACAAAACGAAGGTGCATAACTAAACCACCCAGCAATCAATTACTGTAATCGGAAGTTTCCACTTTCGTGAGTGACTGCAGCACCGTACGAAACTCAATCAACATGTGGGTTTCTTCCACTGAAGGCAGTCATTAAAAAGTAAAGATCGATTATCAAACATTCTAGTGAATCTTGCAACGGTCCACTTAGATATGAACTTCCTGGAGTGGAGTGGCATGATTTAGGTGAAATATTTTCCAGGATCACTGGTTCCGGATTTTCAGAAAAGTTGACGAGCATAGCTGCTTCGTGCAGAATTGCACCGTTCGTTTTGAGATATTATTTATACCAATCACCAAGTATGATTCTTTCATCCGGGACCAAAAGAAAATCTGTAATGCCCCCGGTCAACTTGTCTGGCGGTGATGTAGAGGATCCCCTGATACTGAGATGGCGTAGGCTAACCAGCCACAGAGCCAGTGAAGCTTCTGGAGGGAAACACTACATATATGAAAATGTCATAATCATTAGTACGTGGCTGGAGCTGGTCGATATCGCAGGAATCTAAGTGAAAAAGTAGACACGTTTTGACTGTCCTAGTGAATGCTGTACTCTGAAGAACATGCTTGGGCAGGGACAATCAGTAAGAAGTGAGGAACGAAATTCTTTGGACAAGCTGGATACCACGAACAGCCTCTGAGCATGACTCGAGTGCTGCGACCACAGTTGGCATACAGCATTGTATGCAACAGTAAGCCTGGAGGGACCAGATATACGGAGACGATTATGTTGATGATGATATGCTTCTCAACATCAACACCCATATAAAAGCCGTTTGGAAGCTTATGCTGAACAACACGTGACACTTAGGTTGTTGAGGAAGACTAAGCGGCTCCGATTGGTATCAGTTCTTCGTTATCGAGAGACATCCTTATCTGTACTTGTCAAAAGCATATGGATTTTAGAAATTTCCAAAGGCATGGAGAATGAATCTCCTGTTTTCAGCATCACAAAACACGAATATACACCAAGAGACTTTCGAATCTGTGTAAGGTTGTAACACCAAGTGGTTTCTGTGATGCACGTTAAAAGTCTACCGAAAGTGCATAAATATCCTTAAGCCCACGGTCAGTGCTGCCAGCTCAGGGCAGTGGAATGGAGGAAACTACAAAATCTCCACCTATGCACCTCCGATGGCTGTTAAAATTTTGATTCTGACCTTCTAATCGTTAGGCAATGGGATCGGGTGAACGTTAGCCGTTTTTCATCCAGTACCTGCAACAGCTAAATGAGACCAAAAGTACTTGTTCTCACTCCAAAAAAGCTAAGTGCCACGCCAAATGCAACAAACATCAGTTTGAACATCAACTTGTCTGCATTTTCGGCCACAAAACATTATGTACCTTTGATCTCCACTTGTTTTCTTAATTCGTACCCGCCACTCACCTTGCCGCAGAGGCCGTCCTTTCCGACACTTGTGCATTGACATTTGTGTCTGTGTGTGAATGTGCACTACTGACCTACTTACCCATGTGCGTTCATGTCCCGTTTGCTGAGCCTGCCTTGACCTGTTTTCTCATGGGTTCCGCGTGATCGCACGTCTGATGAGAATCACGAGACCGTCGTCGGAAAGAACGACCGCAACCCACGCTACTGAGCCATCATACCGCTCGCCGTTGTTTGGTGTGCGCACGTTGACACTGCACTGTGCCGGTCAGTGACAGACCTGTGAACTTGTTGACGCTACGAACGTGAGTAATCGAGGTTTGTTGTACGCATTTGCTTACCCTTGTGTAAATAGTACCGTAGAATTACGAATCCAATTCTTCCTTTTGATATTCGGGATTGTCGAACCTACGCGTAACTCAAAGTTCTGTATCGGGAACCTCAACACTGATTGACTTGACAGATAAACCACATTTACACGTGAACACTCCTCAGTCACCTTAGCTGCTAAACTCTTGTTGGACGCCCGAGACATCGCAATACGACTTTTGACTTTCCCTCTGTTCGGTTTCTCAGGTTGTTAGTCCCTTCAGCTGCCATTTTGTCTGGGGTCAGGCTTACCACTTGGTGTGCTCCGTAAACCGTACAAGGTGGGCTAAACATACAACTCAACTTAATCAGGCTTAGTTATTTTTAAGGGACGGGACTTGCACAGTGCGAAATGGAGCGCGTGCCCACGCAGGCCATGCACTAAGACATTGAGAATTCTATAGATGGGAAGGATGCAATTGGGGGGCATTTAGTACTTTTCTGACCATCTGCTGATGGCTTCTGTGCACAGGCATTGAGTATAGATGCATCCACTCCAGGAGGTATAACTTGGATTCAAGGTATGTCTGCTGGCCAGAAAGGTAAACAACTCGGTGCAATGAACCTTATGAAATAATAAGCATTATGAGATGGATGTTTACTGTAAATCGCAAACAGAAGACAAATCGCAAGTAGAGGAACGCTAGTTGCACTGGAGCGGGAGCATGAACCCCTTTCAGGAGGTTTGGCACCAGCAGATGGCAGCTGATAAAACTTGTTTGTTTGTGAGACTCAGCTGCTATCGCTTTTGTTTAAGAGCGTTCACAGGAGGTAGCCCCTCTGTAGGCTTGGAGCTCACTAGATAGAAACAGGATTCCATTTCATGTTGGTTAATTCTCTCGATGTCTTCAAACTGCTTTGTGATTCTTCATGTTTCATTCGCTATTGGATTGAAAATAAATGGGACAAATTTCAGTCATACTGATATGATCCATGTTCAGGGTGTGCTCAGCTACCTAAGGTACCCTATTATACTGCTTCCCAGCGATGTACAGCAGTCGACGATAGTCATGAACCATTACTTCTATCGACAGAAGTGAAAATATCGCTTCACAAGAAATGGCGATTCCCCAGTAAGGTCACCACTGAGAAGCCTTCATGTACAAAACGGTTAACCATCCGGAATAGGTCCGGTTTTTATACCATCAGTTAATATGTGATAAGCAGATAGCTCCCTACCTCTAGAGGTCTTTGTCCTGGTTATGACCGTATGGTTATGAAAGATATCGACCGACCTCATTTTCTACTCATCACTTGGTTCTGTGTGAGGCAGTATGCATGAATCCCGCCTCCAAAGACTTTAGAACATTCCTTTCAGTCCATTGTTAGGGTCAAAAGTGAGGTTAGAAATTAAGGGATCGCCGTATTTAAATCAACTTCAACTGCTGCAAATAAGCCCATGGAACTGGCCGTTGCGAAAACCGTTAAAATCATCAATGCTTAAGGACTAAATTTACTCTTCGTTCACAGACCAGTGAAGCCCCTGAAAAGGCAAAAGTTTGAGTTTCAAAGCTTCTGCCACCAGAGGAAGAAAGCTACCTAGATAAAGACTGTTTCATCAGATCACAACTAGTAGGTCTCTGTTAGTACTGAGTGTCAAATGAGAGCTATTCAATATGTTCCTTTGGAATCTGACTTCAACAATGAGAGAAGAAGACCATTTGGTTTGCGACCAGCGCTTGTTTGCATCGCCGCCTCCGAATCAGAATTAACCACTGAAAAATGAAGAAAATCAACGCTCTTGTTGTGATGCACGGTCATTCTGCTAAGAATGGACAGAACCAGTGATGTAAAAAGTAAATAAGCCAAGCGCGTTTAAATGTCAGAGTTCGTCCCGCGGCTACTTGAACATAAACACGAGTCACTGGAGGTTGGTCCGTGTTGGCCCAGTGATGCAGAATCTTCTAGATGGTCGGTGGCAACCTTGGATAAAAATTGTTTCCTGGCCAAAAAAGACAAAATTAAAAACGTATCTTATGAAACACCCAACTAGCTTGCCCTGAAATTCGCTGTTGTAGTCTCCTAGTTTTACTTTCGCTACAGTATGACTACTTCCAGCCTAACCGTGCTGGAAAACACGTTACGCTGACCAAATCAATTGATTCGTGTGTGAAACATTACGTGCGTTCGAACAACGCTCTTAACTGCATTTTGGCTGTGAATATAAATCGCCTGATTTAGTCTCTTTGCGATCAAAACATAAGCACCTGCCTGATTCGTTTTTTTGACATCTGAATGAATATGATTCTCGTAACAGAATAAGCCTTCTACCACATCCCGGAAACAAGTTAGGTAGACGCACTACTGCAGAATCAAATATGCATGATCGGGATCGTTATTCTACGATTGTCCCCTTCACTTCCATTTTATCTTAACTCCAAACCATGCCTACTGCCTGTCCCAATGTACACGGATCACATTTTGACTGCCTATGGCCGTCGCACTTTTGAAACCCATGCAGACTTATAAGGGGAATTTCTGAACTACTGAGATTCTTCCTTTTCACAACATCATTGACTCCACATGTCCGGTTAACTTGTTTTTGCTCGCCTCATGTAAGGGGAATACCACCCTCAATTTTCTTCTCTGTTGGCATTAATAATCTTTCAGTTCCCGAAATCCCAACTGAATAACGATTGGAAGTGCTTCTATGTAGTAGTTGCTTTAGCTTGCATTCAACGCCTCAAAACGGGTTTTACAAAACTTCCCATTGTGGCTTCTTATGCTGTCAGACTTCAACCTTTTTTGTCATTGCTCCTTGCCAAATAGCACTGTCTCCAAAACAGTGGTTTTCCAAGGAGGGCTTTTCTGATTTGCTTAGTAAGCAGGCACCTAAATAAAAACTACACCTAAAGGACCGTCATGGGTGCGGGAGATGCCTTCCATCCAGGTTTGTTCCAAGCTGCATTCTTGCAGTCATTCACAGTTTGAATTTCTACCCGTCAGAATTACCGTTTACAACCTCCTTATCATGTCTGGTATCTAGTGAATCCCGTTCCTCTGTGTGATCCGCCCAGACGGTTCTCTGTTCGAAGCGGGTTGCTCTCAATCGCCCTCACCCGTTTTCAGTAGGCGTGTCAGTTAGACATTGAAATTCACTCCACAGAGTACGAAAACTTGCTCTTGGTTATGGCATGACTACAGAATGATAAAGTCCATTTGCATCCAGAAGAGTGAGTCCAAATCTAGGCTACCTTTATTCGGTGTTCTTGACCACATAGACACCAACATGATTGTTCAAACTTTGTGGGCAATCGATTAAGCAAACTGCGTGCCCGTTTCACGACGAAACTTAGCGAACAATCAAATGCAGTCAACGGTGGTTTTGATAAAAATGCATCGGAATAAGCCAGGGATCATCCACTTCATTAGGACGCGCTGATGCGGAGCTCCTGAATATTAAACGATGGAGTAACCACACCGTGACACTTATTTCGAGTTTCTTGAAGTTTCTCAAACGGCCTCAATATTCTAAGTGCTTCCTGAATAATAAAAAGGTGCCTATTAGGAGTTTGTACATTCAAGATGGACACCTCTCCCTCACTGCTGTACGCCAAAGCTATTTGCCAGGAGCCGACGGCTTGAAGCCAGTCACAGTCAGTAAAGTTTATTTTATTGAGCAGTTGAACCCGCTCGGGTCTGCTTAATTACAGTGCCTCCTACAGTAGTAGTCTGTAGAACATTTCTGAGGTGACAGAGGCGCGCTTCTTGGGAATATTCGTGATTATCTCTGAAAAGCTATTTTTGGAGGCAATGCAAAAACTATTTAATTCTAGAAAGAACACTTCGAGAAGAAAGTGAAATGCCCCATAACTTAATAGATGACTCTCCACTATGCTTGTATTGATAATAATATTTGGTTTTATTTGCATGAGGTACACATCCCCATTCCTAGAATGTTGTACCTCTCAGTACCTAGTTGACTAAAGGACTCTGTATAAATCAGAATGTCGGCCTTGTACCCCTAATATGTATGAAGCTGGACTGGCTATATAAAGAAATAATGAGTAGTGCGTTTTACAGATCAGTGTCAAGCATCTAGTGAAGCTGAAAATTGCTTTTGCGATACATCGTGTTTCATCAAAAACCGATGCTTCCTCAGTCGATAGTTTGAATCAGCTTCACGAAATAAAAGTGCAGTTTCATACACAAATCTTGGCTTTTCATGGCTTGACCTGGAGAGTGGAAGGAACCCCAAGAATGTATACAACCAAGAACAGTGGAGGCGGTAAACAAGCTCTAAAGTAATAGTAAACTGATAATGGCTGTGACTTAAGTAGATAAGAAAAAGTTCTCGGCAGCGTGTGTGGAACAAAAATTCGCATACCTTTGAAAGCTAGAAGCGATCATTCGAATACTTTTGAAGAGTAATTCGGTGGTAGACCAATTACCTGACAAAAGCATAATAACCCCTGGATACATATTTTATCTTGAAAATCCTGGTGGTTCCCAGTGTTGAAGAAGTGGCGGATAGTTGACATGTGGAATAGTGGGAGAAGATTTTAGGGAAATTGATGAGAAAAGATGGAAGGCATCGTAGACTACCCCCTTGCTGTGTACAAAAGTTAGCACGACTAGGTTTATTTCATGACTTCGCGCTTTCCGTGTTAGGAGTTGGTGAATTTAGCATCCTTTGGCATTCGCCACTTTTAACTAAGCGTTTTGGTCTATCACCTTGCAATTTCTAACGATACACAGATATACTGCTCACTCTTGTACAGAGCATCCACAGGAAGCTATCATTTGTGCGCTCAGTTCCGTTCATTTGGTCCAAAAACGACTTTGAAAAACAAAAAAGTGAATGAATTCAGCAAGATGGGCGTATTCTAGAAAGAACAACAGCCTGTAGCCTCCTTCACTGGGTGTAATCGTATGATGGTACTACAGGAAATGCTGTTAGATGCACAGTCATTAGGCAAGCATAAACGGCCTACTGAATAATACATCAGGTGACACAGTTGAACGATTCTTCTTAAGAGGAGACTCCAATGCCACCTACCGAATTTGTCCACTCATGCACTGGTTTGTCTAGATTTATCCGTCTAGTCTTTGATTGCTCAACTTTATAAGCTGCGACTGGACTACTTATATTCACAGCGTGATCAGTCAAAGAGGTTTAAGTGAGGACATTCGTAACTGCTGGAAGGTCCCGAGTGTCTCGGGTGAGATTCTGGTCGAATTCATCTGTGCCGAATTCCTGACTGGCGAATTTTCCGACGGTAGAGTTCGGTTCTGATTCATTTATTCATCTAGACTTATAGAATGCATGAATTATTTGAAAATCAAACTCATGAGCACGGAATATGTGGCACTTCAGTTCATCAGGAAAGGGCTGTTGGATCCTTGCTTCTCTATTTCAAGGCGCTTTCATTGATGATTCAACTTGGGTACCATTGGTAAATTTTGCTGGTCTGTCTCGGTTTGTATGCACTATGACTATTTAGCTAAGGGAGCGGGGTGAATTTTTGGCCGGTTTGGCTCATGCACTTCAGATGTAAGCAACTTCTGTCGATGACTCATCTTTATGCTAACCGCGCGCCACAGGCATCAGTACGCTTCGTAACTGACGTGTCATCAAACTGGCTGGATATTCGCTACTCCGAGATTTGTTCTTTGTTTCAGTGTGGGCCGCTGACTAATCAATAGAACCAATTCACTACAGGAGCCACCAACAGGTCTTTCCGATTATCCTTGGCCAAGAGATTGGGATCAGTCGAAATCCAGACGAGCATCACATAAATGGAACAAGATATGCAAACTTGTTTCAAAGAAATTTAGAAAGAAATTGTGAATCCGCTGAATACATGCACACGGTGACAAATATAAGCTTTCATCAAGAATTTGAAGGTTTCGTTGCACCGGAGTGAGTAGTCGGTTGCCCCATAAATTTCTAACATTCCAGCTAAGGTGGTCCACATCCAAATCATCCAAACAGGCGCGTTGTCGTTGAGATTAGCAAGGCTTTTTTGGTAATAAATGTTCACTTAAGTTTCATCATAAAGTAGCGCCATCTGGTCTTGTTAGACCTCCTTCTGGTTAGACTAGAAAATCCTTTGAAATTTTCCAGCCGTATCAACTTAGAAGCAACTCCACAGAAAAATTAACTGGGTTGGACACTACTTTTATGAAAACACCGTTGGAACAAAGTCAAGTACCAGCTCCAAAGGTTTTTGAATGAGCCTTTGGGTTCGTCTTCGACATCTTGAGACACCGTGACACAGCGAATAAAAATTTACGCTACTTTCAGATCCCGACCCACTTTCACACCCAAAAACACTACTGTTGTGCCATAATTGCCCAACCTAGTTGGCGAGTGATTCCAGTTACTACAAAATAAACAATTCCGTTCAGTGTAACTTGTGAACTTGTCACTTGTTTCCATCCGCAGCTTTAGCTCACAGACCGCATAAAGAGGTAAAAAGGTCAGATGGACCACGTTGTTTAATGATGGAGAACAAAAATACCGTCGCGTTAAAACATCCAACTTAATGCACCCTTCTTTTCAGCTAATGAACTTTTTGCCCGAAATGTGGTGATACTGTTAACGCCCAATAAACACTGTACTGCCTTGTCCTTAAAATCACTGACCAGTTTTGCGCGAAAAATCAATTTTCAAGTTCACATGACTACGCTATAGTCTTTGGACAAGATCGATATTCACAAGGCGAAGTCGTCACGAGCCACATGTAGGAGAAAACCAGTGGCATGTAGGTCGATGTATTAAGTACAAATGTATGAACTGGGAATCGCAAGCTAGGTAAATGTATCTACTGAAAACATGACAGAATGGGGACAGCTACTCTCCCTGCGGTTGAGGGCTATCTTGGCATACCAGCAAGTTAGCATGAGAGCAGAGGCAGTGCACGTGCGTATGCGGATCAGCGATTTCAGGTCCTAAACAGCTTCTTGTAAATGATAGGAAATCTGTGGTGTTTACGCCTGTCAAAATGGTACGGTTGCGCCTTGATCAAAGCAGAAACCGGAAACAAATATCATGACCTGTAAGCAGAGGAATTCCTATTAACCCCCCAAACATTTAGATAGTTCAGTTCACTATCGCAGCTCATAAACGGTGCACCGAGTTGCGGTGGTTTCAACTGCTACAGCTTCGTTCACAGAGATGAGGAGAACAAGGTAATGAGAGCCACGCTTTGGAAGTGATGGACCAGTCTTTGCATTGACGACAAGTGGATGTTTTTTCAGTACGGCAGGAAGTAAAAGCTAAGTAGTGAAGCGATAGCTTTGATACAAGACCGCTATTGGCTGCATCACACAGACATGTTAGGGTTACTAACAATTGGTTTGGCTTGTCTAATTGTCTGCATCCGTAGGGACGGCAGTTAACAACGTGAATGAGTTGAGTGATAAAAAATTTCGTGTTCCGTCGCTTAGTCATGTACTGACACACCCTGGATCGTCTCGACCCAATACATGGCTGGGCGAAACGGGCTCTCCGAGGCAAACGGTCCTCTGGCATATTGAGTGTACTGCCTAACGAGCGTAACCTGTGGAGCTTGACCAGCTGAGGGGGAGACTTTTCGCGAAAACCATGTGGCGTAAATCAGAACTGCTGATCTGATTTTTCCGCTAGACCCGAACATCTTTTCGAAGGCACCGATGGTCAAGCACCAAGAGTGTCTGAGAATGTTGCGCACGCAGTGGCCATATTTCGAGTCTATGAAGGTAGGACCTACACATGACAGACAAGCTGACGTCACGTCGACATCCCCAATATTGGATATCGGTAAATTCTGCTCTGAACTTTCAGTTCGGGAAGTACCTTCGTCTTTCGCCAGTCAGCCAGGACTTATACAGTTGTCCAGATAGATAAACTTATCAACCACAACGATAATTTCATTTGTAGGCAAAAGATTTGGATTTGATCTCAACCAGTATTATGATAGCACTACACTTTATGGGCGCAAAGCTCATGCTGAGTCGGACAGCAGGATTGTTCAGGCTATTGAAGAGGTTTCCATTTCTGAAAGGTATGATCCAAGAATACCAATGTCTTCAGCGTACTCAATGCTCATGAGCCAATGCCCCGGTAGTCTTTCAATCCCCGAGTTGTAAATGGCAAGTAAAGATGAATCAAGTAGGAGAACGATTACGAGGTTGAAAAGGAAAGGTGATTGAGGGCGCTCTGGTCCAACACCACTGGATGTAATGAACTCAGAAGAGTTCGCCTTAGACAATTACACATACGTGGGCAGATGCCTGTAGAAGCCTTAGAAGAGACGAGAACCCTTCATCGCCAGACAATGGCATAGTTTCTGACGGTCGGCGGAGTCAAAATCGGCCTTCATATAACGAACAGTACACGAGAGATTCAGTTGATTCTCCTGTGGAAACCAAAGTGAGATGCAGTTGAGCGTATTTGTCGAAATATGTCCTATTTGGGCTTACAAAGAGCATAAAGTTGACGGAAATTCCGGGATCGCACCAACCTGATGAGCTCCAGGAAGGGCGAAGATAATCGTGAGCTGTCGAAGAGTCTCCAGAAAACTTGCAAGCAATTTCCTTTACGAAAAGATAATCAGTATTCCTTGTCGGAAGAAGTGGTGCAGCTGTAGCCTTTGTTGCAAAGTGAAGATACGATCAATGTGATCCCGGTCAGGGTGAAACCCAACTTGATTCTTGCGAATCCGATCCTTCTGATGGTGAGTCAACCTTCATTGGCTAATACTGGCAATCTGCGTGGAAGACTGACGCCATGGTGGTTTTCGAACGATATTCACGCAAAATATTGAATAGGGGAATCACAGTCAAGGTTTTCCATTCTGTCTGTGCTTTGTCTTTACCTGAGCTATTTTGGGGTACAATTCGCTGGATGGCATCTAGGAAATCGCCACGACCAACTATATCAGGTACTCTGTTGCAATGAGATAATGAAATTGCAAACCGGATTTCCATTGTCGATGATGGATTGATATCAGTATTTCACTCGGACACATTTGGTCCTTCCAGCGGTTGAGTTTATGGGAGCCGACTGGACTGCTCTTCAAGGTGTTTTAGCCCCTTATTCAAGGCGACGTTTCTGTGAATGCACTGAAGTCCAATAATTTTCGGAGATCGGAGACCCTAGGATTAGGTGATCGGATTAGCTGGAAAAGGGTAGAACTGTCTAGTGTTACAAATGCTTTCTCCATTTCTCGAGCTTTTGCTATCCATCAGTACTATCTGTCGACCTCAGGCTCTCCCCTATTCGGTGTTTGAGGAGTCTGAGCGCACCATCATGGTCGTTCATTTCTGATGCTTCCTTCCCTGGCTTCATCGGGCCTCTAGTCTTGACGAGATCCACTGGGGGTGTGCTAGAGACCTGGGGCAGGCGTTCTTCGAAAGATGCGGTCATATCTTTTTCACATTTTTCCAATGTTCAGCTAAATTATTACTGTACTGGTCGAGTTCAGGGAGGAACTCAAACAACTAGACTCCATATTGTAGTTCTAGACACTATTTGCAAGTGGAGTGAATTTTTTTGCATCCACTAATGTGTTCCAGAGGAAAAGCAAATAGGTAAGCGTAGCTGCCAAACGCCATGGTCGGAGTCAAGTGGTATAATCTTGATTCGAAATTCCTCACCGGTCGCTGATTACCAAATGGTTCAACTGAGCCCACCGCTGGTTTACAGTTTTTGGCATTCAATTCACACTGCGTAAGCACTTGTGCGGAAAGTTTGTGCTGACTAGAAACAATTGCTGATGAGCACATAACCGGAACAACCGCTCCCCATTATCCATGCTTTGGGCACTAACCCCGAACCGACCGCCAAGATAGGTTTTCTCAGGACTTGGTCAACTGACCTATGGACTCAGTGCGCCTACAAGAATAATGATATCTGCATTTGTTACTGACCAAGATAACTGACAAATCTCGATGGAAGGTGGCTTTCCATGCCTTCAGTGCAGCCGACTGTCAGAGCGTACCTACCAGCCTTGGACTCATTCGTTCTCTCAGGGCTGGCATCTGATGGGTCATCTAAAGGGTGTTAGAAGCTCTCAGGCGTTCTGGGACTTATCAAGTAGGCGCAGACTCCAAGTTTCCATAAACGTTATGCTCAACTTGAACACCAACTTGTACGCAATCCGTAGAATGCACCGAATTACAAACTGATGTGGCGTTAACTAGGGGCTTAGTTGAATCCAAGCTAAGACTCTCGTTTACGATATTCTCCAGATGAATGTACAGCGCAAACGCCGTTTTACGTTTCAGATGTCCAAATGAGCACACTCTTGAAAACAACACCAAACTTTGCTAACTGTCTCAGTGAAAGTGGAACACAGGTACAAAAAATGCTGAAGCGAGAACACGGAGTAGAATGTCAATTAAGTGATGTTTGCAGCGGAAGGTAGGTCTAACACTCACGTCATTTCGTCCACTGTTCTAAATAACCCGGTTTCTTAGAGGTCTCTGAGTATCCACAGAAAAAATATGCAGGGTCGGGTTGAAAGATTTAAGAGGAACAAAAATTTGCATGGAAGGTCGCGTGCATAATATCTACGGTATCTTTGTCCCAAATTTAGGGGCTAGATCTCGGCTGATGAATCATGCAAAAAGCACTTTCCTGGTGTTTTGCGGAGCACAAAGGTTACACTCATCTGCGGTGTAACTGATTTTTTAGAGACGGAGTCTTGTTATGAAGTGAGGCAAAAACTGTACCACAGTGCAGGAGCTGATGGGAATTTGGTAACTTGGATGTTTGGGAGAATGGAGAATGCAAGTTCCCAAGTCAAATATACACTCAACTGGGTGACTGGGAATACTTCCATCAGCTGGCTAAAACATTCCAATAACAAAACGACATCACAGAAAAAGGGATTATCTCTTACTAGACAGCTGCACAACGCAGTCCAATAGTAACATTGTCAGTAGTGCAAAACTGATTTTTTCACCGCCCAAATCGTTATGGACTCTGTTCAGGTGATAAAATTGAAGTGTGGGAAAAGCTTGTTGTGCAATGATCGCTTCTGCTAACAGAATGGCCCGAAAGGAAGTGAATAATGGGGTTTTTATTAACATACGGCTAATTGTTCATTTGCTGGATGCAGAACGCTGGGTTCCTATGGCTTTGGGCTCTGTAGAGATCAACGGTTATGTTGTGTTCTAAAATGTGGATCTACTCTAGTATTCAGACATCTAAACAAGGAGTGCTCCATATGATATAGGTGAGAAAGATTGCGCCACATTTTCTATACTGTTGATAGCCGGATATACGGTGACCTCAAAGGCATATCACTGGGGACTCAAAAGGCGCAGACTACAGTATCACTACAGTGTATTGTTGTATGACTGCGACAAATGGCCACTTGATGTGGATGATCTGAGACATCTTCAGGTATTTGACAAATGATGTCTCACAACCATAGTTGGAATCGACTAGAATCAGCGAGTACTCACTTAGATCATCAGGGGACGGGCTTTTGGTGAAGCAGATCGCACTTCACTCAAAAACTGCACGGAGCACTGCAAGCTAATATGACCTGGTCATGTGCTACACTTGCCGAGACGAACGCTGTTTTGTTGTCTGATTCGGAGTAGAGAAGACCTAAAGGTTGACAGAAGTTGACACGGTAGAGGAGCATGCAGGATTTCACGAAAAGTTTGGGTAACGCTGTTCTACTCACCTTCCACCTCACCCTCCCTGTGCCTAGTTGGAGACTCTAAACGTTATGGAGGCTAACTGATGTCAGTGGCGTCCATGGTGTCAGTTATTATCAAGGCTATCTGACTGAGTGCTGGAGGTGTGGGCACCTCAGATATTTGTGACAAGCTAGCCTTGGACCCCCTTCCTTGCTCCATTTGTTTCGTCTTCATAAGACTTTATTCATATAAACCGACAAGGCTGCAAGGAAGTGCAGCAGTAATGTTCCGGCCTAGTTTTGCTGTCAGTAGTGGTGATTTGTATGATGACATTGTTGCCGTTTTATTGTTGCTGTTGATGATGATGATGATGATGATGATGATGATGATGATGAGGAGGAGGAGGAGGAGGAGGAGGCGGAAGAGGAGGATGGACATATACCTCCTTAATATATTAGACACGGAGAATTCAAGCATTGACTTATTTGGCATTGACTTGGCTCTGATTTCCCATGTAGCGATGATTTCCAGAAGGAAAGTGGGGACAGCTTCGATGGATGTGAAGAGGTCCGAGAATGAAAAATTATCTCAGTAAAAGAGTTACTTCAGTTAACCAGAAACCCGAGCTCCATCTCAGTGGAAAAGATAAACCAACTTGTTGACAAACAGTAATATGATAAAAATTGTCCAGCTGTAACACCGCACCTAGCTGCCATGCTACCTGAAGGAAGCACGAGGGCTGGGATACTTCCAGGTTGCCCAAGCCTAGACAGGGGAATTCGAGAGGCACGGGTCCGGTTCGAACCACGGACCTTCTGGTCAGTAAATTCGCGCTCTAATCACTTGAGCCATCTCGGCCCCCACCCGGGTGGAGTTGTGGTGGGGACCAGGTGGGCACGGGTCCGGAACCACGGACCTTCTGGTCAGTAAATTCGCGCTCTAATCACTTGAGCCATCTCGGCCCCCACCCGGGTGGAGTTGTGGTTGGTACCAGGTGGAATCTGTCGCCGGGTCTCCAGAAAAGACACAGTTCTATCAGAGATCCAATGCTTGGATGAGGTTGGCTGGGTTGTACCGCAAGCAGACGCTCCTGCTTTGAGAAGCGCCTTGGATATTTTTTCCCAGTGGCCGTTTATATCCGACACCGTACCGTCCGGCAGGCATTCGAGGAGCTGTTTCTGATAGTTTCGTTTGGTTTCTGGATCAACTAGCTTCTCAATGGCTAAGCGAGGTGTGCGCGATTTGCGTACACCTGAAAAGCGCAATGAAAAGCAGCAGCGTACAAGTGCATGGTCGGAGTCCACGCTGGTGTTCCAGAAGGAGCGGCAGGCGGTGATCGACCCTCGCCACCGATAACTGACGGCGATGTGGTCTATTTGGATTCGGCGCTCGTTTGATGGTGGGCACCACGTTGTCAAGCGATGTCCGCTGTTCCGGAAATTCGTACTGCAAAGGAACAGCCTGTGATCGGCACACATCTGAAGTAAGCGGTCTCCGTTGTCCGTGCGTCTAGTGTCCAAACCAAGACGACCACCCAATCGGGCCTCAGCAGCGCTTAGTCTACCTACCTGGGCGTTCATATCACCAGCAACCACAACGATATCTGAGCTTTTAGCCTGTTGTAGAAGGGCACCTAGAGCGTCATAGAAACTGTCCTTGGCAGATTCAGAGCTACAGTCAGTTGGGGCGTAAGCAGAAACAATAAACAAGGTGCGATGAACCTCACTTCCTCTAGATTCTCTCACCGATGTTGCCAAACGAACCGCACAGAGGCGACTGTCTACGGGTATCCAATCAAGCAGAGACGCTTCCGCTCGTTCGCTCAATACAATACCCACCCCAGCATATCCAGCTGCAGCGGCCTCTGCATCACCAGAAGTGGGCCGCCGGAACCTTGGGGAGAGCGAGGGGGCAGTCAGTTCGATCACAGCACTTGCGTCCTGCGTCCTTGTTTCTGACAAACAACATACATCAATACAGAGGGAATCCAGCGTACGCGCAAGAGCCACCTGTTGACCTGCTTGCTTCAGTGTGCGAACATTGAAAGTGGCTAAGTAGACAGGTTTTCGGGGTTTGAAAACAGACTTCGAAGTGTTTAGGGTTGTAACTGAACTCGGACGTGCAGAAGCTGCAGCTGAGTGTGATGCAGGGCGAGCAAAACGGTCAGACCTAGAGCTGGGACCTACGGAGAAAGTATTCGAATTTGGGTGGGGGAGTGTGGAAGACGGAAAACGTGAAAGTGTAAGAAGGGAGGCGTCACCAGTAGCATGTTTTCGCTTACCCGCCCTGCTGTATGCAGCAGGTAAGGCGAGCCGGCTGATGTCACCACGCGACGGCCGATGTGGCATGAGTTTATTTGTGTATGTGCAGTTCATGATTGTACGTGGGCTGGGTTACTGCCAGGGCGCCCACACCTAGACAGGAGGACGATTAGGGTCCTCAACCAAAGCCTTTGGCTCAAAAGCCTAAGCACAAGGTAGCGGTGTTCGGCTGGAAATGCAAGTACATTATCATTTTTTACGGAACACGTCGCCATACATGTTCCAACCCCCAACCTGGAGAGCCAGGAGACTGTGTTCGTCAGGCCTTTACCCATGGACCAACCTGGTATGAGACTCTGTGAGCATCGTGCGGACACTCCCCAGTATAACTCAATGGGTCGCCGAGGTACACACACCGCTACACCACGGTAAGGTCCAGTCTCTTAGTGACGGTCTGAAAAGGTCCGAGAATGAAAAATTATTTCAGTAAAAGAGTCACTTCAGTTAGCCAGAAGGCCAAGCTCCATCTCAGTGAAAAAGATAAATCAACTTTTTGACAAACAGTACATAGGTTCAGTATGATTTGGCTACGCCATCAAAGGATTTGAAAATTAAAAATCGATAACAAAACAAGCGGCATAAAATTGAATACACTTCTGAATACTGGAATCCCCTATCTAATGATGGACTGTTGGACAGCCCTACCCAAAGCGACCTTCCTAGAACAGCCGTTTCCCGTCTTTCTTAGAAGTGTCCGCTGCAGAGAAGGGACACTGTAGAAGCTACCTCAAAAGCATCGGAATAAGTAACCGGAAGTAATGCAACAGATGCCTTAGGCAGTTGGTGATAACAGAGCTCGAAATCGGCCTCCCAGATACGTGCTGAAAATCGATGACTGCTTACTGGTATCTCACAATTGGTCGTCCACTTGTGCAATAGCCAATTTTACTTAGGTAAAACAGAACACAGTATGTGAAAATCGGTAGAGTAAATGCTATACGTATAATGGCAACGGATAGATAGGCTGAGGGTAAGTCACACTGCATAGAGCAGGTGTCAGTTCAAATATTGACATTATTGAGCAACTCAAAAAACGAGAAATTTTTATAAGTTGCCATTCTGTGGCGGTGGGTGGCTACTTTACAGAGTGCGGGAGTGAATTATGCATCTATTGAAATTCAGCGACACCGTAGTGTGTAATCGTTTGTACAACTACCTTGAGTTTTTGCCTATTTCCCCATATTACTTATTAGAATTGAATCCTGCAACAATTTCGGCGCGAGACGCCAGACAGCTGAGAATGTCGGAAACAGGCTTAAGGCCCAAATTTGCTTCGTGCTCTCAGAGATCTCAAACCGATTTCTCAGCTGATTAGAGATAACCGTTCAGCTGTAACATCCCTTCGGTGCCTGGCTGCCATACCACCCGAAGGAAGCACGAGGGCTGGGATATTGCCGGGTTGCCCAAGCCTAGACAGGGGAAGTTGAGATGCAGATGTCGGGTCCGAGCCACACGCCTTCCCGTCGGTAAATCTGCGCTCTGAACACTGAGTGTGGAATACTCTAACGTCCACAAAAAAGCCAAATGTACACCGATACATTTCATTTTCTGAATAGATTACCCATTCGGGTCTAACCTTTGTTATGGCGGTATGAAACCACCGAGGTGAATGCACACTCACTTCTCCAAGTTCGATTTCTCAGGGCTTTTCGCAACATGCTTCCGTCGACCTTTCCCAGAATAGCAACTTTCTGAAAATTCAGTGGACCGTTGCATACCGACTAAATTTTCTTATAGCGGCTATTTTGGGCAGGATAGATGAAGGCGCACAGCAGAAGTCCTTATTTGATGTCGTCCGTAGAATTTATTGGGAGATCACGTTCGCATAAAAACATAAGTTTTTGGACAATGTATACGGATATGGACTCGCCACCGAACATAACGCGGCAAGTAATTGGCACAAAACATTCTAAGAGCCAATTATTTTATACTAAACCCTTGTCCGTTAACATACGAAACGGACTCGTGCTAAACGCACTGACTGAAGATGTCGATCTAAATTCCATAAGACTCTTGTCGAAGGACGTCGCCCCTGGGAACATTTTGGTTCCTCCCACAGGTATCCCTATAAATATGCTCGGATAAGAAGGACCTACAGTGAACATTTTGCGCAGCATTTTTGTGTGTTAACCACGGTGGCTGTGCGCAAAGTTCTGCAACCTGGACTGGACTCGTACGCCGGCTACCGGCGTTTGATGCCTGACGCCTCTTCTGGGTGCCCATGAATGAATCAGACATCTGTAATACAGAAGTCACCATTAACATCCTCTCCGACAAGAATCTTCCACTATAGTCATTTCATCGAATCGTTTGAGATTGATGAAGAATGACTCGAAGGTACATCTTTAGAAAGCACACTTTTCACCCAGCGTGAGCCGAATTGCGGTCGATAAGGAACACAATATAGGGTTGTCAGGGTGGCGAAGAGTCACCAGGTTCGTAGACGTCATAAAACTTCGTTAAGTGTATTTTCTTAAGATGGAATCACTCTTCAAATGAAGGGCGGTTTATCTTAGATCAGTGTGAATCTGACAGTGTCGTGGAAACGATAAATACAACTGAGTTTTTATTATCGAATTCACAGAATTCCGCATTACGGGATGCAGCAAATAGTCCCAAATGGGTCGTTTGTGTAACATTTATATGAGGAGGAGAGTGATGGGAACTGAGTTTTCGAACGGAAATATATGCGTGTCATATACCAGAAACGGTGCATCTGAACAGGCGAACATGTTCACGCTTGAGTAATGTGATAGATCGGCCCGACGGCTCGAACGACGACTCAGTAGCTGCCCCGGTTGTGCCGATAGATTTGACCCCCCCTATCAGCACTTCCGAGTCAGGTAGCCCCACAGAAGCTTGAAGTCTGCTGAACAATTTTTGAATCAGATGTAGGTAACTACGGGAATCGTAGAATTGCCTGGTCAACCAATCGCACCAATAAAGCGCGAATATGTTCGTCTGTTCAAACGTGAAGGTTTATATGCGTCCAGCGTGTGCTCGTGAGCTAGCGGTAACACGCTCGTTAGGTGTGCGGAGTCAAGACCAAAATAGTGTGAGGATAGGCCAAAATGAATAAACATGTGATGTTGCGTACACCTCGCCCCTTAGAACAAGTAGCCTGACAGCACTTCTGGTCGATGAATGGCAATGGATTCACGCCTGACAGGGATCGATACCGACGAAGAGAAACATTTTACACCCAAAGTGCAGTCAACTCACGCAAAGCACGTGATGTTTGATTCAAGGAAGGCAGAAAAACGGTTAGTTTACGTACTAAAAAGGTTGATATTAAACGGATCAGTTAACAAGAACACCGTCTTTTCTAGGCACTGTTCACAATCCGCCATATTTGGTGTGGATCCAGATGTAGAACGTTAATAAATATGTCTAGATTTCGGACTATTTTCAAAGAGTTTCTTGGGCTGGGCATAAATATAAAAAACAAACATCCTAGAAGAATCTCATCTGTCTATTGATTCGCCGGTCAGTGAGTGTATCAAGTTTAATACTAATAAACAATTCAACCATCCTGAGGTCCCATTTGACCATTAGACCTACAAGTATATAGGCTAAACTTCCAGAAGATACTTTGTGAAAGTATGAAATAACTTATTCCCCATGTGTATTCTGCACGCAATCCTCGTAAAGACCTTTTATTTTGAACAGTCCACGCCTCCCAAGACACAGCAAAATGCCAAATCTTAGAGTAATTGGTCTCTCAAGATTAGTAGGACTGTAGGGCGAAAATGCAAAATCCTTATGATGTCAACGGTCGTAGTCACTGAGAATTGATCTTGTTTTCCAGGAAATACACCCACCTCACTCTTTTATCAACCAAAACAAAGCCTTCCTATACATTTCTGGTTGAAATCTCACTGAATAAAGCTCTATGGGACTGGTATTGCAGCATGAAAGCAACCAATTCCTCAGCAGAATGGAGTAAAAGTAAACCGTGGTGCCTGGGACGACTTTCGATTTGTCCATTGGCTAATGGAATGTTTATGTGGACCAAAATGTGACTCATCTGAACTCTGTCACTCCACAAAAGAATAGAGGAAGCGGTTGTATCGTTTCCAATAAGCGGCACTATCATTTAATCTGGAGAACTAGTTAGACATCAGAGGTGAATGCATACAAGGCCTACGAAACCGTTGCTGGTAGCACATTCTGCAGTTTGGTTAACGGAAAATGGAAATCTGCTTCACTTAATGCTTTCGTATAGACGACATCATCTTATTTGAGTGAAGGTGTAAATTTTTTTGAACATTTATTGCCGAATATTTTTCGGGTTCGGTTCCATGGTGTAAAAAAATACCCCAACTTTTTAACAGGTCAGAGTTCTGTCTAACGCCCAAATGATTGTATGAACTAGGCTAATTAGAGCACACAGTTGTTTTGGAAACACGTAATCACACTGCATTACTCTGAAAGACAGATCTGACGGCTTAGTGATAACCACCCGACAAGAACGGAAATTTAGAATAGGAATCTAGCAAAATACACTCATTTGCATACCAATTTCATTTTGACGGGAGACTCACCTGGAACCCAACTGATTCTCTCGTTTTGTGTACAACTAGGACATGAGGTTAAAGGAAACTGAGACTGCGCCTACCTGATGATCCCCAAGAAGCGAAACCAGTCGTGGCATCGAATAGCTTCCAGCAACCATATGAGTAGCGTATTATGTCCATACAAAATAAGAACTAATATGTGCACACAAAGCGATGCTTGACAAGCCGAAACAAGTTTTCTAATGGTGATACGATAGCACTTTGAGCTAAAAGTTAACAACCAACAAGGTTTTTTAATAATGGCCACCTGACAACCCTTGTTGGGGGAAAGTAGTGTACTGAGGTCTTACAAGCTCATTGGTGCAGCATACCGATTCATACCAGAGTGAACTTTTGCTGATAATTTCCGTTGTGAATCCTTATACCTTGCGAACACCGTATAGTTAGAAGCAACCCAACTATAAGTCGATGTATCAAGCTTGGTCAATTTTAACCCACTGTATTGTCCATGCTCAATGAAGTCTCCAACTGCAGAAGGCTGGATTTAATTCCTCACTTGTGATGACCTCCTGCAGGGAGCCGTGTCATCCTCTACTAAACCCTATCATTCAAGTTATGACCAGCCTCTTACAAAAACTGCGCCTCCTCATAGGTTGTTCTACTGGATCCCTGCAGCTCATTATACATTATAAAGGCAGCCTTTTCATTTGTTGTTTTCTGCCACCATTGAATAGAACCGCAGATATTAAGCAATATATTCTGACCAGTCAAAGACCTCAACGGCTATTGCGAAACATCGACTTCAGGCCGTCATTTGGGAGCTGCCAAGAATCTTGGGACAAACTTCTTAGGAAGTAATATTCACTGCATAAAAACGAGCTCAATCTAGATAACTATTAACTCTTTTACTGCTTTGCTGGTAGCCTAGCCCTCGTCCTTGCTTTCAGTCGTATGAAATCTGCACCGGAACGGTGCAACATCTGAATGACTGTTTTGCTTTATTATCCCTCTTTAGTAGGACGGTAGGAGGATCTAAATTACATAGGCTTCAAATTCAAACACCTAAGGCGTTCGACATTTAGGAGCCAAAGGCAGAATGGAAAAGCTGCCAGCGTTAGTAATGGTACAAAAGGAGGCCGGCATTATTTCACGCCCCTTTCATAGGAAACAATGAGAGACTGAGAAAAGTGGCGTAAAATTCACCCACATTGATATGGATCCCCACATCGATCTGCACTTGCTGTGTTCAGCTACCTGATATGCAATTTGAGTAGATGGGTCCAAAACGAAGCAAGCACAGTAAGCGATGATCGCATACTAGTTTTGCTGACAGAAGTACGCGTATTCCACCGTTTAGCATAAAAACTCACAACAGGCCACCATTCTCTAATAAGAGGAGATATTTTCGTTCATCGAACGATTGAGCTCTCGAATTCCGTTAACAAGTGGAGTCCAGCTAGAATTTATTATTCGGTAGTACCAATTTCAGTGTTTCGGGACACTGAGTGCTATACAGTAGGGGTTGTGGATTTCTTCGCCAACTTGGACGACTAGGTTGCAATATACACTTCAGTGGTAAGCATTTAGACGTTGCGATCCTGATTATTAATATCCATCAACGGAGGATGGTGAGTGAAATCACTTCATAGTTGTTCTTCTGATGTGCATTACCGTGGCTCCACTGCTTTCATCCACGCGTAAGTTGACCTCACCCGTGCAGACGTGGACAAGTCGGCCTTGCCATGTGAAACGAATGTGACGGGGATGGTAGTAGCCTGTCACCATCCCTGGTGCACGTATGGCATCGAGATCAGCTGACGCACCGCGAAATTAAGTGATACATCCTAAAGAAAACCAAAAGCGAACTGCGCATTGGTCGTTTCATTGTCATAATGGAACCAAAGCGCGGTGGGGAGAATGTGGCTCTCTGTGACGTGACATAAATTTGCAGGAGTACCACCGATGTCCAGCGCGTTATCACTTCTTCACTGAGGCTACATATGAAACAATTTTGTTGTTTACATTTGTTGTATCGTGGGCGGCCGTCTATCGGTCACGCTCGAACTGAGCCTACCAAACCACGCGATAAGAAGACAGAGAACCCAGGACAAGGACAAACACACGAGGCTTCTGTGTAAATATATGGGATGACTAAAGGGCCAAATATGGTCGTTCGATTGTTTGTTCTGTAGAGCCAATGGCGACGTTCCTGCCGTGAACAGCTTCAGACCCACTCCGCTGGTTGCGTGCTGCTAAGCCGTGTTTGTTATGTTCCGCCAAACGCATTCGCAATCCGGAAGGTGTAGGGGCGATGGTGACCTTGGGGACGCTTCGTTCCTGAACATGTATTTTTTCATGTCAGGACATGTCTTGGCAACATTTGGTTGCGCCAGAATTTATCACACATTTTCCATAAGTTTAACTTTACGGAATCGGAAACACCTGCTAGTCAGATAACTACAAATAATTGCTATTAGTCGTTTCTTGGTATGTCTTGTAATGTCACATTTTTTTCTGCGTATGTAAAACTTTTTCAAGAGATCTGACTAGACGCTGCAGTACGCCGGGTATGCATACCACTATTTTCAGAGGCAATTTAATTCCAAACACAATATCGCCCACCTGATCTCCATATGATGAGAGTTCTTTCTACCCCATATAGTTCATCCCATGCATTTCCACATGCTCATTTTCGTGTATGTGCCATCGGCTCAAATCGATTCATGTAGCAAACCAGGTACATTAGTTAGGCAGTTGTGAGTCCTGACATTTGTCAAATCGCCAAGCGGCCACCATGTCACCTGGATCGAAACGGAGCCATGACAACACGTGGCAACGCCACAAGATTCCGAACGAAGCCAGTGAGAAAGTCCTCGCTTACTAACCTTTGCTGAGCCGATGTACATGAATTTCGCCAACCTAACAATTCCGACGTTCCACGTGTAAGTCGCCCGTCATTCTCCTTCTGAGGGAGGTTTCATTCGTGCTGAGATCAAAAAATTACCGTCAGGGTCCCCGTGACGAGCTCAAGTTATCGTACGAGCCAAAGAAATGCAAAAGGAATGTGGTTGTGGATTGAATCCAAATGTCGAAGACTCCGATCACTGGAAGACCTTCCACGACTAACCACTTTACCCACTCATGTTCATAGATTACTGACATTGGATACCCCATTGCCAGGAGATAAGGCCGCACCTTCAGCATAAAACAGAGTACATTCACTTCTGAAGATGATCAGGGATCTACTGAAAGCTTTGAAAACCGACCTAGAAAAAATGCATTGTTCTATTAAATGAAAAGTGAAATAATTGAGGGTTGTCTGCGTGAATTAATGCTGAAACGGATGAATCCGAAGAAGTACCAACCGAGTGTTTCAACCAGAACAAAAGACTAGTCATCACTGAGGGAAGATTTTTCACTGGTAAGAGAGCGCACAAAGTCATCCAGGCCATGAGAGGAAGTCGCACTTCAGCGATCATTTTTAACTTTCAGCCACCAACTGGTCGACGACTGACGCCTCCCTGGATGGGGATCCCAAGATTCAACTCACCAGTAGTTAATGACACTGGCAGAAATGGCCGGATCGCACAGTCATTGGCGTTCGTGCATCAAAGGTATCGACTTCAATGCGTAGCTACCCAAATCCCAAAGTAAACATGCTATCGCCTCCAAGATTTGGCCGTATCACCCGCATTCTCACACTTTCCGGTGAGGAAACTGTAGCGGCTGGAACCAATGTGCCTGCGCGGTTTATAGCTGATTGATTGATGTTAACCATCAACGTTCGATAGATTGATAATACAGAGGAGAAACAAATAACAAGCAACGTAGCTGAAGTGCCTTCACAGTCACCAGAAAGTGTAGCATGTCGGGAGGGAGAATGGTACCACCGACGCTCTCTCTCTCTCTATCCTGCTTGATTTCTAGGTCCACAAAGTTCTTGGTGGCTAAGCGAGATGTGTGCGTTTTGCGCAAACATGACAAGCGCAATGAAAACCAGCAGCAGAGAAATGCGTGATCGGAGTCCATTTGGGTGTTTCAAAAGGAGCAGCAAAGAGTGATTGAACTTGGCCACTAGTAACTGATGACAATGTGGCCTATTTTGGGTTCGGGAGTGGTTCATTGGTGAATATCACGTAGTCAGACGATTTCCACTGTTCCAGAAGTTGTTACCTCACAGGAACAGCCTGCGTTCAGCATGTCTGTGACACACGTTCTCGGTCGTTCGTGCGACTCATGTCAAATCCAAGGAGATCACTCATTTGGGCTTCAGTAGCATCAAACCATCCACATGAACGTTCAAGGTAACCACGAACACCGCTGCTTCGGGTTTTACACCGTTTTGAAACAGCACCTAGTATTTCATAAATTGTCCTGGGTACAGTCCTGGCTACAGTCTGATAAACCGTAAGCTCATGCAGTAAACAGGTGGCGACGTACCTTTCTTTCTCGAAATTCTTCACAGCCTGTGCCAAACAAACGATGCAGTGGACAACATCAGTGTACAAGCACATGAGCTCAGTTTCACTTGGCGTCTGATAACTTGCCGAACTGAATTATGTTCGGTACTGGGCGGAACACTTCCCCAGGATTCGCATAGTATCAGTAGTAAGCAAGCTGCCGCAGGAGGTACTTTCGGCACTGTGTAGGGACAATCTCATCGCAGTGCCAAGTAACATCCACCAGCAGAGAAGCTGGAAGAACCCAGATGGTTCAGGTAAATTTGGCTTGTGAGCCGTCCAGTTGCCAAGCAAGCAGTTCGCCTCGCACGCGACCCTGGAAAGCAAACGGAGGAATAGAAATGTTCCAAGAGGCGATATATGGATACTAATTCGCGCAATCGGTAACTGATAGCGCTATAATCATGCTGTTGGAGGGCGCTGTGTAGGCGGGCAATTTCGGTTATTCCAGGCTTTAGTGTCGCATAAAACAGTGTGAGGTTGTCACTAGATGAGCTTTCCAGGACCCCCGTTCTTGGTAAGGAAACATTGTGAGATATGACTCCTGCCCAATGTCGGTGTCGCTTGTGCTATCCGTTTCCGTTCAGATCGTCTTACTGAATAAGTGTAGGTACAGGCACCTAAAAATAACTGGATGGGGTGAACTCGCTTAACTTCAGCTGCAAAAGTATTCAGTGTTCAACTACCTTCACCTAAGATTGTGTGGCGACACAATTCTCTTCGTCTCCCAAACGTGCATAACCTTGATGTCTAAACACTTGCCTGTTACCCTTTCTGATATAAAGTTCAGCCTGGTCCATCGTAAAATCCTCACGATCGCCAAATAGTAAGGGGTTATCTTTGTCGAACGGAAGTTGTCGACACAATTCAGTCCCAAACGGCAGCAAACCTCTGCGTTCTCGGTTATGTTAACGTCCATCAGTTGCAGTGGCTACCCTATTCCTTTCATATGTATCGTGCACGTTGGGACAGAGATCCTTTCTACTATCAATTTCCTCACACAGCTTGCTTCCCTCGTAAGACGAGTCTCTGAAGGAGACGGCACGCTTCTCAAGCCATAGACCGATTCATAACGACATGCTTTTTGGTAACTTCGTTCTTTCTTCTTGGCCCCTACTATCACACGTATCCGTCCAGTTCAGTCCAGAAAACTTACCGCAAGGCCAATGTCTTTTTACCGACAATTCTGCTCCCTGGTAGTTTGCCGAACATCCACGAATACACCGTTCGTTGGACGACCCTTCAATTCTTTATAGGTTACGAATGTTCACTCAGTTCAAGTCAAGCAAACAATAATCTCCCGAACGGTTTAACTACGCATGTTTCTGTGCGACAAAGAGCACAATGCACAAACGATGGTTGGCACATATTTATTCCTTAATGTGCCGCCCACAGCTCCTGTTGAACTGCAATCAAGAGACGAGGAATTTATGGACAGGAATGAAGATTAACTAACGGGCTCAGTATTAGTGCACAGGTGGCGATAGCCATAGACGAGGAATGGACAGGAATGAAGATTAACTAACGGGCTCAGTATTAGTGCACAGGTGGCGATAGCCATAATACAAATCAGAAGGTGAATGAATGCTAACAAAAGCTTTTAGTATTTCTGCGACACGTATAAAAATGAATACAATGCGTAATGGGAGCAAGTCAATAAAGGAACTTATCGTATGTGAGAGTCCCTTGGTGAAAGTCCGGACGGCGGTAACGTGTTTTCTCCGCAGTTTGGCTGCTACACGTGTTCCATGATTGTCCGTGGACTTGTGGAGAGGTTGACGTCCTGCTCCCTGCGCGCGCGCGAGTCTGTGCGTGTTGACTGTGTTGTCGCTTCCTATATATAGGAAAGTTTGATGTGTGTATAAAATATGAATCGTTCCGTGCGTACTAAACAGGAACTGACTTGTAGTCGGTCAAGGTTGCGAGTGGAACGGCGTTTGTCACGTGACTTGTGTGCTTGTGTAGCAGGTAAGTCGTGGGATCTAGTAAACACCCATGTACTGGACAAATTAGGTGAAGCTGGTTGAGGGGACATGGAAATGTCCGCTACATCAGTAGCTGGGAGTCGATCGTCCCTGAGTCTGGTTAAGGATATCAGCCATAACTCATTCTTCTTGTAACTTCCTTCAGTATTTGACTCTCATAGAAACCCCACGTCATACCCAAGTGGAAAGCCAGAAGTTTTCACTCAACTCTCCTACCAACCCTACCTTACACCTCTCTCACCAACCTCATTTCGATTGCCTGTGCTTGCCATAAAGAACACTGGCTGTACAACTAAGGACCATCCACTCCCGATGGTTCCTTCAGTCTTTTTTCAAGTACGTACTGTAAATCTTGTCCTGATCACCCGAGAATTTTTGGGTTCCCATGCCATTAGGCGTTCCTTTGTCGTCCTGGAAGCACTGGCAGGTCCCCGCTGTTGAAAGTGGTTTCCAATGCCACCTCAGTAATTACTAACCAACTTTCATTGCTCTTATTCTATGTAGAGTTCTGCAGTCCATTTTTTTCAAGCAATTCGTGTACCATTTGGAAGACCGTGACCTAGCGACCCACGTCCAATCACCCCTACCAAGTTTCGATTTCCCATTGTAGGTTGGCTGCTTTGTTCTTCAGCTCGTCTCAATAATTCCCCATCAGATTGCGCGAAACCAAACTCCTACAACCCTTCACAGCCCACTCAATTGGCATCTCAAACCACCACAACATTTAGCCTTCCAAGGGGGCTCCGACCAATAGTACCTCTACTTCAGCAATCTCTGGAGTGAAAAACAAAACATTTCTTGCCCAACTTCATCGGAACCTGTGAAGAACCATATCAAATACAACCAGCCTTGTTCCTAACAAGGAATTCATACTTTTCATATGTTTACTCCGGAATTTGTTCGCTACGCATTTGTCACCCTATTCCACTCACGTCAGCACTTCATAAATCCACCCGTTATAGACTACGGATAATACTGTTTCAACAAGAAGGATAATCAAGGGTAAGCAGACCACCTTGAAAGTTAGCCTCCTAATTATTTTAATCGAGGTGCGTGTGATCGACTTTTTTACCACCACATTCTTATTTCTTTGAATCTCGCTTGGGAGCAAACTTCATTGTCTCTGAAACCCCACCTACTTGTGACTACTGGGCAACTATCACGTACCGTTGCCTGCCTGCCAGAATACTGATGGACCTTTTCTGGATACTACCGTGAAGCGATGTTTGTTAGAACTCGATGAAGTCTTCAACAAGTGGAATTCTTCGGTCTGTGTAGACATTCGGATATGGGATAAGGTTGACGAGAACACGGATAAAAATACTGCTTCACATACGAAAAGTGTCATAATTGGCTAAGTCACCCAGATAGAAACTGATATCATTTAGTCGCCATATCATCCAGTTTCTCCAGGCAGACACAGGGAAGGTGAGGTGGAAAGTGAAGAGCAACGAAACTTCACGTAACACATTTCATGACCTTCTGCCTTGTCAAATACTGTGCACCTCTACGTTTCCCCACCCCAAATCAGACATGAAAAACGATACTCGTCTGGACAGGCGTGATAGATGGCCCGGTCACCTTAACCTGCAGTGCTGGATACAGACTTTGAGTGAGGTGCCGTTGAGCTATACTGGGTGGGCGGTGTCCCTGCGACACTCACGGTCTCTTATACCAGGTTGTTCAAAAGTTAGAGGTCCTCATGGTTGGGGACTGGAACATGTGGCGACTTGTAGAAAAGGTAAGGTATTTGCATTTCCCACCAAACATCGCTGCCCTTCGGTTAGGTTTTTGAGCCAAAGGGTTTGGTTGAGGACCATAATCGTCCTCCTGTCTAGGTATGGGCATCCTGACAGTATCAAAGCTCATGTGCAAACACAATACCTAGGTCTAACAATAAACTGATGCCACAGCGGCCTTCGCGTGATGCCATCAACAGGGTCGCCCTACTCGCCACATATAACAGGCTACTGATAACGCCCCCCTTCGTTTTCTTTTCACACTTCTTCCCCCTCACCAACCCCATTAATACCTTTCTCCTTGTAGGCCCCCAGTTAGGATTGACGACTCCTTGGTGTTGCATCGGCTTTTCAAGCAACAGCTGTTCTTCACACGGCGCCAACACCCTCAGGTATATATAAATCAACCTTCAAGCCTCGACACCCATTCTACCTGATCGCCTTTAATGTCCGCACCCTGACGCTCTCACATTGGACTCGCTTGGTATTGATGTATGCTGTCTCAGAAACAAGAATTCGAGATACAAGCACAGTGGTTGAGCTAACGCCCCATCACTCTCCACTCGCTTCCGGCTACGTACCTCTGGTGATCCAGGGTTTGCTGCGGCCGGATGTGCAGGCGCTAGTATCGTTCTAAGTCACCAGGCAGAAGGATCCTTGCTTGACTAAATACTCGCTCCTGAGTGGTTCGTCTGGCAACGTCTGAGAAAGAGTTTCAGAAGCAGGAATTCGATCAATGTCTGTTTATTGTGTCTGCCTACACCCCAACTGACTGCAGCTCTGGTTCCGCCAAATAGAGGTTTTACAATACCTTCTGTGGTGAGCTAAAAGCTCAGATATCGTGACGGTTGCCGGAGATATGAATGCGCACTTAAGAGTCAATTAGGAGGTCGACATAGATAAAGATAAAGCGTTCAGCTGTAGCACCCTTCCGGTGCCTAGCTGCCATGCCACCCGAAGGGAGCACGAGGGCTGGGATACTGCCAGGTTGCCCAAGCCTAGACAGGGGAAGTAGAGTGGCGGAGGTCGGATTCGAACCGCGGACCTTCAGGTTAGTAAGAAAAGGTAAGGTATTTGCATTTCCCACCAAACATCGCTGCCCTTCGGTTAGGTTTTTGAGCCAAAGGGTTTGGTTGAGGACCATAATCGTCCTCCTGTCTAGGTATGGGCATCCTGACAGTATCAAAGCTCATGTGCAAACACAATACCTAGGTCTAACAATAAACTGATGCCACAGCGGCCTTCGCGTGATGCCATCAACAGGGTCGCCCTACTCGCCACATATAACAGGCTACTGATAACGCCCCCCTTCGTTTTCTTTTCACACTTCTTCCCCCTCACCAACCCCATTAATACCTTTCTCCTTGTAGGCCCCCAGTTAGGATTGACGACTCCTTGGTGTTGCATCGGCTTTTCAAGCAACAGCTGTTCTTCACACGGCGCCAACACCCTCAGGTATATATAAATCAACCTTCAAGCCTCGACACCCATTCTACCTGATCGCCTTTAATGTCCGCACCCTGACGCTCTCACATTGGACTCGCTTGGTATTGATGTATGCTGTCTCAGAAACAAGAATTCGAGATACAAGCACAGTGGTTGAGCTAACGCCCCATCACTCTCCACTCGCTTCCGGCTACGTACCTCTGGTGATCCAGGGTTTGCTGCGGCCGGATGTGCAGGCGCTAGTATCGTTCTAAGTCACCAGGCAGAAGGATCCTTGCTTGACTAAATACTCGCTCCTGAGTGGTTCGTCTGGCAACGTCTGAGAAAGAGTTTCAGAAGCAGGAATTCGATCAATGTCTGTTTATTGTGTCTGCCTACACCCCAACTGACTGCAGCTCTGGTTCCGCCAAATAGAGGTTTTACAATACCTTCTGTGGTGAGCTAAAAGCTCAGATATCGTGACGGTTGCCGGAGATATGAATGCGCACTTAAGAGTCAATTAGGAGGTCGACATAGATAAAGATAAAGCGTTCAGCTGTAGCACCCTTCCGGTGCCTAGCTGCCATGCCACCCGAAGGGAGCACGAGGGCTGGGATACTGCCAGGTTGCCCAAGCCTAGACAGGGGAAGTAGAGTGGCGGAGGTCGGATTCGAATCGCGGACCTTCAGGTTAGTAATCCGCGTTCTAACCACTTCGGCCATCTCGCCCCAGTTAGATCCATATCCCTCATATACGATGGTGAACGATTGCTTCAGCTGTGTGCTGATAGCAGGCAGTTCTTATGCAGTGCTAACTTCCGAAATAGCCGGAGTAATCTGGCCATATGGTGTTCTTTAACGCCATGCCAGTCAAAAACTCAAATCGATCAAAGTGCCAACAGTTACCGATGGTGCGGATCAATAGCGGACTGCCGGTGGTTTGGGAACACATCTGTGGACTCCGACCATGCACTCGTTCGGGGTCACTTCTCCCTACGTTTTCCATGTAAGGTGCGGACAAATCACTTGGCAACTGAAGGACTGGCAGATATTGATGGTAGACGAACTTACCAGAGTCGTCTTCCATTGTCTCTTCCGAATGCTCCACCATCAGATGTGAACTAATATTAGGACGAGGTCGCCACATCTTTGCACAGTGCAGGGAACATCGCCTGTGACACGGCACTACCAGGCTTACTCAAGCACTGGGTGTCAGACCGAACTGTGGCACTGTTTAAATCTGGGAAAAACATCCCAGCCGGTCCCGAACATAAATTAATGCGACGAATTATCGGACGTCAAGTGAGAGTGATCGTGCGAGCCGACCGTGAAGTGTGGTGGACACAGAAAGCCACGCAAATAGAAGAGCCCCATAAAGCCGGTGATGCCCGAAGATTATTTCAGTTGATCCACGCGACCGTTCCTTGGAAACCACCAAGGATCGGAATGGAATGAACACCTTGAATAATGAACGCCTCGACCGGTGGGCCGAATACTTCGTACAACAGTTGTCCTGGCCGCCAGCTACCATTCATCATCATCATCATCATCATCAATGACAGACAGATAAGTGTTGGCACTGATGCTTCACTGCCATACAACCATAAAGTTCGTTTAGTTATATATATATATATATATATATAATTGTATTAAAAGCCCTACAGTGAAGAGAAGAGAAAGGAGTTGTTGGGGGAGGCGTATGTCAAGCATACTAAGGTGCCTACACCTCCAACTG
>NW_008751669.1:2719778-2723911 GCF_000715545.1 Opisthorchis viverrini
TGGTTTGATGGTGGGCACCACGTTGTCAAGCGATTTCCGCTATTCTGGAAATTTGTACTGCAAAGGAACAGCCTGTGATCGGCACACATCTGAAGTAAGCGGTCTCCGTTGTCCGTGCGTCTCGTGTCCAAACCAAGACGACCACCCAATCGGGTCTCAGCAGCGTTTAGTCTACCTACCTGGGCGTTCATATCACCAGCAACAACAACGATATCTGAGCTTTTAGCCTGCTGTAGAAAGGCACCTAGAACGTCATAGAAACTGTCCTTGGCAGATTCAGGGCTACAGTCAGTCGGGGCGTATGCAGACACAATAAACAGGGTGCGATGAACTTCACTTTCTCTAGATTCTCTCACAGATGTTGCCAAACGAATCGCCCACAGGCGATTGTCAACGGGTATCCAATCAAGCAGAGACGCTTCCGCTTGTTCGCTCAATACAATACCCACCCCAGCATATCCAGCTGCAGCGGCCTCTGCATCACCAGAAGTGTGCAGCCGGAACCTTGGGGAGAGCGAGGGGGCAGTCAGTTCGATCACAGCACTTGCGTCCTGCGTCCTTGTTTCTGACAAACAACATACATCAATACAGAGGGAATCCAGCGTACGCGCAAGAGCCACCTGTTGACCTGCTTGCTTCAGTGTGCGAACATTGAAAGTGGCTAAGTAGACAGGTTTTCGGGGTTTGAAAACAGACTTCGAAGTGTTTAGGGTTGTAACTGAACTCGGACGTGCAGAAGCTGCAGCTGAGTGTGATGCAGGGCGAGCAAAACGGTCAGACCTAGAGCTGGGACCTACGGAGAAAGTATTCGAATTTGGGTGGGGGAGTGTGGAAGACGGAAAACGTGAAAGTGTAAGAAGGGAGGCGTCACCAGTAGCATGTTTTCGCTTACCCGCCCTGCTGTATGCAGCAGGTAAGGCGAGCCGGCTGATGTCACCACGCGACGGCCGATGTGGCATAAGAGTATTGTTAGTTATGTAGGTCATGGTTGTACATGGTAGGTCATGGTACAACCATGACCTACCATTCATCTGGAGCCCATAGTTGACGCAGGACGCTAGACGGTGAACGTGGAACCGCCAACGTCAGGGGTTTATGACTGCAGATGTTCTCTCAAGAGCATTGCTCAAAGATGGAAGTGAAGTCCTCATTTAGCGCTTGTCTGATCTGGTTGATTGCATTTGGGAAAAGGAGTCTGTCCCAGACAACTAGGGAGAGTCGGTGATAGTGTTCATTCCAGTAAAAGCAGGCTCGTAGTGAATGTGGTAATCACAGGGGGATCACACTGACCTTCGTCGTAACGAGACTGTTGGCGTCACCGGTGCCTTGTCGCCTTATGGTGGCTCGTGAAACTAACTCGAGAGCAGTAAGGGGGATTCCGGCCTGGTAGGGGTTACGTTGGCCAAATTTTCACACTTCGTCAGGTGTTACAACAACGCCATACGTATAAGCGACTCACAATTCTAGTGTTCCTTGATTTCCAAGAGCATTCGACTCGGTTGACGAGTCTGTTCTTCTTGACAGGCTGGAACATCTTCAGGTGTTCTACAGTTGTCTCGAGACCATAACTCGTGTGGGTTGGTATCGAAGAAAACGAGTTTTTGGTTGTACAACGTCGACTTCCATTGAAGAATGCGTCCAGCACCAGAAGTTGTGTTGGTTGGAGACACGTGTTGCGTATGCCGAACCATCGTTTGCCGAGAAGTGCTATTTTCCATGTCCAACTCAGAGTGGCGGAAACAGAGAGGTGGCCACACCCCATTGCGTCTGTTGGAGATGCTGCAAGGGATGACTGCTAACCGATGTCAGTGGCGTTCTTGTTGTCAGTTTCTATTCCGATGGCCTGAATGAGTGTCTGGAGGCGTATGTGCCTCGGAATGATTGTAGTAAGCTAGCACTAAATTCGTTCCCCATCCACCTTTACTCTTCTCTTCACAATAAGGCTTTCAAATAAGTCATGGCTGTACGGTAGCAAAACACCGGTGTTGAACACTGATGTCATTCTGTCAATGACGATGATGATGACGTCGGACACCACTGCTCGTAGGAGAGCATGGAGAGCATCCCACACGCCCATGTTACCACAATTGTGTGAATACAAACAGTGCGTGGTATTTACGAACTTTTGGGGAATATCCTGTTGCATCTGTTGACGAGAACTAACCGGTCTACAGAATCGAATGCATAACTGAAGGACGTCTGTACGCATGTTGTTGTTCCAACGCTTGATTGAGTGCGAAGATTCGGCCTACATACAGTCTGGCCGACCAGAATCCCGATGTCTGTTCACGGGTCTCATTTTCAAGCGCCTTGATAAGGTGATGCAAAATAAGCAACACAAAGAGTCTGGTTACAACGGATGTCAAACCAATTATTCTGGAATTGCCACATTGACTACAGGCGCCCTTTCTGTAAATGGGAACTACTATCGAATCACTCCAGTTATTGAGACGACCTCCCACCCAGATAATCATCGACTGAGGATTTCACCTCTATCTGTGAACAGAGCAGGTGGGAGTCCGTTAGGACCAGCAGCTCCATGACGCTTGAGGACAACGAACATTCACTTCCGAAGCTATCGGGGTTCTAAGTTGAGTGTGCAGGACCGCGTTGCGGGTCGGGAATCTGGCCGAGCGACTGAAGGTGGCCAGTTTTCAGTTCAACGATTCACGCGCTCTTCTATTCACAGATAAGCCAATCGTTGTTATCAGCGAGTGTCACTCACCGGAGGCTTCTTTAGGCCAGTTGCGCGTACCAGCCAGAGTAAATTATGCACATTCTCAGAGTTTCTCACCTCCTTCAACTGTTGGGCTTTCTGCATGGTCCAAGTTTCTTGGTCCGGCGCAGGCGCTCTTTTTCAGCTTAAGTCTGAGGGTTTATTTGGCGGTAGTGTGCTCTTGAACAGAAGGAATACGTCCCGAGCTTTGAATCATTTTAGAGTGTTGCTCAAGATTCAGTGCCAAGGTCTAGTTGGTTGAACCAGTCAAAAGCAGAGCACTCAGCATCTTGCGGGGTTGCGGACAGTACTTTCCCGTAAGAGTCAAGATCCGGAGACACTTTGTTCGAAGGGGACTTCAGTAGGTGGTCCTGGTAGGCTGGTTTTACAGCAGTCTGAGAGGCTTCTGATGGCCAGGCGGTGTGTGCATTTTGTGCGCCCCTGAAAAGCTCAACGAGAAGCATCAACGAACAAATGCATGATGCAAGTCCACATCGGTTTTCCAGAACAGCGTTGACCCATGTCCGATATCGCCGTTGACGATGTAGTCTATCTGTATTTGAGGTTGGTTAGCATGCAAGGCACAATGTGGCCAATCGGTCTCGATTGTTCCGTAAATTAGCATTGCACAGAAACAGCCTTTGGTCAGCATTCGCCGTCATTCGTGGACCAAGATGTGAACCTTGTGCACTGATATCCCCGGCAACCACAACGCATCAAAGCGCTCAGTGCTGTCTGTTTATGAGTGCATCAGCCGGCTGGGGCGTAAGCAGATGCGATGAACAGGTAGTGATTATCCGCGCATTTACTGGATAGTCTCAGAGATGGTGTCAAACGAATCTAACACAGGGGGCTACCAATGGGTAACGATTCAACCGAAAATCTTTCAGCTCGGTGGCTTGGAACAACACTAACTCCAGCAGAAGCAGATTCTGGGTCACTGATGATTCGTAATCAGAAGCGAGGTCAATGGAGAGGTCAATTCAACAACCTTATTTGGGTCTTGAATCAGTGCTCTAAAGAGACCGCACATATCCGTGGAAAATGAGTGTAGCGTACATGTAAAAGCAGTCTGTTATCCAGCTTGTTTCAGATGAACTGAGCGTCGGCGTTTGAAGGGTGCCTGTGGTCATGGCTGCCAAGCCAACTGTAGATAGTGCAGCTAGCGCCAATTGGCTGTAAACGGATCAGTCAGTCCTCAAGAATAGGCGCAAGGATATATCTCTAAAGATGGGATAAGGGCGGCCAGATAGACTGGGTGTCGATGCTTGAGGACTGATTTGGAGATTCCTGAAGACGTCGGCACCATGTGACGAGCAGATGCTGCACGCAAAACCGATGCATGTCGAACTGAGTCATCAGTCCTAAGTGCTGGGCCTACAAGGAGGGAGTTATTAATGGGGTAGGGAGGGGGGGG
>NW_008751669.1:2725403-2737414 GCF_000715545.1 Opisthorchis viverrini
TTTCGGGGTTTGAAAACAGACTTCGAAGTGTTTAGGGTTGTAACTGAACTCGGACGTGCAGAAGCTGCAGCTGAGTGTGATGCAGGGCGAGCAAAACGGTCAGACCTAGAGCTGGGACCTACGGAGAAAGTATTCGAATTTGGGTGGGGGAGTGTGGAAGACGGAAAACGTGAAAGTGTAAGAAGGGAGGCGTCACCAGTAGCATGTTTTCGCTTACCCGCCCTGCTGTATGCAGCAGGTAAGGCGAGCCGGCTGATGTCACCACGCGACGGCCGATGTGGCATAAGAGTATTGTTAGTTATGTAGGTCATGGTTGTACATGGTAGGTCATGGTACAACCATGACCTACCATTCATCTGGAGCCCATAGTTGACGCAGGACGCTAGACGGTGAACGTGGAACCGCCAACGTCAGGGGTTTATGACTGCAGATGTTCTCTCAAGAGCATTGCTCAAAGATGGAAGTGAAGTCCTCATTTAGCGCTTGTCTGATCTGGTTGATTGCATTTGGGAAAAGGAGTCTGTCCCAGACAACTAGGGAGAGTCGGTGATAGTGTTCATTCCAGTAAAAGCAGGCTCGTAGTGAATGTGGTAATCACAGGGGGATCACACTGACCTTCGTCGTAACGAGACTGTTGGCGTCACCGGTGCCTTGTCGCCTTATGGTGGCTCGTGAAACTAACTCGAGAGCAGTAAGGGGGATTCCGGCCTGGTAGGGGTTACGTTGGCCAAATTTTCACACTTCGTCAGGTGTTACAACAACGCCATACGTATAAGCGACTCACAATTCTAGTGTTCCTTGATTTCCAAGAGCATTCGACTCGGTTGACGAGTCTGTTCTTCTTGACAGGCTGGAACATCTTCAGGTGTTCTACAGTTGTCTCGAGACCATAACTCGTGTGGGTTGGTATCGAAGAAAACGAGTTTTTGGTTGTACAACGTCGACTTCCATTGAAGAATGCGTCCAGCACCAGAAGTTGTGTTGGTTGGAGACACGTGTTGCGTATGCCGAACCATCGTTTGCCGAGAAGTGCTATTTTCCATGTCCAACTCAGAGTGGCGGAAACAGAGAGGTGGCCACACCCCATTGCGTCTGTTGGAGATGCTGCAAGGGATGACTGCTAACCGATGTCAGTGGCGTTCTTGTTGTCAGTTTCTATTCCGATGGCCTGAATGAGTGTCTGGAGGCGTATGTGCCTCGGAATGATTGTAGTAAGCTAGCACTAAATTCGTTCCCCATCCACCTTTACTCTTCTCTTCACAATAAGGCTTTCAAATAAGTCATGGCTGTACGGTAGCAAAACACCGGTGTTGAACACTGATGTCATTCTGTCGATGACGATGATGATGACGTCGGACACCACTGCTCGTAGGAGAGCATGGAGAGCATCCCACACGCCCATGTTACCACAATTGTGTGAATACAAACAGTGCGTGGTATTTACGAACTTTTGGGGAATATCCTGTTGCATCTGTTGACGAGAACTAACCGGTCTACAGAATCGAATGCATAACTGAAGGACGTCTGTACGCATGTTGTTGTTCCAACGCTTGATTGAGTGCGAAGATTCGGCCTACATACAGTCTGGCCGACCAGAATCCCGATGTCTGTTCACGGGTCTCATTTTCAAGCGCCTTGATAAGGTGATGCAAAATAAGCAACACAAAGAGTCTGGTTACAACGGATGTCAAACCAATTATTCTGGAATTGCCACATTGACTACAGGCGCCCTTTCTGTAAATGGGAACTACTATCGAATCACTCCAGTTATTGAGACGACCTCCCACCCAGATAATCATCGACTGAGGATTTCACCTCTATCTGTGAACAGAGCAGGTGGGAGTCCGTTAGGACCAGCAGCTCCATGACGCTTGAGGACAACGAACATTCACTTCCGAAGCTATCGGGGTTCTAAGTTGAGTGTGCAGGACCGCGTTGCGGGTCGGGAATCTGGCCGAGCGACTGAAGGTGGCCAGTTTTCAGTTCAACGATTCACGCGCTCTTCTATTCACAGATAAGCCAATCGTTGTTATCAGCGAGTGTCACTCACCGGAGGCTTCTTTAGGCCAGTTGCGCGTACCAGCCAGAGTAAATTATGCACATTCTCAGAGTTTCTCACCTCCTTCAACTGTTGGGCTTTCTGCATGGTCCAAGTTTCTTGGTCCGGCGCAGGCGCTCTTTTTCAGCTTAAGTCTGAGGGTTTATTTGGCGGTAGTGTGCTCTTGAACAGAAGGAATACGTCCCGAGCTTTGAATCATTTTAGAGTGTTGCTCAAGATTCAGTGCCAAGGTCTAGTTGGTTGAACCAGTCAAAAGCAGAGCACTCAGCATCTTGCGGGGTTGCGGACAGTACTTTCCCGTAAGAGTCAAGATCCGGAGACACTTTGTTCGAAGGGGACTTCAGTAGGTGGTCCTGGTAGGCTGGTTTTACAGCAGTCTGAGAGGCTTCTGATGGCCAGGCGGTGTGTGCATTTTGTGCGCCCCTGAAAAGCTCAACGAGAAGCATCAACGAACAAATGCATGATGCAAGTCCACATCGGTTTTCCAGAACAGCGTTGACCCATGTCCGATATCGCCGTTGACGATGTAGTCTATCTGTATTTGAGGTTGGTTAGCATGCAAGGCACAATGTGGCCAATCGGTCTCGATTGTTCCGTAAATTAGCATTGCACAGAAACAGCCTTTGGTCAGCATTCGCCGTCATTCGTGGACCAAGATGTGAACCTTGTGCACTGATATCCCCGGCAACCACAACGCATCAAAGCGCTCAGTGCTGTCTGTTTATGAGTGCATCAGCCGGCTGGGGCGTAAGCAGATGCGATGAACAGGTAGTGATTATCCGCGCATTTACTGGATAGTCTCAGAGATGGTGTCAAACGAATCTAACACAGGGGGCTACCAATGGGTAACGATTCAACCGAAAATCTTTCAGCTCGGTGGCTTGGAACAACACTAACTCCAGCAGAAGCAGATTCTGGGTCACTGATGATTCGTAATCAGAAGCGAGGTCAATGGAGAGGTCAATTCAACAACCTTATTTGGGTCTTGAATCAGTGCTCTAAAGAGACCGCACATATCCGTGGAAAATGAGTGTAGCGTACATGTAAAAGCAGTCTGTTATCCAGCTTGTTTCAGATGAACTGAGCGTCGGCGTTTGAAGGGTGCCTGTGGTCATGGCTGCCAAGCCAACTGTAGATAGTGCAGCTAGCGCCAATTGGCTGTAAACGGATCAGTCAGTCCTCAAGAATAGGCGCAAGGATATATCTCTAAAGATGGGATAAGGGCGGCCAGATAGACTGGGTGTCGATGCTTGAGGACTGATTTGGAGATTCCTGAAGACGTCGGCACCATGTGACGAGCAGATGCTGCACGCAAAACCGATGCATGTCGAACTGAGTCATCAGTCCTAAGTGCTGGGCCTACAAGGAGGGAGTTATTAATGGGGTAGGGAGGGGGGGGCGGGCATTACCGGCTTTCTGGGGAAGAAAAAGTATGTGAAGGAGAAAGAAGGGAGGCGTCAGCAGTAGCCTGTTTTCGCTTACCCGCCCTGCTGTATGCAGCAAGTAAGGCGACCCGGCTGATGGCACCACGCGACGGCCGACGTGGCATGAGTTTATTTTTGTATGTGCGATTCATGGTTGTAAGTGGGCTGGGATACTGCCAGGGCGCCCACACCTAGACAGGAGGACGACTAGGGTCCTCAACCAAAGCCTTTGGCTCAAAAGCCTAACCGCAAGGCAGCGGTGCTTGGCGGGAAATACAAATGCATTACCATTTCTACGGAACAAGTCGCCACATGTTCCAACCCCCAACCTGGAGGGCCACGAGACTGTGTTCGTCAGACCTCTAACCACAATAATGCACTGACGATGTTACCTCGATTGGTGATGAAACGTTTGCAATCAAATTGCCCAGCTCAGCGAACAAGCCAACGACCACCAGACCTCTAACCATTGACCAACCTGGTATGAGAGACTCTGTGAGTGTCGCGGGACACTCTCCAGTATAGCTCAATCGATCGTTGAGGTGCGCAAACCGTCACACCACGGTAAGGTCTTCGTGACGGACAACAAAGTTAGCCATCTGCCTCTTGTAATCCGGGCTGTCGGCCTTTCATAGAAACGTGTCCAAACGTATATACCCACTGAAGCGTCATCGTATTTCTTCTTACCAACGTCCTGCCACCGACCTGATCTATTCATGGAGGGAATTTTCTCATCCAGTGCATGCTTGCGTCCAAGTGTGAGAGACCACCCCAGACAACTAAATTGGGGCAGAAACAGTGCCTATCTCCAAAACGGTACTCGCAATATGTGTAGTCATCATGGCGGCGTCAGATTCACTCCCGTTGTACCAGGGCTTCTAAAGCCACTGGTTCTTCACACCTTACGGTGGCAGGTAAAACGTGAGCACCATGTGGGCGAGTAAAACCTGCATCGACTACATCTTCATACCCTGACAGATTTTAGAGCGACTTCGAACGTCAAGACGACCCACAATCTTGGCGTTCTTTGACTACAAGAGTGCGTCCGATTCTGTCAAACGATCAAAATCTCTAACTGCGCTTTCCCCCACAATCTTTCTTTGACTACAAGAGTGCGTCCGATTCTGTCAAACGATCAAAATCTCTAACTGCGCTTTCCCAATACGGGGTGCCAGCGAAGCTATGAATACCATCCGGTCCTTACATTCGTGTGCGTGAGTGTACGGTTGTCTTCCCACAGTAAGTGGTGGTCACTCTCCTCAACTCAGTACAAATTCATCATATATGCAATAGTGAGGTGGACACGTCTATATAAATCGTTGTCGATCTGGAGTAGGCAGACCGTGACTGCGTAAATCCTCGAATACGAAGGTAAATGGTAAACAAGTGTGAATAGACTGACCACCACTACACCACTCTTTGGCTTGCACCTTGCATTTACAGGGTACAAAACCATGTTTTAGGACTTGTATTCTCCGACCCTTGCAAGTCTTATTTCGGTCGTGCGACCTGCAGAGGGTAGTTTAGTACCAATGTCTAAGTGCTCACTTCTTACACAACCAATTACGGATATCACCACTAAGCAGTGCTTATGAATTAGAGCACCAATTCCTTCGTAAGGGAATACAGTCGCTTTACAGTCTAAGGACTTTCGTCTGTTCACTGAGGCTTTAACCTCAAAAATCCCAACGAATACTTCAGCAAGCTGGATTTCCCAAATACGGCTTCACTGGTCGGATACGGACGACAGTTCTGATGATCACACTATCGACCTGACCATAGCGGTCAAGAGATATCGGTGACGTTCATGCTGTCAGTTTATACTCAGATTGTGCGACCGTGTCGGTGAGGGCACCTCGGATACTTGTGGTAGGCCAGTCCTAGGTTCCCTTCGCTGCCCAATTTGTCTGTTTGTTTTTTTAATACGGGGCTTTATTAAAATAAATTGATATGGTTGTGCAGCACTGGAGCGCCAGTGCTCTACTGCAGTGCTGCTGCCAATGATGCAACCATCCTTGAATACCAGTTATATTCCAACACCCAGGGTATATCACCAATACACATTGGGACGGTTGTATTTTACGTATTACTGGTTCAATCCCCAACCTCTGTATCCACTTTGTATCTTCTATAAGTTGATGCTACTATGAACACAAACCAGGGTACATTCATTCGCCCACATCCAACTGTCATGCGAAATACGGTCTCGATAAGACCCGTACAAGACGTCTTAACAGTGGGTTGCAGTAGTAGTAGTGCGGTAGTTCGATTGCCAGCATAGATTGATGGCTCCAGTGTGACAAAAATTGTGGTGGTTAACGCATTTTTGTGAACACGAATTGTGCTTGGATTGGTTTACAGGGCATTTTGTAGCTTACCCATCAAGGAATATCAGGGACACCAGACACCATTCAATCATGAAAATTCAGACGGAAGTAAGTCTGGTAAGTCGAGTCCGGACGTGATGGATCCAATCAGGCTTTATATGAGCGTTCTGAGAAGCCGGCCTTTATCGAGTTAAAGTAGTCTCTGAACGGATAATATTCATATATTTGTACGAAGGCCATCAAAGATTACAAGGGGTTACGAATTTAACTCTCTGAAAGAAAAAATAAAAACTCAAAAACTCGTACTTGACTCTGAAGAATGTCTCAGTTTCTGTTCCCGTTGTTTTTCTTCGTTGTTAACTTGTCGATCAACATGGACCCGGTTTGTTCGGTTTTCACCCTTTTTGTGGTGTTCTTCTAATTCCGTCTTTGTTCTGTGTTTTCCACCCTTAAAACCAGCTATTTTGTCATCCTCATAGTTGTAATGCTCATATTCGTCCACAGACTCGTTAACAGATTTATCTGCCATGGCGTAGCGTGAGCAGGTCTTGCGGTAAATACGGGTATGTTCCTGAACAAAGCAAGGTCATACACGGCGGTAATAAAGTGGTCAATGACACTTGACTAGCGGAGAATCAGGAAATATGTATACAAATGTACCGAATCATATCGTGCAGTGTCTGAGAACGATATAAACTCAAATTCACAGTTTCCAAAATTCCTTTTAAAATTTGTCACCAACCTGGCTTTTGCACCGGCTTCAGGATTCGTCAAATTTGTGTTGAAACTGATTGGCGCTAGTTTGTGCGCTGTTGGGGTCACTCAATGTACTCCAGTTCAACGAGCATATTCGAATTGACAGTCAGAGTCGCTATTGCTGAGTCGGTATGGAATAAGATATTTGGATTATGGAAGTCTCTGAGAAGCCGGACACATGCTATCGCTTGTGAATCAGAATGGAAAAGCCCAGGCAACCACAGGGACGCATGCTCACCACAAATCCTCGAGCAACAACAATCCCAGACGTCATAAGTGTGATATTGCGTGAATTACAAGTAACGGCTACCGAAATTTTTAACCAAGGAGGGAAACGACATCCCTCAGAGGCAAATACTCCAGGAAAACAGAATTATCTGGAGGGAGAGAAACCTCGCATGTAAACGAAGGGCAGTCCGCGGAAAATCCAAGGCAGGAAACAGACAAGTACGCTTCAGAGGCCCTTTGGAGCCTTGGACTCAAGCATGAAGTAGAGCTGTTAAAACTCCCAACTAGTCTTGCAGCAGATTACTCAGCTCCATGCCCTTGGACGCAACGGAGTTATTGCTGAAATGCCTACCACAAACTGTCTCAGTCTTCTCATCAAACCCCGCGATATCAAACAGCCAGCTTGCGTCAAACAGCCATCCATAATCGCGCCTGAGATACCTGACTCGCACGGATGTCTCTGACGTGGAGATCTCGATACGTAGCTACTTAGTTTTTGACGTTGGCTGGAAACGGGAGAGTGCGCGTAAAGTTGCTTTGTGCTTACATTCGGCCCTGTCCATCCCGACGGTCCTATTCGACACCACCAATGCGCCCTTCTATGCACTGTGGATTTGATTCCCGCCGCGTCAGACTATTTCCCTTCTCGGCATGAACTGCCATTGCACCTGGAGTCCACTGGAAGACAAAGACAAGCCCTTGAGTAACTCTCCTCCAGCCACCACTTCACATATCTCGTACTGGTAGGTGACTTTAGCGCTCTAAGCGCCTCGTGGATGGAACTCAAGTGCATCTGGTCTAGGGGACTCTTTGCATTGACTTTCGACAGAACGCTTGGACTCAAAATGCTGTTGCACCCACTAGATACCTCGGGCGTCAAATACTCACTGGATTTCGTTATCACCAACGAGAGAATCCGTTGATCAAGTGTTAATTAAAGTTCCACTCGGATACGGTGACCAGTGTGCGCTGGTATTTGATTTCATCTGCTACCGAGCCAGACATCCGGGACCTCTACCGTGCAGACCTTTCGGAAATGAGTAGCTCCCTTGGTCATTTTACGCTGAAATCAGCTTCAGTGGAAGAGTTGTGCAGTACCATTGTCCTGAAAACTCATGGGCTGGCGTCTTCTGGAGTAGTGGCTCAAAATGTTTTTTTTGAAGATAAAAGAATGGAACTGCCGGCTTCTTCTTGGGGGACAGAAACTGGGAATCTACGAAGGACTTAGTAGTGGTAGTTGAGATCCCCACGAAACAGTGTGCACGCCTGTATTCTACCCCAGAGAGCTCGTCACATCCAATTTTATCGAGACATAACAACGAAAGGCCTCCGACCAACGTGACCTTCACTGAGGGGGGTATTCGTCAACGCTTGCACAAGAAAGCCCCTTCAGAGTGTTGGGGCCAGACCAAGACCATCCAAGAATCCCGAACGTAACATCGCTCACATTGGTAGATGATTTCTACCTCGTGCCGCGCCAGTTACTCGACAAAGGGAACCCTTCCTCTGCATGGACGGGAGCGATTGTCACGCCCATCTACAAAACTGGCGACCGGCTTCGCCTGGCAGCTGCAGGCCTACCTATCTTATTAGCGTACCGTTTAAGCTAATGGAAAGCTTCCTGAAGCCGGCCACCTTAAATCATCACGCCCATAAAACTGGCGACCGGCTTCGCCTGGCAGCTGCAGGCCTACCTATCTTATTAGCGTACCGTTTAAGCTAATGGAAAGCTTCCTGAAGCCGGCCACCTTAAATCACCTCACCACAAACAACTTGATATCTTCAGCTCAACACAGATTACTCTCAAAAGGTTTTTGTGTAGCCAACATGCTCTTATCAATGGCCAGCTTAACCTAAGCTAAGGATGAGGGACCCATATCGGATGCCATATTTTTTCGACTCCTCAAAGGCTCTCGACTGAGTCCCACATGTCCCGCTACTCCACGGGCACGAGCCTTACACGGTTCAGGGGGCACTGCACTGGATTTAGGCGCGCCTATCAGGCAGAACATTACTAGTGGAACTTTGCTCTACCTACTATTCTTCGGCCACGGGTTCCACTGGAGTTCCTCGCGGGCCTATTTTGGTACTACTTATGTTTCTGATATACGTCAACGAAGTTCCAAATGTTCTTTTAAGTCCATGCCTTCTTTCTGCGATTCAAATGTCAGTGCTCCCAAGATGGTCGTAGACTCTGCAAAGCGGTGGTCGTCGAAATGTTGCCCCCACGTGAGTGACGAAAAGTGCATCCATATGTCACTCAGACTGGACCCAGTAAACGCCTTTGTCGTGCATGGTGAGAATGGACAAGAAGGCATTACAAGGATGGATATAAAAAACTATTAAGTTGTCTGGGTCTCTTCGAGCATATCCTTCCCACTGCCCCATGAAAAATCTGCTCGAAGGGCATCTGCCGTTCTACGGGTGACTTGGCGAACTTTCCCAGTATTACTCGTGATACCCTATGAGGCACACGCCAGACAGGTTCATGAATACGTCAACCAAGTCTTTTTCTCACTACGCATGAAAAAGTTAGCCATCATTGAGGGTGTCCAACTAGCTGCTACGCAAATGGTTGCCGGCCCGTCGATCACGAAACGGGTCTCGCGGTGCCTGGCCCAGTTTTTCTGGATTATTGTCTCGTCCATGAAGACCTAACACTTACCTACGCTCTGTTTTAAAAAAGCCCGATCCATAGGTTTTTCACCGTTATCCTAATACAGGGCGGGGACACAGTGAGAAAATTTCCAAGCACAGGGCGCACACTTTAATTGGCAACAGTTCCTCGGGCATATGGTGCGTGGAGTAATCCTCCACCGACAGTTGTTTGCGCTGCCTTTATTATCCAGCTTGAGCCACCTTTACATACCTTATTAGATGGCCTCATGCTGGCAAGATTACTGTCTCCCGTTAAGAACTCGCAGACCAGTGATACACCTTATTCCGCCTGTGCCTTTCGGATGAACGCAGGCCGTCGAACGACAAGAACAAATCCCACCCATGAAGCTTGGACAGAAGCTTAAATTCTGGGCATCAGTGCTTGAATCCATGAATCTGGGTCAGACGTAGGATAAATATTAAACGTTTTTTCAGACAGTTCTTTGTCCAGCTTCCCGCCAGATGTAACCGTTCAATTAGGCACTGAATACATGCCGTTTTTCTCCATAGAAGCTACCCAGTGGAATTCGGCGTGTCTTAGAGAATAGTCCCATACTATTCTTCAAAAAGATTAGTACGGGATGCGCAGATTAGCTAGCATTTTGTAAGATGCATGGCCAGCTCAGGTAGAAATCCGTCAGGTTAACGTAAGAGAATAAGCCAAGTACCAAGCATGGCCCAGAAGGACGGAAGTGTACTATTAAATACATTAGATACCGCTGTGTTAAAAGCAAACGGCCTTCTTTCTAAAGGAGGGAACTGAAAACTCATTGGGCAGCCCAATAATTACATTCACAGCGCAGTAAGCAAGCTTGCACTGCGCCTCACCGGTCTCATCACATCTGAGTTTGACAAGGTGCGTCTATGTGCATTCTCTAACCAAACGGGTCTTCACTTGGGCCGATGACCTCGAACTCTTGCAGAAGCTTAACCTGGAGACAGATTGGCTGCTTGACAAAGGAGACCTTTAATCTGCTTAGGAAAAAGTAATTGTGACCCCAAACTGCAAATTTGGTGATCGCCTAACGCCTGACAGCTATATGCCTATAAGACTCGCCAGCATACAGTGCAAGGTGATGAAATGCTTTCTAATGCACGCAATTCTAAGTCGCCCCAAAGCCAGAAACTAGACATACCCGGTGAAGCACGGATCCCCCAGGTCGTTCTTTCATTAGAAATACACACGTGTTCACTGATGGTTAATATCAATCAAAGAGGGACAACCCGAATCAAACGATGTACCTTTCACGTTCTCGGAAGCATCCAAGCACCGCTACTCCATAAACGGAAGCCTTACAGGACTAGTTGAGGAATTTCACACTTGACTAAGTCATTCCGTTTAAGCGAAAACTTCAAAGCGAAAGTTGGTTACGCTTGTCCTTTGCACGGGCCCCTGTAGTTATCTAAGTCTGTCTCAGGACCATTTGCTTTTCTGGGACACGCTAACGATAATTGGGTTTAGGTTCTAAGTTCACGCCTACTTTTGTGAACGACATTAAATCTCAGGGTTTCGACGCATGTGCACTCCAAACGGATATTAAGGCATGGAAGAATGGTATCTAGTCGGGCGTTTCCTCTTGAATGAGGGAAGGCGGGTTAATTTTCTGCTTCCAAAGGGACCCAGCAAACGCCTATTAGGTGTACGGTGGGAACAAGCCGAACGATATTAAGTAGCGGAAAGATACAAATGTCCAGCCGTCCTTGACCGTGTAGTTATCACTCTATATCAAAGCTAGAAAGTGCCGCCTCTCTCTGGCCCGCGGCTAGAATTCCTGGCTCAGCACGGCTTTGGCCAAAACTCACACCTCAAACAATCGACTCGCCTGATTCCCTTTATGGCCTCCTGCCAGCTGACTGAATGACACTGAGGAGAATCACGAAGTTACTCTCGCATTGCCGCCGCTAGCCCCTCTTATGTCTCCATTTGAGTGACTTTCCACACTCGCCCAGTAGAATCAACCCATAACAGCTTATTCTGTCAGGTTCCACCACCACAGTACTTTAAGACACTCCCTAATCCTTGGGTCGGCTTCATGACTTTCAGCTGCCCATTCGTAGAAGACATTAGTTTTCACCATCGTGCTCCATGCTACTGAATATCCCCACTCACCCCCAATCTTACCGTCTTTTCAAGTTCCCATCTACAGGCGCAGCCACTCCTGACGACCCGTTTTGTCACTAAACGCGAATCATGTTTGTGCTTCTTGACCGAGTGCGTTTCCAACGGAACCGAAAATTCCTGCGATTCTACATCCAACGAACTCTTCCTATATCGTTCCTTTTGAAAAACACAAAGGTCGCCGGCCAGAGAAATTAGCACGCCTCGTCCAATCACGTCAGGTATGACATCCTTCGAGGGGCCGTCCATAAATCAAGGTTTGTCAGCGCGATGATGGCACACCACTGCCGTGCTCACTCCGAAAACACGCACATAACCATTTTTCACGCTGTCGACTACGTTCGGTTGCTATTCTACCAGCAAATAAGAACCTTGATACGGCCGTCACTAAGACAAGTCTTATCTTCCGAGCAGCTGAGCTCGGCCCTCGGATTTTTGCA
>NW_008751669.1:2737433-2745198 GCF_000715545.1 Opisthorchis viverrini
TGTCAGCGCGATGATGGCACACCACTGCCGTGCTCACTCCGAAAACACGCACATAACCATTTTTCACGCTGTCGACTACGTTCGGTTGCTATTCTACCAGCAAATAAGAACCTTGATACGGCCGTCACTAAGACAAGTCTTATCTTCCGATCAGCTGAACTCTGCCCTCGGATTTTTGCATCTCGGTGTTCTGCTGTACTTCCGGCTTGTTTTGTTTAAAAACTCACTGTATCACCCGATACCAACCTTGTGTCCAGCATCAGTACCTCTTCACCCAGCCAGAAGATCTTCGTCTACCCTCCAACAATCAATCAACCTTTGAGTTTGAACTCAAGGATAAACGTTATGGTTAGCAGTTCACCATGTCCATACTTAACAGCACACTGCCTGGTTACTGCTCGGGACAGGCCATTCGCACCTGGTATGATCAGCGTTTTGCAATGGAGAGCTGCGCTACCAGGAAATAGGAACTTAACACTTACACACTAATATCAACCAGTGCATCAGAACACTGGACCCGCGGGCAGTGATCATCTGCAGCCTTAAGGCCTTTATGTCTACTACGAGCTCTTGGATATAATGGGTGCTAATGTAGTGGTGCTTACTCCTAAAGCTACTGGTGTGGTTAACCGTATGGTCAACTGGTTGATAAAAGGCTAAATTTAGTTACAGTCGTCCTCAAGTACAGCGTTGGCTCTAGAAAATTCCATAAATTATCGTAGCCGCAGAATTGCGTACAACTTTCGCCATTAACGTTTTACCTCAAGTCGCGATATCTTATTACAGTTCTGCGCCTCACTTCCAATTTGAGGCGACCGATGACCTTGAACATTCACTCACTCCAAAAAATCAGCTATATAGAGAATTTGCGGGATAGCTCACTAAACTTAGACATTCCTAACAATGATGTGGAAAACTTAAAACACAATCGTTCCCGAGAAGTCTATTCCACTGGGCGAAAAATGATCGGACTCAGGGCGTGATCCAGCGGTATTAATTCCAACTTGACAAAGAATCACACAGCAAAGTGGAGCGTGGAGTGGTGGGGATGCGCTAACTACGTTACAAGAAATTGTAAGTCATCACGAACGAAACGTCATAAAGGTGATGCTGGTTAAGCAAGAGCACTTTGTTGATAAAACTCAACCGATTTGCACCAAAACCAAAAAACACTCTCATTGACAGATGGGTCAGTGAACAGGGCCGTGCATGGGGTGGGTGGGGTTAGCAAACTTGAGTTACTCACCTTGTGAATAAAAAAAGTTGCCTATATCCCACAATCATGGTATGTAGTGAAAGTGGGTAAACTCGCTCGTTTGGTTCTCCGGGGGAAGATGAGGGTCTTCCGGTTGGTTGAAGCTTTGTCAACGCTGGACATTATTTGGGTATCAGTGAATTCAACGAGATTTCAAAAAGAACAAGCTGAAATAGTTTATAAATATAATGAGATTCCTAATCCTCCACCACCAGCATACATGACTAGCACCTCAAGGCTTTTCGCAATACACTACCTGTTGATTGAAGCTGACAGCAGCATTTCAGGGACTGGAGACCATTCCTCTTATATTTACACTCCCTCCAACTCTTGAGCGCGGTACATTCGAAATCGGTTTCGTTTTTCCCTCGTGCAAATTCGTGAAAGAATTTTTTCTTTGTTCAATCTATTCACAGAGTACGCACGAGTAATTGTTGGATTTTATTACTCTAACAAAACATTTGAGAGATAACCCTTTATATTTTGCGCACACTCCCTATTTTACATCCAGTCCGAAACATGACATCAATTTATACCGATTGCCCTCTGCGGCCATTGATAGACCACGACAGATGTGGGCGAAATGGCTAACCGTCGAACGTCAAACGCGGTATACAGTGCCACACCTGCAAGGCCTAGTGGCATTTCAAATGCATGGGTCTACAGGACGACCAGATAAGCCGACTAGCCAAATCTCCTGACCCGTTTATCTGCGCCAGCTGCCTCTACGTCAAGAGTGCAATGCATACCGTAGCGAAGAGGAGGGTCCCCCAAAACGGTACCCAATCCCCAGTGCAGATTCAGAAATACCACTGTCAGTGTTCCGCCTTAATCGGGATGCTCGACGCAAAATTAGAGCGTCTTTCAAGGGCACTGTAGGATTCAGGCGCTAAGAATGCAGCGACCTAGACGAACGTTGACAAGGAAATTTCCTCGCTGAACCAATACCTCGCGATATCCATACCGGGCCCCATGGCTGCGAAGAAAGTCATACAACTTTCTGACGCGGCTATAAAAACCGCCACGGCGTCTCTAGTGGACTGGCGCCTAAGGGAAAACAGACTGATAATCTGGGGGTCGTTCTCCGGAGAAATCACGTCAGCGAAGCTGGCACAGTCGATCCTTAGCAAGCTTGTTAAATCGCTTCACCGAGAATGGCTATGCCAGAAGGGAAGTAAGCGAACTCTTGGACTTCTAGTCACTCTTTCTTCCACATCCGACGTACAGGACATCTTGGAGCGGGTTGGCAGCATTCGAAAGGCCAATCCAATGATCAGGCGCCTATCTGAGGATCGTCCTCTAGACACGCGTAAGCTTGGTTATAGCAGGTTAGGGGTGGAAGCACGAAACAGGTTTCCACCGGGCACCAAACCAGACGACCCCAAACTCATGACCAAGCCGATTGTGGCCATATCCTCCTGTGCTCCCGAAAGCAGGCCGACGAAACCAGCTGGGTCCCCGGGCAGCAATTTTTATTCGACCACCACAGGCCTCTCGCCCACCAAAGGCAGGGACGCCCTGGAGGTGGCAAACCACACATGCAAGCAGCCCCCGAACTACGTGGGGATATCAACGCTTATTTCCGTATCAGAGGACACAGCTGCAGCCGTGAACTCGTCAACGAAGTCACAGCCTCTGAACTGGACTGAGTCAGATGTGCGGGAACAAGAAGCGAAGCCAATCTCCAGCTCCACTCTGTCAAAAGCGGCCTCTCTGCTTGTGGACAAAACCGTCGCACAGGACCCCGACACCCAAAGCCACAAACCTGACTACATCCATCCGGGAAATCCCTCGTACATCCAGTTGGCCACGCTGATCGCTGGAGTATCGGGTGTCCACACAAACACGAAAGAAGAGCGACTGCAGCCAAACAAGCCACATAAAACTCGCCAGATTGGAAAACTGCTGGCTGGCTTCAAGGTGCAGTCCTCCGTGAGCCTCTTGGGAGCGCCACCAAAATCATTACTTCTTGGTGCCACCATCCAGCACTCAGGGCCTCACAGAAGCACTTTCGGTCAAACCGCGCTAAAACGCCCAGGGATCCAGAAAGGCGAAAGCTTGCAGCAAACCTTTGATCAGCAGCGAATCTGGTCGACGAAAAGGGGATGCTGAAAGAGCTACAAACGGGATCGGTCGAAATTTTCGCCCATGGGGAAACTCAAAGCTGCCCGTACTCGAATGCAAAGACAGCTCACCCAAAAGTTACCTCAACCTCTTGCCCCGTCTACCGCCAAAACTTGCATGGATGCTCCCAAGGTACCCCTAGGCTCTGAGTGCTCCGTGATTACTCCCAGCACTGAATCTACATCCAACCATCCAGCAGCGTCTAACTTCGTAGCCTTACAAAACCCTGAGTACTCCATCGCCCCTGCAAATAGACTCTCTGCTTCACCATCCATAAAAACTGCAAACGCCCCCATCAGCCCAGTAGGACTCCCTGCTAGCGCTGAAATGACTGACGCGGAACGTCTCACAACCAGAGCAATGACTACACCAGTTGCTGTTAGCACTCGTTCTCGTCACAGGCCCCATGAATACCTGTCCCTCCGTGTTCCACCTCCCCCAAAATACGCCTCCGGGCTCAAGCACTTATTGTCAAGGCGCGATACGAAGCGCACCGTAAATTGCATCCCCGAAAACCTGACCCTCCGCATGCTGTTGTACCTACACTTGTTGCACCATGAACTACCAGTACGTACGTCGACACTCCCACGCTACATATATTCTCTAAAGACTCGTTGACTGCTCCAAGCACTGGACCCACACCAGACTACTCAGAATCTTCTCACTTCATGGCCTTACAAGACCCTGAGCCCTTTATCGCTTCTACAAATGGACTCTGTGCTTCACCATCCGTGAAAACTACAAATGCATCCATCAGCCCAGTAGAACTCTCCTGGCACTGAATTGACTGACGGGGCACGTCCTCCAGCCAGAGCAGTGACTATAGAAGGCGTTTACAGCACTCGTTCTTGTCACAGACCCCCTGATCTTCTGTCTCTCCGCGTTACACCTCCGCCAAAATACGCCCTCGGACTCAAATATCTACTGTCAAGGCCGCGTAAAGTAAAACACCCCCAAACACGCCTTCGAAAATCTATCCCTCGTTGTTATCAATATAACCGCATTTTGCTTCGGCCTCCCCGTAACCACATGACAAATACACCAAACCACGCGTTCCGCAAGTTTGATAAAACCTCACACCCGCATTAACCGGCGGCCAGCTCAGGCCATTATGCTCCTCCACCATCCTACACACCCACTTCCGTCCCAATTGTTGACCATTTCTGGGACGCGACCCATCCCTGCACCACCACCGTCACTTTCTGCACCATGCCATTCTTTACACCTCCCGCCGATGAGAATGACTTCATTTCCCAAAACCCCTCCCAACCCCCAAACGCTTCCGACTACATACCAACATTCAAGACATACCCTACCCCATAATGAACTTTATGCTCTACATTCTGCCGTGGATTCAAACCCGCCTGGAACACTACTCGCCCCCCTACCCCCAGTTGTGAATACGCCTGGACCTAATCCGAACACATGTCTAGTCAACGCTACTTTATGTACCCTAACACCCCTTAACGAATTCTCCCTAGTACCGAACTCCACCGTAAACGAAGTTACCGAATTCCTACTTAGTATGGTGAGCTCACAAATGGACCTATCAGTTATGCACTTTAACGCCCGCCCACCGCTGCCAAAAATCCATACTCTACGTGCGATTATTGCTGTTGCGCAACCAAGTCTGATTTGTGTGACCGAAACATGGCTCTCGGTTGATACTCCAGACACAGTTTTCTCAATCCCTGGTTATAATCTTCACCGCTCTGATAGGAGGAACTTGAGGGGTGAAGGCTGTGCCATCTACTCCAACTTGGAACTTCGTGCAACCCCCTTTGATGATCCCAGTCTAGAAGGGATTACAGAAACTACCTGGATCTCCGTAGAGCAGACCAAGCGACATGTACTAGTAGGCTGTATCTATCTACAACCGCCCCCTCCCCCGCTTCTATAACTGACTTGTCCCGTATTATCTCCACTGCTCATGCCCTTCCTCATTCATCTAAATTCGTGCTGGGCGACTTCAACCTACCGGATATTTCTTGGTCTCCCACTCTGGACCCTGGTCGTTACGCCTCACTGCTTGCCCAACTTAGTGTAGAGGGTTGGTCTCAGACTGTACGCAGCCCAAAACGTGGCCAACACACCTTAGATCTAACATTTTCAAACGAGGGTCATCTGGCTACGACTGCAGTTGGTCCATGCTTTCCAGGTAGCGATCACTGCGTTGTTTCATGTAACGCAGTCAGGTTTAGTGAAACTGTTCCCCCGAGTTCATTTTTCTCTTACCTCCTGACACCGGAAACTTTGCTGGCTTTTTCGTCCCTGCTGGCCTCCCGGGACTGGAACGACTTCTTTCTCTCGTCAGACACGCAACGGATTTGTGATATCTTCTACCAAAACCTGTTGACCTCGCTCTACCTTGCCTCTCCCATCAAGAGTTTTTACCCTGGTTCCTCTCGACATGATAAGCTATTGAAAGCATTAGAAAATAAAATACGCAGAGCCGGCAGAGAATATCCCCAATCTCGGGATTTCTCATCAATACTCCTCATCAACAAGCTTTCAACTGACCGAGAATCCTTACGGGTATCCCTCGAATGCCGAGAAGAGAGCACCGCTCTCAGGGGCCCTTCTAGCTGTAAATTACTCGGCCGCCTATTTCGTGGGCGCTGTACCCCAAACTGTCACCAAGTCACTTGTCTGAGCTCCATTAACGGTAGCTTCATCACTCATCCTGTCAATATAGCCGACCACCTGAATGCTTACTTTGCCAGCTGCTACTTATCTCCCTCTCCCAAGTTCGGTCCTACCATCTCCGCCTCACATTCCACCTCTCTACAACAGATTAACCGCCCGTCTCTGAGCAGCTTGACCATCTCCCTAGCTGATGTACCAGCCCTTCTTCAAACCCTCAGAGACTCCGCCGTGCCGGGATGCGACGGCATACCATCGCGTGTCTTGAGATATGGCGGTCAAGATGTCAAAATCCTTGTCCTAAATCTTTTTATTCACTCAATCAACTCTGGAATCGTCCCCTCTCAATGGAAACAATCTGTTGTTCGCCCTCATTTTAAATCCGGATCCAGGCAAACTGCTTCCAATTACAGAGATCCATCATACCCCTCTTTTAATGCAAACCTTCGAACGTCTGGTCAAAGGCCCGTTAATCAGGTTTCTCCTAGCTGCAAACGCCATAGATGATCGACAGTACGGATTCCTGTCTCAAAGATCCGTAAACGGCTGTTAGCTTCACTTCTTTGAGACCGTCAAAGAAGCCTGCGACGCTGGATACTCCATTGTAACAGTCTATCTGGATATACAAAAAGCCTTCGACCAGGATCCTCACGCCTCCCTGCTACACAAACTTGACACCGTTGGCATCGCGGGAAACTTACTTCAGTGGTTCGCTTCCTATTTATCAGACAGGAGGCAATTAAGGCAAATCGGAAGCATACAATCATCTTCACTACCGATCACTAGCGGAGCCATCCAAAGAAGCGCACTAGGCCCCATCCTTTTCAAACTATACACCAATGACCTCTTCGGCGCCATATCCCACGGTAGGGCCTTCCTCTTCGCGGAGGATATAAAAATCGCGTACACATTCCCCACCTCTGCAAAAACCCTTGCCTTTCACCAGATTAAGCAAGCCCTGGATTCACTGACTCGCTGGTCAAACGACTCCGGCCTAAGCTTCTCCTCCACAAAATCCTGTATAAATTTCTGCCGCTGCTCTCTCCCGGCTGATGCTTTCACAATTACTGGAAATCCTAATACTCATTCTACAGAGATCAAAGATCTCGGCCTCAGATACTCCTGTACTTTTAGCCTTTCCCATCAGGTGCAATTTCAGGTAGCAGGAGCGCACAGGCGCAGTTTTTTAATACTGCGCTCCTGCCACCTTCAAGACACGATGGTTGCATTCTTTAAGCAATGCGGATGACCAATCGTGGAATTCTGTCCCACGTTCTCCTCCCTCTACACCCAAAGTTGCAGACTCGCAATTGAAAGCGTCCAACGCCCACTTACGTTACGAAAAATTCTTCGATCAAACCCCCGCACTCACCGCTCCCGCTGTCAAATCCTAGGCCTTGAACCACTATGGCTTAGACTGTTAAAATAAAACCTAGCTCTCTTGCACCGTTTGCTGCATAAGAACGCCTTTATAGCAGAGGCTAGACCAAGCATAAACTCACAACCTCGCTACCGACCCCGCAACTCCTGCAATCTCTTAGTGTGTCCCCCAGCTCGCACAAACCTACGCCACTACTTCTTTCTAATTTATTACGCTCGCATCTAGAACAGCCTTCCTGAGCGGCTGCGAAGCATCACGCATCACCATGCTTTTTCTCAGTCTGTAGACAAATTCCTTACCTGTGAAACTGCTGCCGCCTTACTTAATACTCAACTACCCTCTGACCTCCTCTACGAATCAGG
>NW_008751669.1:2746945-2747234 GCF_000715545.1 Opisthorchis viverrini
CCATACCCTCACCTTCCCAAGCTTTAAACGTCGGAAGTGCCTGCTTTGGATGACCTGGCTAACTGATCTCCACATCACCCAACCTATGATCTACAACTCCGGGATCACTAAACGGACCAAGAAAACTTAAAATTCCATATCGGTTTCGTTCCACCTTGTCTCCTCGACCAGGCTGAAATGAATACCGCTGCTCAGTGAACTGCATACCCAAGTCGAATCATCTCAAATGTGACGTCCGTCACGGGGCTGTCCAAAAACTGAAGCATGTCAGGCCAATGATGGCACGGCA
>NW_008751669.1:2748599-2766508 GCF_000715545.1 Opisthorchis viverrini
ACCCAACATGTCGTTGCACCCACCAGATACCTCGCAGGCCAACTACCATCCCTCCTGGATTTGGTCATCACCAACGAAAGACACTCCGTTGATCAGGTAACAATTAATGCTACACTGGGACATAGCGACCACTGTGTGCTGACCTTTGATTTCATCTGCTATTGGGCCAGAAATCCCAAACCTCAAACATGGATTCGAGACTTCCGCCGCGCAGACTCCTCGAGAATGCGCATGTGATGGTCGAACGGAACCTTCGAGCGACGCGTGATACTAGAACCTCCGGGTAGGCAAAACAAAGTCGGAGCTGGGTTTCTATACGGTACTATTAGGGTAAGAGTAATTCACAAATTCTACAAACCTCGACAGTAGATACACGTCCAAAACAAACAGTCCGCTTGGACTACAAAAGTAAAAAGCACGGGAGCAAACCGGCTCCCACATGCGACAGTCACAGTCAGATACAAATGGTCGGATGACCTCAAGGCCAAATGGGTGAAGTGGTAAGGACAAACAAGCTTCAGTTCAAATAATAATTAATAATAATAATAATGTTTATTCCCAACTTGTGGGTGGCATACCGTCTGGCGTGACCATAGTTTTACATTCAGAATGGAGCATTACTGAGGGATTTGTGTGGGCGCGGATTGCACAAAAAGAGGACAATGTCACAACCAGTGCGGAGCACCCGATGATATAGCATTAATAGGTTATTTCCCAACTTTTTGGGAAAAATGGGCATGAGGTTCCACTAGATAAAAGACAGTAAGGTGGCACGAACGAAAACTGGAGACCGACGCTGGCCATGAGCAACCTTGGGTGATTAGGTAAATGGCCGGATTCACAACGAGCAAAAGTGGAGATGGAGATGGGATAGTTCAAATTGGGAGCACATGACGATTTTTGTCTCAAAAGTGTGGTTTAATCTGAAAGCAAACAGACTCACTGGTTGCACTGTTGTAGGGATGTCGGGTGCAGGGGAATAGGTTGGACGGGGGCAAGTTGCTAATGCCTCGGGCAACCTGAACTCCGTATACGGATTTGAACTCGTGCAACAGGCAAGTCGAAATTGTAGCAGAAAGCCAGGCTAACCAAATCTGAGTGAGAGTTTATTGGGTGCGGAAGAGCTCATCCCAGAGACGTGGCCGGATGGGAACTGCTCGAAGTTGTGTCTACAGGCTTGAGTGGGCGAGGGGTTGCGGTCGAGATTCTGGAGAAAATAGTTGCGGGAGTGCCATCTCACTGGGTATGACAGTGCCATGCCATCATCGCACTGACACGCTTCGGTTTATGGACAACCCCGTAACGGTCGTCAAGTGTCGGAGAAGGGATACGCAGTTCCGTGACGAGACGGAGATTGACACAGGGAGTCATGCAGATGTAGGCTCACTGACTCTTTTCCTTTTGTTAGAGGACCGTGTGAGTCTAGACCGGGCACCAGCCAGTTTGAGTGAATAACAGTTCTAATGGGCGTTTGGGCAACTGCGGTCGAGGATTGAAGCTTGGAAAGAGGGGCGAAGAGAAAGAAATAGAATGACTGTCGGCAGTGACAGTGGACAAGTGAAAAGCGGACAGGCAACAGCTTCCCAGATAAGTGGTAAGAATCGTAGCTTAACTGAGGTCTACTACATCAATCTAATAGGAAAGTAAGATTAAGGATCACCAGTCAACGAACCAATGCTTTCAACTCCAGAAGACGAATGGTGCATGGCAAAAAAGCCATTAAGTGCTAGCTGTGACTGCTTGTAATAAAAAATCATAAGTTATTAGCATTTTGTGCATAGGATCGCTCTAGATGACGAGAGGGAAAAACATGTGTGCTGTTTGAGTGATGAAGTGGACTAAGGTTGGTGTGACCCCATTACGAGGAGAGTGGCAACATCTTGCACGTCGACGTTAGCCGTAAGACTCACAGGGACTCTCAGGCCACCCCATGAATGAATGTTTTTTTATATTCTATTTTTAGAACAAACGGGAGGACAGCTGTCTTCTGCTTGTATTTCTTGGTGTTGTGGGGCAAGTGACAACCGGAACAAGGCCAATCCAGCTATAAACAAACAGCAACGCTGCACTTCTTGGTTTTCCTGAGGCGGGGGTTACAAATGCAACAGAATAAACGTGGGGAATTTCATTGCCAACATAACGGATGATACACCGCCCGCCAAATTCTCCACGTTGATTCAGCGGGCGCCCCGGTTCTTGCCTTCTACCTACGCTCACCTCCATTCTAAGGTACCCCATCAGCCACCGACACGAATGATCTGAGTACACTCCTGTCACAAGTGCCGACTTCGATGAAGTACAAGCCTATTCGCGTCCCTCCAGTAAACACACCTTTCTGATATCTCTCTTAAGAAAGCCGCCCGCCGTTTTAACATACAGGGTTCCTACTAAGTCATCTGGGCGCGCCTCACAACTATCTACTACCCCTGGAGTCCATTTCTCACGAGGCAGGTCCTCACCAGAAACCAGAACCAAGTCCCCTCGTTTCAATTCTTGAGTTGCTCTGAGCCACTTGGTACGCAACTGCAATGTTAGCAGATATTCCCTTATCCAACGACGCCAGAATACGCCAGCGAGATAATTGGCCTGTTGCCAACCGGAATGACATCGCGAGGTCAAACCGTCGCGACCGGGCACCGCAGGACAGCACCGCATGCGCAACAAACTTTTTGGAGTAAGCGGCTTCGAATCGTTGCTGTCTGATGATAGCGGGACTATAGGTCGGTTATTTAGAATCCGTTCCGCCCGTATAAGAAGCGTGTTCAGTTGTTCATCGGTCAAACATTGTTCCCTACAAAGATGCTGTACCGACCTCATTATACGCTCTCACACACCACTACGATGGCCAGCTGCTGGTGGAATGAAATGCCATCGTATATCGATAGTCAAAAGCAGGTCTGATATTTTACTCGGACTCCACCGCTTCATATAATCCCGAAATTCCGTTAGCGCACCAACAAAGTTCGTACCATTATCACTGTAGATATCGATGGGCTTGTCAAGTCTACCAGCGAGGCGCATCAAACAGTGTAGGAATGAATCTGTCGACAGGTTGCCTGCCATTTCGAATGGATTACTTTAGTCTTCAGACAGCTTAAGATAGAGCCATAGCGTTTTTCTTGCGAACGGCCGCGTTTGGTCTTAAAAGGTTCAAAGTGGTCTACTCCCACGCACTCGAAGGGGCACCAACCCACTCCTACTCTGTCTGCCGGTAACAGGGTCATTATTTGTGTACCGCGCTGTGCGAACCGGAGCCTGCATAAAGAGCACGCACCAATCAGTCGTTTGATGGCGCCGGTCCTATTGATAATCCGATATCGCTGTCGAATAGAGGCCAAGTCCCGCCCTTCTATTTCATGAAGATGACATTTGATCAAGGCAGTAACAGGATGTCGGCTCCAAAGAGTTGGATGTTTTACTGACTGACTGCAGTTCGAATAACTAAGTCTGCCTCCCACGCACAATATGCCACCGATCAAAACGGGTGACAATTTTTGTAGGCTGGAACGCTTCGTATCCAGTACAGAAGCATTAACCTGATGCAGCTCTTGCGCGAAGTGACTGGATTGCAAGATCTTCATCAAATAATTACGTGCTTGGCGGAGTTCGGATACTCTGATAACACCGGAAAGTAAAGCCTCCTTTCTCGCTCTGCCCTTCTTAATCAATAGACTGCCTGTAACGCAGTAACCAAGCTACGACCTTCTGTAGCTTCATCCAACAGGAGGACCGAGACATTAATGGGCACATGACATCATTTCCCTCCAACCGGTTAGCCGGCCCTACAAGGCTCTTCACAGCACCTCTATCGCAGGGGTCAATCTTGACCCGTAGGAACATCTCTTCGATGTTAGCTGTCACAGCAACTTGCTCTAAACGAAAGCCAAGCATAACATTTACAAGTTTTGTGGTTAAATCAGGGACCTGATACAGGTGATGGTTTAGGGACACATCATGACAGTTGGCAGCGCAATCGTATATGACCCGAATCTTTTCCGGTTTTTTTGGGTTAATAACCTGATGGTGTGGGAGATACCACTGCTTTGAATTTAATGAAAATATGGGAGCATCCGCCACCCGTTCAATGTATCCTTTCTCTAGGTATGCACGAAGCAACTTATCGTACTTTCCGTGTAAAACACGATCTTTGCACAGTCTAGTTTTCAGATTATCTAGATGTTTTCTAGCCACCTGGAAGTTATCGGGTAGGGCAAGTGCGTCATCTTTCCATGGGAGCGGCAGCTGATAGTGCCCACTTACTCGCACCGCGCCAGTCTCTGCTATCAACGGTGCTCTTTGATCCTCTAAACAGAGACTGGTGTTCGATGCTGAACTGTCTGCGAATTCCGAGTTGTTCAGTCGCTTCAAATGCTTCTGGATGCCCTGACTGCACCCGCTTATGCAATGACTGACTACCATCTGCTTCACCGCGTTGTTCATCGGACCAAGAAGTATCCAACCGAGTAAGGTTTTCACAGCAAACGGCTGTTTCTTACCCCCCCAGGCGCTGGTCGAACACCCAGTGCGCTTCAGATACGTCACAACCAATAAGGATTCCTACATCGCCTTCAGTCAGTTCGTCGAAGGCAACTTCCTTAATGTGAGGCCACTTGCAAGCCGCTTCTTTGATGGATGGGACAGCTTGCATAGGTAAGCTGTCAACCATGAATGCCTTGTCAATATCTATCGACTGGCTTTCATCCATTGATAAAAGCCTGATGTCATTAGCTTCCGATGTGCATCCCATGGAACCACCCAATGTATCAATGGTCATAGACGTGGGTAGCAGCCGGACCCCATTTTTCACCAAAAGGTCCCGCTTTACTAGCGTTATGCCGGACCCAGCATCTAAAAATGCATACGTTGTCACCTTTCCTGCAGGACTGTCAAGCTTGACAGGAATAACTCCGCGTGCGGGAAGCCGACTACCTCGAGTTAAAGCACACAAAATCTCCGCCCCTGAGGACGTCGAAACTTTGTTTCCGGGTTGTGATGTATGTAACAAACTATGATGCTGTCCCCTACAACCCGACTTGGGGCGTCGAACTACTGGCTTGCAATCCTTGGCCATGTGGGAGTCTCCTAAACAGGCAAAGCATGCATTATGCTCCCGTATGCATTTCCATCTGTCAGGAACCTTCATAGACAGAAAGCGCTGGCAACTGGAAATTGGGTGGGGCTGTGAAAATAATGCGCAAGCACTTGAACGACCGTCTGCGTCTGGTCTGCTGTTAGTGAGGAAACTGGTATAACCATCCCGTCTAGGGGTTTGGTTGGTAGAAGTCGGCGTTACATGGGGGCGTTTTACGTCCCCCTCTCGAGCGGGTTGCCCGAACCGACTCCTTGCAACTCGGGAGCGCGTGTCCACAAACTCCGTCAAGTCTGTGAACGTTGGGTCCCGGCCACTCACAGATATCTTATCTGCCACCTCAGCCCCTTTGTGCTGCAATGGCGAAGGAAGAGAATGCACAATTCTCTCTACAACCGCTAGTGAGTGCAAGTCTGAGACGTAACACATTTGCGTCAGCGCAATTTCACAACTGCGCATTTTTACACACAAGTCCGACAAAGACTTGGCTGCTCCAGTGGTCTGTCGTGCAAAACGAAACAGGCCTTCTAGTAGACAGCGAGCGATGATATGAGGCTAACCAAAGAGATTGCGTAGAATCTCTCGTGCCCTGGAGTATGCTACTTCCGGCGGGAGCATCACACATTCTTCATTGGCCGTCTTCGCGTCACGTTGACGGTAGTGGATCAGATAAAGGAGCATCTGACCGGCGTCCTGCGCCTTGCTCTCATTGTATAACTCAAATTGGCGGGTGAACCTCCGGTTATGATACGGATTACCATCAAGGTATGATAGTTCCACTTCTGGTAGGTCCATAGTTGCTGACATTGGAGTGACGGAAATGGTCGGTTTTGGCCCTGGGGATGGCTTTCTGATATCATCAGCATATCTTGGTGGTCTTTCTTCTACCTGACATTGCTTCACGTACCCCGCTGATCGTTCATTTAGGGCCACTGGTTCCCAGAATTCATCTAATGAGTCCTCTTCGGCCTCTAGCTCAATTTTGGCTAACTCAGTTTTGCTATGCGCCTCTAAGAGAGCCTGCTGGAGCTCAACCTCCCGCTTAACCCGGTACTCCTGGAGCTGAGTAATCCTTAAAGCTTTCATTGCTACGCTACCGTTACGACTAGAAGCACAAAGTGACTTACAAGAACCGGGGCGCGAAGTAAACTGTATTGCAATTGTTTCCTCCGCAGCTGCAATCGTTTCCGCGTCCTTGGATCCTGTTTCCTTCACAGTTTTTCCAAAAATTGACATCTTTTCTTCAAACAAGACGACGTAAGATGTCGAGTACTGTAACGGTCGAACGGTACCTTCGGGTGACGCGTAATACTAGAACCTCCGGGTAGGCAAAACAAAGTCGGAGCTGGGTTTCTATACGGTACTATTAGGGTAAGAGTAATTCACAAATTCTACAAACCTCGACAGTAGATACGCGTCCAAAACAAACAGTCCGCTTGAACTACAAAAGTAAAAAGCAAGGGAGCAAACCGGATCCCACTTGCGACAGTCACAGTCAGATACAAATGGTCGGATGACCTCAAGGCCAAATGGGTGAAGTGGTAAGGACAAACAAGCGTTAATCCAAATATACACACCAAACACAAAAGTGGGACGAGGGTTACAAATGTGATAGAATTAATGTGGGGAATTTCATTGTCAACATAACGGATGATACAGTGCATCTTCCTTGAACAAGTCACACTGGGACCAACTCCGGTGGAGTATGTATATGGGACCATTGTCCAGAAGGTTCACGAGGCTGAAGCGACGTTCGTCCCAAAAATACCGGCACGCACTCGAATGAACCGCAGGATGCCAAAAAGCATTCCGCGACTTCTGGAATAAAGATTCCAACTCTTTTTCAAAAAGTTGATCACAGGGGACACAGAAGCTGAGCTGGCATTTCGTAAAATGCGGAATCTCTGTAAGTCGGAAATCCGCCAATGGAACATACGAAAACAAGCCACCATTCTGGACCTCGCTCGAAAAAACAAAAACGTACCGTTCAAGTACATGAGACATCGCCGCAGAAACAAGCCATCTGCGTTCTCCTTGAGGGACAGAAACGGAGAACCGACGAATGACCCAACAGTGGTATCTGAGGCTTACAGAGAACACTATGCGTGTCTATACTCAGCCCCAGCGTCCTCGTCACATCCACTCTTGTCAAGGAGAAACTACGAACAGCCTCTAACCGACTTGGTCTTCACGGTGGAGGACATTCGTCAACTCTTGGACAAGATCAACCCATTCTGCGCATTGGGACCCGACGAGGTCCATCCGAGGATCCTGAAAGAAACGTCCTCCACACTGGCAAACCATTTACACTTGGTGTTTCGTCAGTCGCTTGACGAAGGCCGCCTTCCCCCTGCTTGGAAGGAAGCGATTGTCACGCCAATATACAAAACTGGTGACCGACTATCGCCTGGCAGCTATAGGCCTATAAGCCTCACTAGCGTGCCGTGCAAGGTGATGGAACGCATTCTGAAGCGAGCTATCCTAGATCACCTTACTTCCAGCAATCTGATATCTCCAGCTCAACACGGATTTCTCCCAAACCGCTCTTGCGTAACAAACATTCTCGTGTTTATGGACAGCCTAACCCAAGCCAAGAACGAAGGACTCATATCGGATGCCATATTTTTCGACTTCTCAAAAGCATCTGATAGGGTTCCACGCGTCCCGCTGCTCCACAAACTCGAGTCTTACGGGATTCAAGGGAAAATCCTTCGCTGGATCAAGGCGATCCTATCAGACAGATCATTCCGAGTGAAAATGGGCTCGACTTACTCCTCTCCAGCGCCGGTCTCTATTGGAGTTCCTCAAAGCTCCGTCTTGGGACCACTCCTGTTTCTGATCTACGTCAACGACCTTCCAGACGTTCTTGCGAGTCCATGTCTACTTTTTGCGGACGACTTAAAATCCTGAAGTTCCAATGCCAGTGCCCTCCAAATGGATGTAGACGCTGCCAAGCAGTGGTCGTTGGACTGGCACCTTCCTCTGAATGGTGGAAAGTGCGTCCACATGTCGTTTGGAGGGGATTCAGCGAATTCCTTTGTTATGCATGGTGGAAAGGGACCACAGAACATCATGAGGATAGATGCCAAAAACGATTTGAGCAACTGGGTCTCCTCAAACTTATCTTTCTCACTGCACCATGAGAAATTGGCCCAAAAGGCATTCGCCACTTTACGGGTTATCCGACGCACCTTCTCCCGTATTACTCGCATGGACTTCCAAATACTCTATGGGGCCTACGTCAGACCGCTCCTGGAATACGTCAACCAAGTTACCTACTCAGGACGTACGAAAGACGTCACCCTCATTGAGCCTGTCCAGCGGGCCGCTACGAGAATTTTTGCCGGCCCTCAAATCCGTGAACTACGCAACGCGTCTCGCGATGCTTGATCTCTCTCCCCTGGAGTGCCGTCGCCTCCGAGGGGACCTAATTCTTACTTACGCCCTGTTTGAACAAAGCTTGGCAGACAGGTTTTTTACCGTTGACCCAGCAAACAGCCGCCGGGGACGTAGTAAGAAAATTTTCAAGCTCAGAACACACACATTCATTAGACAAAATGTTTTCTCATTTTGGGTAGTAGCTGCGTGGAATGACCTTCCTCCAGCGGTTGTTCACGCTCCTTCTAGAACCCAGTTTAAAGCACTATTAGACATTTATTTATGCGAATCCTCGGGTTGGCAAGCATACTGCCCTGCGCTGAGAGCATAAAGAGCAGTGCTACACCCTTTTTCCACATGCGCCTTTCAGGTGAACGACAGCCTCTTACCGACAAGAACAAAGCGGACCCGGGAAACTTGGGCAAAAACCTCGATTCTGTGTAGCAATCCATCAATCCGTGAACGATGTTCTTCAACACATGTAATAACCTACGGAAAACCAAGCCCATCATCTCCGGTGAAGTGCCACCTTGCGGGCCTGGTAGCATGCACGAGGGATGAAAACCTTGTGTGGTGGTCAGTACGTCTTGGAGGGCGTCCTGTTGCGTTGCGCCATGATGCGTTCGCATGCCTGCCACCACCCAGTAGCACGAGTGTTCAGATCATTGCCGGTGCTTCAGAGCATGACCTTTAATCCAAGAAATCGATAAAAGTGCACTGTTGATTTCTGTTTGTTGCTGGACTCGTCCCGGTTATGTCATTTAACTGGCAAAGCTATAAACTGTGGACGGTGGAAAAGCCATAAGCTGGCCTTTCGTCTGTTAAAAAACAGACAGGATAGCCCAAGGACTCTGAAATGCCCAAAGCTTATATCGATGTTCGGAGCTGTAGCTGCCTCCTTCATAACCGGGGGTGCACCACACCAAAGCCCACTTCGTCAACCAAACAAAGCACACGCACCTGCCTATTTCTCCCAGGAGTGAACACACACAAGGATATATGAACATGAGATTTCTAACCCCCATTAACAGTGTGCAAAACCAGTGCCCACAGGATTTTTCACCATGCGCCACCTGGTGAGTTGAAGCTGGAAGCAGTGTTTCAGGGAATGGTGACCCAAGCCTCCTACATTCACGTCCTCTCCTAGACTATTTTGCTGTGTAACTTACGTATAAAGTTTAGATAAACTGTTCCTATCCCGTCAGTTGTTATACGTATGATAACCTTAACAACAACACCTCTCTGCGTGCCTACACAGGTTCGCTCTAGATCTCTTCTACTTCAATATCATTTACTTGGTCATCAGTCGACGAGATATCAATCGATCCCTCTCCGTTCATTTAATCACTTGATGTCGCCACATAACGGTAGACGTTAGCTTTTATCCCTCTCCCCAATAATGAGCATTGCCCTACAAAGGAAACTACTCACAAGGTTGCTGCAAACTCTTCGACAGCCCACGATCGGTTTCGCCCTTCTTGGGGCTCATCAGGTAGGCGCAGTCCCCAAGTTTCCGTCAACCTTATGATCTGCTTGAACCCAAATTGCAATGTTTTCGAGATATACACTCATTTGCAAATCAATTAGATTTTCACGGGAGACTTAAGTGAATCTCTCGTTCTATCTGATATCCCCTCAAACTCACCAGACTTTACTGATCTCCTCCCATTCCCCCGTCTTCCAAGGCTTTGAACTTTGACAGTACCTGGTTTGGACGACCTGTTTGGCTTTTATCCACTCCACATGGCCTGTGATTTACATCCTCAGGAATCCCGTAACTTAACCGAAATACTTTCGATCTTATGTCAACTTCGTTCTACCTTTATTTCCCTGGCCACTCTTAAAAATCACGCTGCTAAAAGAATAACACATTCCAGATCAATGACCTCAAACATGGCATCCGTTATGGGGTTGTCCAAAAGGCGAATTATGTCGGGCCAATGAGGGCACGGCACTTCCATTCATGGTTTGGTGGCACGCCCGCAACTACCCCCTTCCTACTCTTGACCATATCCTCTTGTTTCAGTGATAGCAAATACGAATATGTTCTTCACCTAGCTCCAGGTGCCTCCGGAACGCGTTAACTCCTGTAAGCTGAATTTTTGTTCGGATTTAAGCATTTCGGTGGAACTCCCTCCCGTGCTCTCCACAATGTCAACAATCTTTCGTACAGTTTGCATTTCAATTTGTGTATTGCCACCAACCCACATCAACGAACTTTTATACCCAAATCCACTACAACAGAGACAGCAGTATGTCTCTAGGTTTATGCCATTTGCCATGATTCCGAGATTCCTGCTACCACAATAATAATACACGAGGTTCTGGTTCCCCGTTTTTCGTGGTTTGCTTTTTCTTATCATACATCAGGCAGGAAGCCTCTTGCTTTGCTCTCCTTCTTTTTGTTTTTGCCCGGCATCTTCAAATTCTGATGACATAATCTTGCCCGATATTTTCTTCAACAAGCAGTAGTAACTGTGCTTTCCTGTCTGTGCTAGTTTAGGGCTAACTACGTCTACATCGGATAATGCCCAATATTTATAACGCTCTCTTTTTCCACGCAATCCCCTGTACTCACAACCACGGCCGGTCGTCTTTTTATCTTTACTGTGACGTTATTGTCGTACTTGACGATTAGCCACGCACCAGTTGGGAATAAACATTGATAATGTTATTATTCCACGCATGTCAGTCCTTGTGCTTGATTTTCGTTACCACACCACCTCTATGCGTACCTATAAATATTTTTCTATTTCTTTGGTACTATGATAGCACAAGCTTATTCAGTCTTTGCTCGCTAGGCTGCTAAGCAGAGATCTACTTCTGTCAAATCTCATTTAATTGCCACACTACTTGGAGCAAACTTTCCGTTTTTTCTCTATTTATGGACTTTCTCCCGTCTATTGCCTCACAAAACTCGCCAGCCCTTACTGATCTCATGCCATTCCCTCTTCTTCGCAAGCTTTGTCTTTCGGCAACGTCTGATTCGGACGCTTTGTCTAGCTGTTATCTAGTCCACATGATTGGTGCCTTACATATTTAAAGGGATCCACAGCCGGACCAAAAAATACTCGTGATCTTACATTGGTTTTGTTCCACCTCTACGGATTCCCTTGGCCAACCAAAATATCCTGCTGCTTACAGAATTGCATATCCAAGCCTAATCAACTCGAAAGTGATGTCCACTGTGGAGTTGCCCAGAAACCGGAGTATGTCAGTGCAATGAAGCACGGCGGTGCAACAACTGATTTCCTACTTTTGACAGTTCTCCCCTCGTCCCCTTATCTGCAACTGCGAACAAACTCTTCACCTGGCCTCAGCCGCCTCCGGGATGCGATCATCCTAATCTGCTTGACCTACTGTTCAAATCTAAACATATCGGTGACTTTCAATCAGTGTTCCCCATAACGTCAGTCATTTTTCGTGCAGTTTGCGCTTCATCTTATGTGCTTGCATCAACTCTTCCCAAATCCAACTCCACTCCAACAGCGATACTAGTGAGTTTCAATTTTCACTGCACACCATGACTCTGAGATTCTCGCCACCATTTATCCGTATTGACAGTTCCTCTGCTTCCTCATCACCACTTATGATTTCGTTACCCTGGCCGCAGAACCAATAGTTCCAGGCCGCAAGGCTCCACCGGTTGTTTAAGGCTTTGGTTCAAAATGATTAGTCAGATTATGGTAATTCCGCTGTTTCACCAGATCAGTTGTTCTGGCTCCTCATTTTTCGCAAGTTAAGGTTTTACCACGTGCCAGGAAGGATGCCTCTTGTTTTTCTATCCCTTCTATACCTTCAAATCTCCACGATCTGATCCTGTCTCAGCATGATGTGTCCACCAAAAGAAACATGAAATCCTGGTAACTGTGTTTCCCTGCGCATGCCTGATTATGAATGACCAAGTCTACAGTAGGTAATGCCCATTGTGACACTGCCACTTATCTGCTCAATCCCCAACACCTACAGGCTCCACCAGTCGTGCTTCTATTCATCCTGTAACCGAAAAATCCTGTCCAACGGATGCCGCCCACTAACTGGGAATAAGCATTTTTATTATATCGATTGAGGGTTTTCGCGCACGCGAACGTTATTCCATTTTTTACTGAGTGAAACTTGCAGGGAGTATTTTGTGGATGTGCCTCATTTGTAGTGAATGCCGCGGAATGTTCCCTGCTTTGTCTCGTAAACTGGTAATAAAAAGTGAATCGGTAGTGGTCGATGACTACACAATTTTGCTCACTTAAACAAGATGCTATGAGTAACACATCACCGAAACACGCAGACAGATTGTACTAACTCAACATAAAAGTCGCAACTTCGAAAACTCCATAGTTTCGTTTGAAATAATCTGGGTATACTTCTACTGAGCGACCATTAGTGCAGCTGATTTGGGCAGCGGGCTGCTAAAGGGTGATTGAAGTAGAATGTTGGAGGTAATAGACACGAACTGTAGGAGAAGGAAAGATTGCTACCCGGAATATAACAGTACCACAGCAAAAGATGAAACCTTGAGGTGAGGTGAATGGTCCTCGTTCACTGGAGGATACAAGCCGTCAGTGGTGCGTGGCCGAAACAGGCATTAAGCGCTAGCGGTGAACGCCAGCACTGGAGACGCAGAAGGGTCCGATTAACGGGGCGTGTATGGAGCCAGTTGTAGTTTTTCCAAAGGGCAAGAGTAGGAGGAGTGTGTGCGAGTTGTGATTGGTTGACGAGGTAGATTTGATATATGGAAAACCTGAATAAGAAGATGATAACAGCTCTGTGAGTCACTGCAACTTAAGAAACGAAAGTGTGTTTTTTCTCTATCTGTACTCCTTAGCATTACCTGGTGCACGATAGCCGGGGCAAACCCAGACTAGCGGAAAAACGGAGATGACATCCTAGTCCCTTACAGTCTACAGTCCAACTTCAACCACTTGCCAGTCGGAACATGGTGATTGCAGTTTTCTGCATTTTTTGCCTCCGCGTTTTTGTTTTACAGGAAATTACTCCACACTGCGCCTGGGTGCCCTATGTCTGAAGAGTTCGTCCGTGTATGGTTGCACCAGCCACCTTCCATAATATTTCTTTTTTTCGAATGAACAATCCATTTTGAATAGTCATTTAGCCGAGTAAAATAGCTTTTTCACTATCGAACACAGGTTTGTATTCGTTTTGAAAATTTTTATAGGGGCTTCTGAACTCCAAGAAGAAAATCTGTGTCAGACTGAAGTAACTGGATGTATGCGTGCTCGAGCTGGTACATATTCAGTTGCATGATGGTAGGGTGTAGTTACAAGTTTACTGAATGCATCTTTCACGCTTCTGTGTGTGATTATTCCTTTTTACTGAAGTGGCCTAAAAGATTCATCATACCGCATTAAATATTCAACCACAGTGTGGTAGGAAGCACCAGAAAACTCAAGTTGGTAAAAAATGCGAACGGATTTCACCATAGTACGCTTGACGTAAAGCTGTTATAAAAATAGACGCAGAACTTTAACAACTTTGCAGTGAATAGCGTTGACCCTCCCTTTTGCTGCCTTAACCAGAATTAAGATGTAGGTTCCAAGAACGCCTGCATGTGGTTTTTCGAAATTTCTGGTCTTTTCCTGAAGACCTTGGTTGCGTTAATGCGGCACCGATGACATGCTCAAACGCCGGGCAAAGGCGGTCCTTGAGGCAGCCAGAAGGGGATCTGAAACGATGGGTTAAGCCACCACGAAGGAATCCTCTGAAGTTCTCCTTACAGCACGATCACCAGAATGCAGTAAGGCACTGTAAGTCGGCCAGGATATGAAATGCACGCGAACCGAACGTGTTTTTCCTGTTCGCAGCATCGGTTGGACCGTACCTTGCATGAAGTGCAAGGATATCGATCCAGTAGTTGCGCTCTGATCAAATCATCAAGGGTCCGAAGCCTGTTCTTGGCACCAACAACGGCCAGTTGAACGTGCATAATCTGGTGCATCCGGCGCTGAACTGGCCGCACTGCATTTACATTAGAAGGGTATGAGGCACATTTTGGGGACCTACGGATCAAACAGAAATTACTGACGAAGCATCGTGCCGCAATGGAAAAAGAAACGCAGAGTCAGATTTGAACGAACAAATTAGAAAACTGTAGCACGCCTGTTCAGTCAAATCATGAATGCTGCCGCACCCGGTGATCTGACAACACTAACGGTTTGGTGGTTTGCGAATAAATCTGTGGCCATAGCCTACGACACATGCTGTTATCAGGGTAGACGGAATGAAGGATCTGAGCTCAACCATTACAATGATGCGGATGTCACTGATGCGGAGGAAGAATGAAGCTGAATGCAAGCCGTACGCGTCAGCAGTTACGGTACTGGATGGGTACCGAGTGAATTTTTGCAGATTTTTATTGCACCCAAGGCTCGTATTTGGCGGGTTGGTGCAGCACGAGTTTCTGATCATTCCATATATAAAGCAAAAAACATTTAGAACAGATTTTCCTAATGGTGCAGAATTAATGATAGATCGTAAGTAGGGTAACTTATTGTCAAAAATGGCTTGAGGCTTACCCAAGCACCGCCGTAAGCGAATGTGAGGTTGAAAGCTTCTGCCCTGTAATGTTCCGTTGGTAAAATATGTGAGTGTGCAGTAAGTACGCCTGACTGTTCACAGGCAAAAAAGATCCACCTGGCTTCTGTTCGCGGATCTAAGACCTACAACCTCCATCAGCTAGCGCTCTATCAAAGAAGTAGGTTCACAGTATGTTGAGAAATAGCATAAACGAGGGAGCCATTAGTGTGCACGACCCTTTGGTAGCTTTTGTAGAAAAAGCAATCAAGAAAGCGATTTTGGTTCAATTTCCGGCGTCTGAATGAATTCACTGAAAATTGAAGCGTAGCTGTACGCTAAGTTGAGGATATTTTCCATTCACTCCAACAAACCTAATACTTAATGGTTTTCGACTTATGTTCTAGAGACTGGCAGATGGGTATCAAGTCAGTGGATCGATATAAAAACACAGAGTACAGATTTGGAGATGTCCAATATCAGCCCAGAAGAATGCCGTTTGTTTTGTGGGGGACAACAATCAAGTAAGGACGCCTAAAACTTCGCTTTTCAAGGGGAATACGTAATTTTGCCATTCGCAAATACGATACTTTTGCGTATAGCTGTTCAGAACCAGAACATGCCGTTCACTTGAAGACGTATTAAAGCATATTTGGGAGGCTTACCAGGGGATAAATGAAGCTAAGACAAAGCATGCTCGAAGTCCGGGGGCACTGCTAGAGCGTTAAGTGGGATAAGGAGATTCTAGCTCAATGCCGGAAAAATTTCCAAGACCCAGGACACTGCAGTTCCTAACTCAAAGCGGTCCTTAGGGTGGCTTCTTTGAAGAGCGGAATAGTACAGTCGGTTTGTCAAGGATTTTATCACGATAGCTGCTTTACTGTACGACTTGCTGCGTCAAAATCGGGGGTTATGGTGGCAAAGTGCAACGCGTAAGGCATTGGAACGTACTGGATCAGCGAATCGCCCCCCAAGCCGGCCAGAATCACGAAAAGGTTTACTGTCGCAACGGGCACGGGTAACGGAAGCACCAATGCAGTTCCAAAGCAGAAGAATAAGGCTATCGTATATGCCAGTCATGCAATGGCTACAACTGGACAGAAGTTTTCAACCACAGAAAGAATACTTGGTAACCGTCTGGCCCAAGATTAGTAATTGCAATGCCTGCTGGGAAAAGGTTTTACTTTGAGACCCATCAAAAACCCTGGAGTAGATAAGGTTCACCAGAGACCCTGGCGGAAAAACTCGCGAAGCGAGCACTGACTACAAGAGCATGGCCTTACGACCCAGCACGTCTTGGGTGGAAACCCGCTTGCCTGTGAAGATCACAGGCCAGAGATGAGGCCAAAAAATCATTGTCGGATTGCAGGGCTATTGATAACGTGAAAGCGGACGCAGAACTGAAGACATTCCGGGAACACTTCGACAGAGTGCACCCGAGTTAAGCAGGGATAACATCCTGGAAAGCCACTGACTCAAGTGTCGTACTGCCCGTGACACTTATCATCTTGAGATGGAAGTTTATTGTCGAACGCCACGAGGTGGCACACACATGATGCACCAAGACATAATACTTACTTCCTCAGACGGCCGCCCGGTCAGAGATGACAGGTGAGGTGATGGATTATGAGGTGTCTTGTACGTGATGCCAGCTGATAAAAGTTATTACATTAGAGGAAGCGCCTTTCACGAAACCGATAGCTTTATTAAACATTGGCGTCATGGGCCATTTTTGGTGACAGCTAGCGGAAATCAATACGCCGTAATAATGGAAGAACGCCGGTCACGGTGGGTCTATGCGGCAACCCTACCAAATCAGTCAGCGGCTAGACTGGTAATGCATATCCTAACGGATCATGGACTGTGCTCTGAAAGCGAAGAGTTTGGATGTTTCTTGCAGAGGCTTGGCAGCAAGCGGCTAATGGTAACATTTTGTCATCCGAAACAAACGGTCTAACCGAAAGCAACAACAAGAAAATTACGGGGCGGCTGACGGGTCCTCACTTAAGTTTGGTAACAGTATACTTTCAAGCTTCCCCGGTGATTAGGAAAGTGTTTGTGGCCGATAACTCGCCTAGCTCCGGAAGTGCTGTGAGGCAATGCAGGACACCTAAAAAAAGCTCGACCGCCGTAGAGTTGTAGTGGTCTGGCTACCCAATAAGTTAGTTTGTCGGGAGTGTGTGGCAAGGAAATAAAAATAATAACGCTAGATTGGGTGTACAATAATAAATAGGTCAGGTGGAACAGACTTACTAATAATTGGTCCCATTTAAAATAGTTCGTCTTTGGCCCAGGTCAGCGAATAGACAATAATCCGATTATGGTGGTCCAGGGTGTCTTCTTCTAAACAGTTCCCAAATATAATATAAGCCGAAATGGTCTAAAATGTGTGGATACCAGAGTAGGCACATAAGACTCACGAATGACCGCTGCAAGCGCGAGCGAGATCAGAAGAGAAAGACGAAACACGTGACCACGTTTGCATTGCGTGAATTTTTTCGTATAAGTGCGCCTTTTTTGTAGTTTCTCGTATTCAAACAAAAAACGTTTATGGAATTAACGAAATACGTAGTGTTATCACGAAAGCACATAGCTGATTTTGACAACTGATGCTTTGAACGCTGCCGTCGGCGCCGCACTTCATCAATTGGTTAAAAACGCATCTCAACCACTAGCAAGCGGCTAGACGCACAATCTATTTTTCTGCAAAACCCCCCTGATTTTGATGATGCTTTGAACGCTGCCGTCGGCGCCGCACTTCATCAATTGGTTAAAAACGCATCTCAACCACTAGCAAGCGGCTAGATAGACAATCTATTTTTCTGCAAAACCCCCGCGGGCGAAATAAAAACTTTAACGTCAAAATGTTGCACTTCTTTGCACATATGCGTAGACCGAAAACCCCCCTCGTCCG
>NW_008751669.1:2767911-2797358 GCF_000715545.1 Opisthorchis viverrini
CATCGCGCCCCCCTAGCCGCATGTTAGTGGTGTACGTCGGATAAGATTGATGAACCTTGAGGTCTTTCTAGCATAATTCGGAACCCATAATGAAAAACCCTGTAATTTGCCAGTCAACGTGCAAATAATTAGCGTGCATTACGGAATTTTCACTGGCAACAACGAATCATCGACCAAATTTGTTTGCACGAATGCGCCTGCGCATAAGTTGCATCTCCAAAGGCCATTTAGATTCTAGAATGTTGAGGAAATCTGTTCCGGTGGAAAAATACCTGAAAGTTACATTCTTGTATGTGAATGAACCTTCTCCACAATTCGCGATTTTTTTCATCCGTTAAGGTATTCAAATTCGGCGGTGTTTATTCACCTGGGGATTTAGTTCACTTAAAAAAATCGCCATAGTAAAGGATTTTCAATAATACAGGAGCATATACATTATACACAGACATTCTACACTATGAAGTGGCAAATCTGAAAATGCCGTAGATTTCGAGAAATCAATCTCATTGTGCGAATGGCTAGCGGCCAACCACTAGCCTTTTCCTCGTAGAAGATGCAGGCTGCACAAACGCGTTACAGTACTTTGGTCACGAATCACTCGCAATCTGCCTTGCTATTTGCCATTTCCGGCACTTGTTAGAAGGTAGATCATTTACCATTCAAACCGACCATAAGCCACTTACGTATGCTAAAAACGCCAAGCCTGATCGGTGTTCACTATGCGAGATACGTCATCTTGACTACATTTCACAGTTCACTACCGACATTCGGTACACTCCAGATTCAAACAATGTCGTCGCAGACACGTTATCCCGTCCTGACATTCCCACTTCCCCCTTCCACGCAGTTGAACCTGTAGAGGACTTAGGACCTTATGAGCGTGTTCGATCAAATAAACAAGCGAACAAATACAAAATAACAAAATCACAATAAGAAATAACAAGCGATCGCTAGGGACTCACGAATACTTATATCCATGTGGTGAACATTGACTCTATTCTATTCATTCTGTTTAGTGTATTTTTATATGCCTTTGTTTTACGATGCGATATATAGTACGCCCGCGATATACGAAAATATACGATATTCATTCGTCCATATTCGGACTTTTATACTTCGCGTACATTCGGTAGTTACGATACCTACCACTATTCTAATTATCACATTTGGCGTCGCGGTCCGGAATTTTTTTCTCTTCATCACAATGTTATCTGAATTGGAATCGCTCAGTGTAAATTCAACTGCACGGGAGGTGGAGGATTATTTGGAACGCTTCAGCATTTGGTGTCTTACCAAATCGGATCTGGATGATAAAAAGAAGACAGCTTATTTCCTGCACTACATTGGGAAGGATGCTTATGCTCTTGTGAAGAATTTATCATTCCCTACGGCGCCGATCGATTGCACATTCGATGTTCTAAAGAAGTTAATTCTCAGTCATTTTAAGCCTATCAATTTTGTGGCCGCAGAACGAGCGAAATTCAATTCGCTTATTCGATCCGAATCTCAGAGTATTCGTGATTTTGTCCTCCAACTGCAAACACAGGCTGCAAAATGTGACTACGGCCAACAACTTGAAAGCCAGCTGAGTGATCGCCTCATTGCCGGAATTAATCTTCCAGATCTACAACAAAAGCTCCTAGTACAGACTGATCAACGCTTCATATCGATCAGAAAAATTTGCGAGCAATACCAGGATGTTAAAGAAGTAACCAAATGCAACGAGACCGTTTTATTTAATGCACTAAAGTCGAAAGGGCTGGAAGGTCGCCCACACGGTAAATTTGAAACCAATATGCGTTATCATAACAAAAACAACCAACTGAATTCGAACATTCAAAATCGTCAAATACGCCAACCAAAAAAAGTTCTTGGCAAATGTGCTTCGTGTGGACAGGACCACTCCAGATATACTTGCATACATCGCCAATCAAAATGTTTTTCATGTGGTAAGATTGGGCATATTCAGAATGTATGTAAGTCCAAAAGAGTTTGTAGACTGACTGTCGACTCAAATTCTGATATCAAGCCTTTGACTGATAACATCTCATCCATGTCTTTATCTGTTTTATCGAATTCTATGCATGTGTCGAAGACGCTCATATCAGGCTCTGGTAAAAAGCATAGTTTTATCATTGATACTGGCAGCGTCGAATCCATTATTCCTGAGTCAGATCTTATAGCATTTTATCCTACTGCTGTTTTAAAACCGACACAATTATCTGTTAGAGGTATCACTGGACATGCTTTACCGCTTCTTGGTTCATGTACTATACCAGTCAAAGTTTCCAGTGGTAACTTTGTTGATTGTAATTTTCTTGTATCGAATTCTGGTCCTTCAATAATTGGTCTCAAAGTTTTACGTGCGCTTAACGTTAACATTTCACTACTTACTTCAAATTTCAACGAAACCGAATTGAAACAACTGATCACGAGCTGCTCCAAAGTCACCGGAGGAATGCGCATACCAAAAGTGAAACTCGAGGTTTCTGGTGATCCGATTTTCCTCAAACGACGTATAGTACCTTTTGGTTTGCGTGAACCAGTGCGTCTAGCTCTAGATTCATTGTGCCAAAAAGGTATTCTGACACCTGTCGAGTCTTCCAAATGGGCTACGCCGATTGTTACGCCATTAAAGTCTGATGGTAAAACTGTTAGAATTTGTGGCGATTATCGATTGACACTCAACAAAAGCCTACTTCAACGCTCGTGTGCTACAGAAGAACCTGAAGATGTGTTGTATCGTCTAGCGGGATCAAAAATCTTTTCAAAAATAGACTTGAAGGATGCATACTTGCAGATACCACTTGATGATGCTACTAGTGAATGCACAGTCATCAATACACCATTTGGATTATATCGGTATAATTTCTTGCCATTCGGACTTAATGTCTCTCCTGCTGTATTTCAAGATGTGATTAATTCAATTACTGACGGTCTTGAAGGTGTTGTAACTTATCAAGATGACGTGATAGTTCATGCTGTCGATAAGGTTACGCACGATTCACGCTTGCTTGCATTATTCAAAAGATTTCATGACTTAAATGTTGCCGTTAATTCTTCGAAATGTGCATTTTCTGTTTACAAACTATCATGTTTAGGCTACACTGTTGATGGAAATGGTTTTTCTCCTGATAATGAACGTTTATCGCCTTTAGTCAATGCTCCATCCCCTTCTAATCTGTCCGAACTTCGTTCCATACTTGGTGCATTGCAATATTATTCCCGATTCATACCTAACTTTTCTCAGAAAGCTTATTGTCTATTTGAACTGTTATCTCTGAAAACATTTTCATGGATATCTGAGCATGAGAAAACTTTGCGTTCTTTACTCAATTATCTTAAATCTGACGCTATTTTGAAACCATTTTCTGCGAAAGATCATTCAACCGTTATAACTGATGCGTCTCCAACTGGATTAGGTGTTATTCTCGAACAAAATGGCCGTCCTGTCATTTGTGCATCCCGTCGACTAACACAAGCCGAACAGGGCTATTCTCAAACACAGCGTGAAGCTCTTGCTGTCTACTGGGGTGTAAGTAGACTACACAAGTATCTTTTTGGTAAACCATTCACGATTGTGACCGATCATGAAGCCTTGAAATTCATATACCATCCTATGAAATCATTGGCTAAGTCATCCGCAGCCATGGTTCAACGTTGGAGCATCGCTCTCAGTTCGTATACATATGACATTATTCATCGTGGTGCTAAATCCATTCAGCACGTCGATTATCTATCCAGAGTTCCAGAAAGTTTATCACAATCTAATGTTTCTGATTGTTTGTTAGTACAACCGCTTCCGATTAAACGAGACGAGCTTGTGCGTGATACCCGAAAATACTTTTCATCCGTTATCTCTGCATTAAGACGAGGATGGACGCACCAAGAACGTCGTCGATTTCCCGCATTTTATGCTCGTCGAGACAGTTTAGCATTGACACCTGATGGATTGTTGTGTTATAACGATCGTGTCGTGATTCCACCAACACACAGAAGTGCCATTTTATCCGATTTGCATTCCGGACATTTAGGCATCGACAAAATGAAGTCTCTTGCCAGACTTACTTGTTGGTGGCCAGAGTTGGATGCAGACATTGCGCGTACGGCTAAGGATTGTATGAACTGTACACACAAAATTCATTCCAAATCATCCAAATGGATTCCTTGGCCATTGTCCTGTGAAACATGGCAACGCATTCATGCAGATTATTGCGGTCCATTTTTGAACAAATATTATGCACTGGTGGTTGTAGATTCCTATTCACGCTGGACGGAAGTATTTCTCACGACATCCCCGAGTTCTGAGTTTACTCAGTATGCTTTGAGGAAACTATTTAGTCGTGAAGGTGTACCAATTGTTTTGGTCACTGATAACGGCTCACACTTCACAGCGAAATCTCTCGAATATTGGTTAAAAGGACTTGGTTGTCGTCATTTATTTACTGCTCCCCGTCATCCACAGTCTAATGGACTCGCTGAAAATTTTGTTCGAACTTTGAAATCTGCCATCAATTCTATTTCCCCTGTTACTTTTCATGATCTTGATCGAGGTATTGATAATTTCTTGATGCAGTACAGGAATGCTGCTCATTCAATTACTGGTAAGAGTCCAGCAGAGCTATTCAAGTCGAGATCCTTACGCACGAACCTGGAATGCATTGGGACTGCCGACGTAACATTTTTCAAGGGTAACGATCTACGTCCATCTACTGGTGTTGTTATTGGGAGGAACGGGAATCGTATGGTCACGGTTCTTGACCTCGAAGATCTCTCAAGTCACAGACGGCATGTTGATCAGGTCGAATTCAATGCTAGAGGTCAGTTTGGCGACAATACGTCTGTTGCTTCAAACACTAATGACCTTTCTGATTCTCTTACAGATGGTTCTGATGAGCATGAAACAAACACTGAACCTGACAATCCGACGTTGAGAAGATCTGAACGTTTAAGGTTCCAACCTATTAGAGACTATAAACACCCGCACGCTCATTCAACGTGTGGTGGATGTGGTGAACATTGACTCTATTCTATTCATTCTGTTTAGTGTATTTTTATATGCCTTTGTTTTACGATGCGATATATAGTACGCCCGCGATATACGAAAATATACGATATTCATTCGTCCATATTCGGACTTCTATACTTCGCGTACATTCGGTAGTTACGATACCTACCACTATTCTAATTATCACAATCCAATAGTCCACTACGCCGATTCCAATGCAGTAACCGGCTGTGAAAAAAGTATCCACTTGTACAAATTTTCCAGTGATGACTCACGTGTGAGTGGTATATTCCACGATAGGAATGTCACAAGGAGTTAATGTGACGTTCAACAGTTCACCACTGATTCAACTGTCAGCAAACAGTTCTACGGAGCGTAAATCTACTGACTCAGCAAAAAGTCGAAGTCGCGCGGAAAAAATTGTGTATTGGTACCATTTTTCTTTTGATGTAATTATTATTACATGATAAAATATGCGCAATAGTTACAAGATGCAGTTTAAGTTCAGGAAAAATGGTAAATAAGTGTGATCATGGATTACAGACACTACAGACCTAGCCAAGCTGGCGAACCTCCAGCATAGTGATCCTAATTTTTCTCCATTCTATCCTTCCCTTCATTTCAAGTCTCTTCAATTCCCTTATCCCCACCCCCAATCTAAAGCCATTTTTTGTTATATGTCCACCGGCTCAGCTAGCCCAGTTGTCCCCGAAGCCCTTCGACGACTTATTTTCGACCACTTCCGTGGACTTTCTCATCCAGGAATCAGAGCAACAAGGAAGTTGATTAGTGCACGCTTTGTATGGCAGAGTAATAGAGTAAAGGACCAGATAAAACGGTCGAAGACCGGATTATTCCACGTAGACACTGAGGTTAAATGGAATGATCATCAGAATTTTGTGAGGGTCGGACTAGAGCACAGAATTTGAGCGGTCGGTCTCAAGGCTTTTTTTGCCTCCTCCGACCCTCAAGAAAACCCTTGCATAATTAAGGACGGTCGAGGGTTGGAATTAGTAGACGGTACTCACCTTAGAAAGTAACAAGATGCATACAAAGAGGTGCCGAATAAACCAGCGGCTAGTGCTTACTTAACCGAGAAGAATTGAACATCGGCGGCATGCATGCGAGCTTTTGAAAGGGGAAAATGAATAACGGTGTATACTGCTGATTAAGTATAAGAATAGTTTCTGGCCTTTTGGTCCCGTCCCGACACCCAAAGGAACGTGAAGTTTGGTAAGCAAATTATGGGGGCGTTTTGCGGTGCTCGTTTATTATCATAATAGTGACAATAATAGGCTTATTTCCTACCTTATTTACCATCCAACAAATGTCCGGAAGGTTCTATGGGACGCTTGAGAATGTTCACATTTTAAAAGCTCTCTGTGGATGAGATATTTACTTTCAAATTTTGTAGTAGTAGCTGCTTCGGTGTGTCAGAGAGTTTGCGCGTGTGCGTGTCCGTTCGTCGTTCCACCATCGATATGGCATGTGACTTGAGTGGCTGATTGGATGTGTGTCCGATTGGTTGGCTCGCGTGAGCGCTGTGGGTATGTGACTCAGTTGTTTTGCTTGCCTGCTACGAAAGCGGACCAGTTTGGCCGCGTGTACCCAATACACCCGTGTCCGTACTTACGTGTTCTTCTGACTTACTGTGAACTACAATACTGGCGAGGGTCTGACGAACCCATCTTACCAAATGTCTATCGGAAAGCTAGAAGAATTTACTGCTACTGGAGGTTCCTGGAACCAATATGTGGAACGGGTGAATTGTTACTTTCTTGCTAACGAGATCACCGACGACAAGCGGAAAGTGAACATACTTCTTACGATTTGTGGTTCGGTGACATACAGTTTGATACGCAGCCTGGTCTCTCCTGATTTACCAAATACGAAAACTTTTGACGAGCTTGTGTTTATCGTTTCCAAGCATTACAATCCTAAACCTTCTGTTATCGCTCAGAGATTCAAGTTCAATACAAGGGTACAAAAGGAAGGAGAATCCATTGCGGATTTCGTAGCGGAATTACGGAGTCTTACGGAGCACTGTGACTACGGAGATTTTCGGAACGATATGCTCAGAGATCGATTGGTAGTTGGTGTGAGAAACGCCCGCATACAACAGTGTTTACTTGCTGACAGTAACTTAACTTTGGAAACGGCTTACGATACTGCGGTGGCATTGGAAGCAGCAGAAAATAACGCAACCTTGTTACAATCTGTGCAACCTACCGTGACATCAGAGTCGGTGGATTCATCGTATCAGGTGAATCGATTACAGCAACCGTCGAACAGAACACAGTTTAAGTGTTATCGTTGTGGAGGCCGTCACAATCATCCGAAGGATTGCCGGCACACACAAACTGTTTGCAATCGCTGTAAGAAACGAGGCCACCTCGCGAAAGTGTGCCGCTCAGCACCAGCGTTCGATACTAGCGCTGCTGTTACAAATCAAGTTACAAGGTCGGAAATCCCAGAATACGTCCTTCATGCAGCCGCTCCCACCAACCGCGTTCAACCGCCGTATCAAGTAGAACTACAGGTGAACAGTGCGCCAATGGTTTTCGAGCTGGATACGGGTAGTGCCGTAACACTATGCAGTGAAAAGTCATGGCAAGACAACCTGGGACCGACCGTGAAAGGTAACCTTCAGCAAGCCCCAGTCCGGCTTCGAACATATACAGGAGAAGAGGTGAAGTTGCTGGGGACGAAAAATGTGAATGTTTCATATAAGGGTGTGACGGTGAACGAAACCATATATATTGCTGAAGGAAGTGGTCCAAACCTGTTGGGACGTGATTGGCTTCAACAACTACCCATACTTACGTTAAACCAGGTCTCGACACTCCCGGAGGTTCAATCTCTTATCCGCAATTATGAAGAAGTATTTTCTGAGCCGAATACTGGCAAGTTCTCCGGGGGAAAGGTGAATATATACGTTCCGCCTGGAACACAACCGCGATTCCTGAAGGCTCGGTCATTGCCCTACTTGATGCGTCCAAAGGTTGAAGAAGAACTTAACCGTTTGCAACGGGAAGGAATAATTCAAAGCACGGAGTTCTCGGAGTGGGCCACACCAATCGTGCCAATACTGAAACCGGACGGCACAGTTAGAATTTGCGGTGACTATAAAACCACGGTCAATGCCAGCACACCCCCAGAACATTACCCGTTACCTAAAATCGAAGATGTCTATGCACAAATCGGTAAGAGCAAATATTTTTCAAAACTAGACCTAGCTCATGCTTATGAGCAATTGGAATTAACGGAGGAGGCGAAACCTGTTACAACCATCAGTACTCATAGAGGTCTGTTTATGTTTAATCGCCTTCCTTTTGGAATCCATTCCGCTCCATCCATATTTCAACGCACAATTGAAAATGTTATCGCGGGGATACCTAAAACGTTCGTCTATCTAGACGATATTCTGATAACCGGGTGTACCATTGAGGAGCATTTAAAGTTGCTGAAACTGGTACTCGATCGTTTGAAGGAGTGTGGACTACGAATAAAGAAAGAGAAGTGTGACTTCCTGGTAGATCATGTGGACTATTTGGGTTTCCGCATCAGTGCGGATGGTTTGGCCCCTCTAGCCGAGAAAATACGTCCAATATTAGAGGCACCGCAACCAAGGAATAAACATGAACTAAGATCTTTCTTGGGCATGGTTAATCACTATGCGAGGTTTATCCCGCAAGCTGCCACACTTTTTCACCCACTGAATTACTTGCTACGTCAGGGAGTCAGCTGGATTTGGAATCAAGAACAAGAGAAGGCGTTTCAACAGGCGAAACGTGCCCTTACGAATCCTCCGGTGCTTACTCATTTCGATTCAACACAGCCCATTGTTCTCGCTTGTGATGCTTCACCATATGGTGTTGGAGCTGTGTTATCGCAGAAGGATAAATCGGGAATCCTCAAACCAGTTGCTTACGCTTCACGATCTTTGTCGCCTTCTGAGAGGAATTACGCACAAATTGATAAGGAGGCATTGGCGATTCTGTTCGGAGTAACGCGCTTTCAGCACTACCTTTTCGGACAAACGTTCGACATATTTACGGACCACAAGCCTCTACTTGGAATTCTCGGAGAAAATAAACCAATACCTCAAATGACGTCGCCTAGAATGCAACGTTGGGCCTTAAAACTTGCATGCTATCGGTATCATTTGCGGTATGCTCCAGGACAAGGGAATCTCACAGCGGATGCCCTAAGTCGCCTACCATTACGAGATGTACCATTACACACACCGAAACCGGCCGAACTGGTAAATCTAATGAGTTGGGTTGATGATTTGCCTATCACTGCTGCGGAAATACGAGTAGAAACAAGAAAGGACCCAGAGCTCTCACGAGTCCTTCGTTTCACTTCATACGGGTGGCCGGAGAATGTTGGAAGTGCACTAAGCGGATTCTACGAACGATCGTCGGAGCTAAGTGTAGAGGACGGATGTTTATTATGGGGAGCAAGAGTGATAATTCCGAGGCGCTACCGTCCGGACATTTTAAGGGAATTACATTCAGGCCATCCAGGTAACACGAGAATGAAGGCTTTAGCCAGACGCTATGTCTGGTGGCCTGGTATCGATCGCGATGTGGAAATGATCGTGCAAGGGTGTGAAGCGTGTCAGCAAAGTAGGGCTTTGCCCGCAGCAGCGCCCATATCACCATGGCAGTGGCCGTCACGACCGTGGAGCCGCATACACGTGGATTATTGTGGCCCTGTTGAAGGTTACATGATCCTGGTGATTGTCGATGCGTATTCCAAGTGGATAGAGGCGATACCCACTAGAACTGCATCTAGTGCGTCGACCATGTCTATACTTCGCAGCATTTTTGCATCACATGGTGTGCCGGATACGATTGTTTCTGATAATGGCACGGCTTTTACCAGTGCGGAATTTCAGCAGTTTCTGAGAGCCAACGGGATTGAGCATGTTCTAACACCACCATACCATCCCGCTTCTAACGGCCTGGCGGAACGTGCGGTGGCAACGGTAAAGAACGGACTGAGAAAACAAACAAGGTTGGACAAGTTTTTGCTGCAGTACAGAATTACGCCGCACACTACTACTGGTCAGGCTCCCTGCGAATTGCTGATGGGACGAAGACTTCGAACACGTTTGGATCTACTGCGGCCGGACTTGGCGCTTAGGGTCAAACAACAGCAGTGCTCCATGAAGCAAAACGCAGATAAACACGCCCGACCACGCACATTACGAGATGGCGAGGAGGTTTACGTCAAACTTCAGCCTTCAGATAATGAATGGGTACGTGGATGTTGGAAGTCGACAAACCGTAACCTTATTGACATGCTGTTAGAAGACGGGAGGATAATACGCCGTCATTTAGACCATATCGGAATAGGAAGCATACGTGTTCTTCTGGCTTACTGTGAACTACAGTACAAATGTAGTGGCTTGTAATCACTGGTAAACAGATTCGGATCAAAGCACGTTGATTCCCCGGTATCACTGCGTTTAGGTCCGTTGACATAAGAGTCCACATAAGACAGTGACAATTCTTCTGAACAGGCTAACATCAGGTGTGATTTCTTCCCTCCTCCTTTAGAGATAGCCGTGCTGGCCACCTGCTGATAACCATTAAACTACAGTAAATTTAATATCAGTTGTTGCTGATAGCAGTATTAGAAAAGCAGCTGAATTTTAGTATTATTCTGTCAGTAATCAAGTCGCAATACATACAATCCCCTCCTGGTTAGAAAGGGCGAATGAGCCTTTTCTGTGGAGAAGGCTGAAGTTATGTTCTGTTGATCCCGAGATTCCCAATACCAAACCTCAATCCGTTTCACAGTACACTCATGGCAAATTTAGGAAATATAACCATTGACTGAGAAACTGTTCCATTTTTACACAGATTATTAAATGTTGATAACAGGAAAATTAGATTTCCCCAAAGGAGATTAACCTCCACCGCACTGTCATCGTGGCGCTCAGAAAAAACGCACTTTGTGTAAAAAGACGCTATTTGTCAGTGGTTGCACTACCAGCTCGGGTGAGATAGTGGTGCACATGTTTCCCTCAAAGTCACGAGTGGGTAATTCGTAACGTTTTTGTGAAGAGTTAATAAAGTTCGACAATGACACCCTACCAAGTGCTTTTTCAGGATTGGTGAACTACATTTTCCCTTAAAGCAACGAAATTTCTATGAAAAATTGTCGCGCAAATCTATCGGTAGTAATGATAGGCTTAAGAAACTAATTTCAAATACACCGATGGCTGCTAGCCTCTCAAACGTACGTTAATAGTCCAAATTTAGATTATCGGAAAAACTCCGGCAGTCAGTCATGGAAAGCAGATTGAAACCCTTCACCTAAATTACCGTTACGCTCACTTCTAGCGGTTTTAATTTAAATGGCGCGCACCCAGTCAAGCTTCTCTCACTTTGCCACCGAAAAAACGGCCGACATTGCCGAGATCTGAATTATGGTTGCAATACAAAAAACAGTAAAAATATAAGTTGAACAAAATAAGCATCCTTCCTTAGTGGTGGACGAGTCAGTAGACTGAATGCGAAGTAACCGCTGCAAACCCAACATTAATAATGATTGCAGGTGTTGATCAACCATAAATAATTTAAAATGAAGGATAAGGCTGCGAGAAAAGCAGTAATATCCTTTGGAATAACGTCCAACCAAAGTAGCAATGATAATATACCCGTCATAAAGATTCAAAAGGAGTTGGAGGGGGGTCGTGCAGTAACCATCACATGTGGACACCGATCTAACAGACATTTAAACTCTCCGGTAACAAGTTGCTCCACAACTTAATGCCAATTCAAGATTTCTCATTATGTTGGTGGCTTATTGTTGCGTAGTCGGAGAGACCTTACTAACGAAGAATGCCCCTCAAAAAGCGTCAAACGAAGACGGATATATGGTATACCAAAACTTGAAACCTCCCACCCTACCTCAATGATGGCGCCCGGCAATGTTTTTGATTGGATGTCTCCTGCAACTCTTGTTATGGGAATGTAGGGCTTGTTCGGTATCAGGCCGCATGGAAAGCCTTCTTCCAGAAACGTTGAAAAACCTTGGACCACTCTAAAGGACGTCTTTGGTCCAGTAAGTGTACAAGACTGTGTTACTTCTCGGCAGATTTACGAAAAACATCCGGCTGCGGTTTAACAGACGGCGCAAGTAACAGCAGATGCAGCTATCTAACCACTGCACCCCCGGCGAGTACACATTATTCACCTCAACCTTCCTAAATTAGGAACACTAATAAACGTGCACCCGCTGCCCCAGAAGGGACTTGCAAAAGTCCGAGAGATCTTTGCTATGCTGAGGTTCCTTCCCAACGCTAAACAATCAAGCTGTCGAAATGTAGAATCACGTTCGCACCAGTGTCTTATGACTTCAATAGCACTCGAAGGAGCCATCTACGAAAGCCTAAGATGCCCACATGCTGGTTGTCGCACGGAAACGTCGCTAATCCAAATATTGGCGGCAGTCAAGTAATGATACCTGGCTACGTGCCGACTCATGACGATCGCAATAACAGCAGAGGTGGTAGGCTTGAGTGGCTGTCAATCGGTCAACCGAACTTATGTACATTCCGACATATTGAAATTCGGCTTGTGAGCATTCGCGGTCTAAATCTAAAATCCCTAACTGCAAATCAACTAGAAAGATCCATTTCAGGTCGAGCGGGAAACATTCGGCTGCCGCTCACTGTGACTTCATCTCACGCAGTCAGTTCAGCTGACGCTGGTGCTTGTCACCACTGCGTACAAGCATGGGCCACTGTAGAAAAGGTGAGAAAGGCCGATGGAATAGATTCCTTCCAGATAACTCAACCTCCCAGATATGCTCCTAAAATAATGAGGACCTTTGGCAACTCACTAACGTTCAACTACGTCAGTGTGTCAACAACTTTACAGTGAGCTACCCAGGTTTTTAGCATCCCCCCCCAGGCACAACATCGTTAATAAGATCCTATTCATCGGTGACCAAACCTTCAGGACAGGGAATTCAAACACAGCAGAATAATAGACCGCTTAATCATTTTGGGCGCAGCAGGAGAGTGGCATTACCCCTACTTGTGCAGCTCACACGAGTTGAACTTTTTCACGAACAACTGAAAAAAAAATCAAGCTCAGACAACCGTGTTCATGGTTTGGGGTTACATCCCCGGTGCTGCAGAAAAAATGCTTCTAACTGCATATGAAGTCGCCGGCAGCTTTTTGAAATAGCTCTTACAGTGGTTTTAAGAGGCCGAAACCAAGAGATGTCACTGCAACTTATGGGGTATTTGAGTGAGATACCCAAACTCCTTTCCGGAGTAAGTCCTCAATCTGAAGGATCAGGTGTCGGGCCAGCAGCTGTTTCACAAAGCCACCAAGCTGACTACACATATCAAGGAGAAGCCAAGAGGGAATTTCCCAGTGATTCTGCATCTGAAGCAGGTTCACGTCGTACTTCCCGGTTTGGTTCCCGAGTGTTCAATCTGTTCATTAATTGTCCAATCTCCTGGCCTGCGATCTGCTGCACGCAATGGCGGAAAGTGCTCAGGACGCATCTGCGTTCAAGTAAGCCTAAAAATCCCGAAGAAGTACTGGAAAGATACCTAAGTTGTTCACGTTCATTTACGTCGGTCATCCGGGGGGAGGGAGTGTGGGGAGGAAAAACTTGCAAAATGAATCAACACCAGTCCATGTCACCGTAACAGCTCAACATTCATGGCGGCCAGGTTTGTGACCTCTTGGCGGAAACTGTCCTCTTCAAGCACATTACATATTTGTTCAAGCGACTACTGGGCAACCGGCGGCCAATAGGTTCCAATCCGCTCATGGGGAAAAGATCCAGTTGCTAAGTGGTTAGGAGCGGAGACCAGGAACGCGCCATTAGCCCTGGATGCAACATCCCCAATAGAGAACGCCATATCCTCGAATTAGGCCACTGATTAGACGGCCCTGCTGGCTCAGTAAAGCAGAACAGTCTGCGAGACTAGTCCCTTAAAGCTGAAAAGTCATATGAGTCCGTTGTTGTCCCATTTATGCCTGCGTCGTGCCACGGTCACATTAGACCTAACATTACATCCATCATTCCTGTTTTGACCAACATCCCGGCAGACAGACTTCGTAGCCTGCCACGGGGATCGGGCGGCACCTGTTTCGGCTCTCGCAGCAATCTCAGATTTTCGTGGCCTCAAAGCTCGTGTGTACCTGGCGTGCCAATAAACAAGCGATACACCACAGTGATACGCTCAACGTCCATACAACAACTGCAAATAAAATGGAATGGTTGTGCATGTCACGACAACCAATCCCTAGTTAACACCGACACCATGACACGGTTTAACGACTAATGCTGGTTCAGAGACTAGACCAAGTGCTCATTAACAAATAACAAAAGCTCCGAAAACCATGTGTGGTTTTGATAGAAATCCACTCCCGCTCTAACCGCAATGAATGTTTATCTACCAGAATAACCTCTAGAATGCCTTTCATACTCTTGGTATTGAAGCGCCGGACCTTCTCGTGGCCTAAGGGTCAATTACTTCAACCACAATAATTAAACCAGGTAGGAGTTTTTGTTGTAATTCGTCAAATGTTCCTACTGATTTGGAGGAATCTTAAGGTATTTCATCTATTTTCACTGCAATGGATATTTCATAAACTAAGGCTTAGTAAAAGCACAATTCCAACGATTTCGTGATGTCCAAAAACAATTTGTTGCCTATATCAAAGCAGGTTAGCGCGGTCACTCCTGAAAAAGGCTTACCTCATTCAGCAATTTTATTGAGCGTTCTATTTCTTTGATTGTCCATTGCCTGGTGCATGTGTGGAAGGGTCCTGACGGCACAATTTGTAAACAACTTTTGAAGCGATAATTTTTTGTTGCCATCTGCTTGCTCGTTTTGTTTTGCATGAGATAAAATTCTATTTCTTCGGTTACCTCTCGTCTGCTTCACAGACATGAATGTACCAGATTATTTTACGGACGGTTGCCACTAAATAGGCTAGTAGTTGAGAATGAGATGAAGGAGTATCTTCATAGTTGCAAGACTGAGTGCCGTCTTTTATGAAGAGGTATAATCTGTTTTACACAATTAACGTACCACCGATGATGCTCGTGATTGTGTGTAAAGATATGCTCCCGTCGTCCACCATTTCGAAACGTTAATCAAGTATGTATGGTATGAAATCTGTTCTTAACCAGTTGTGAGGCTAGTCACGTCAGTCATTTCGTTAACGTCTGCTCTGTCAAGCAGCAACACACCACCGGTTCCAACGGTCTTCGGAAGTTTTGAGCGTCGGCCTCACATATGGTAACCTGCAACCTCTCCACTAAAAGTTATTCTCTAGCCGAATGCATGAAAACGGTTTCTGCACCGCACTGCCTTTCAACTAACACAGCCTACAAATCCATCGGCGATAACCGTGGTGAAGTTGGAGGAACCAGTAAGTGATAAACACAACCTTCTGGGCAGTTGCTTTTTGGTTTGACCGGCGAAAAAACCTTGGCCGCCGAACTATCGTCTATCTTTTAAGGCAAAAGGACATTCTCCGGTCTGGAAACAGCTGTAAACTAGGTATAGCAGTCACTACTGTTGTCTCGAGCTCCTCTAAAGGGTGTCTACTTCGAGCTGTCTTTTTCTAGGGACATGCAAATCATTGTCTGAAAGAACGATAAAGAAGGATAAATGAGCTATTTTTTACTGAAAAACGATTTGAAATTCGTGCACAGAATGTCTCCCTGGAGGGCTACTTCTAACGTCAACATTGCAGCTCACGGTGACTCAGCATGAGGCGCCCAGTTTTTGGCAGAAAGTTCGTGATTTGGACTCAACCTTTGCACCTCTACTGCTCCCGTCAAGGCTTGGGCAAACTGGCAGTATCTCAGCACCCATGTTTCGTTCTTGTGGCATGATAGCTAGACACTGGAAGGATGTCAAAGCTAAACGATTATTTTTTTATTATCGATATTGAGGTAATGACAACATTAGTCATGAAAATGCCTCCAGAGGGCATCGTTTCTCCATCCAAACGACCTCGACCAAACGGTTGCATCGCATCGATACTCCGAAGGCTAGGAAATGAGTGAAGTTTCGAAAATCGCCATTTCGACTGTTTACTGAATAGAGATTTTAGGATTCCACCTCCAAGCGCACTAGCTTTGAATTAGGAGCTCACATCCGCCAAAAGTTATTGACTTATTGTCAACCGTGGGATACGTTTATATCCGAACGATGGACTGAAACACGCAGCTGAGGACATTACCAAGGCTGCACAAATGGAAGTTGATAAATCCGCAACCATTTTAATATGAATAGGGTTAGAACAACAAGTGGGTAAAACAGAAACGGGGCCAAAAAATTTGACTCAAATGTTTTTTATGTGAAAATCCCGCCCACAGCTGGTTTTCGTTGATTACGGCGACATCGTTTGAAACTTCTAGTAGGTAACAGTCTTCTTGATAAACGGTGTCTCCTAAGCAAGGAGAACTTGCATTCGGCATTGGTCGAATTCTCTGTAAATAATCATTTGGCTCTAATCCCATTGCACTCCACAGTGTAGAACACTGACTCAACCCGGCCCGGCTCCTCAGTTTGGGTTTCTCCGTTTTCTACCTGGAGAAATCCTTTGACGGTTAACAGTGGCTTCGTTTGTTTCTCTTAGGACCGTTCACACTTTGGCCAATGCACATCGTTTATCAGATTGAAATTCGCTGCGTAAGATAAAAGTACCTTTTTCTATCAACGGTTGGTCAAAACACAGTCGAAATACTCCCCTTGTTTTAGTGGTAATGTACGTTGTTATTTTGCTTACTACGGCGTCTTCTGGTACATAACACGAGTAGCAGCATCACAAAAAGCATTCCTTGGTGGTTTCACTATTGACAGTCATGAAAACGCCACATTTCTTAGTTTGTTTCTCCGGAGCCTCTTACTCAGAATTTTCATACAAGCAGTGACCAGTTAATGCGAGACCACAATTGTTCGACTTTGAGGTCTTTCATAACCTTGATGATTTATCCGATCAGCGGAAGCAAAGTAAATCATTAGCACAACAAAACCGTGTATTTCACCAGGTATGGACTCCAGAGTAAACGGTAGCGACAGTCAGATATCCACCGGCGAATGCAGTGAATGGTGCTAATTTTCAAACAAAACTGAGCATCCACGTTCCTATTGTGCTGTTAACTCAACACAGTCTTGTAACATCGCATAAAGTGGGATATGCGGTGTGGTTGGAGATCTGTGTCGGGATCTACCATGCAGACCTGACTCTATGATACGGTCTGGTGTCCATACTTAAAACACCGGGATGTCCGTCATTATTCTGTCATGTAGTCCAAATTTTGGTGTATGATGCCGGTAACATTTATTCTGGAATTTCCTGGTATAGCTCCTGCAGTACCATAGCTATGTGCACTTTCCTGGAAAGAAGGCTTCTACAAACACAACGTCTTGCTACTAGAAAATTACTTGTCGACTGGTCACGAAAGTAATCGGGAACATAAGAATAGAGACGGGAAAACTAAAAAGGGATTCAGAGGCAACAAGTGTGCAGAAAAATGCTAGTACCTTTCTCGAGTTTCTATTCCAGGCAGCTTTTATAATGCGATACCCGAGGACACAAGTTTAGTTCTTACAGCCTGAACATGTTTAATGGATCGATACCACCCGAAATTCGCTGACAGATCGCGAAAGAGGGTGATCTAAAAGTGTGGCTTTCACGTCCGCTGGTAGCATAACCACTCACAAAACAGAATTAGGCTACTGTTTTTGCTAGCACAAACACGACATAATTATCCTTCATGCAATCTTTTGAAGCCTTTTTGAGGCCTTTAATAAATGAAGCCTGTGCAGCAGCCGTGCTTTATTGTAAAAAGAAAGCAATTAAGACAACGTTCTGAATCATGATGCATTCATGAGGATATCACAAACGCGTGTTGCCAAAACTGTGCCCCGCTGTAACAATGCCGTGCCAGCTTTCAAGCTCGCAGAACCACTATGAAACATCTGGGATCCACAACCAAATTTCTCGTCTCTTGCGGTCTATTTCCAACCGCAGCCCCCACAAGTTCCCCACATTCTATATGGCTACCTCGCTAACGCTCACTTTTGGCATTCAGTATGCCGTTCACCAGTAGTGGCTAGCAGGATACAACTTGCCAGAACTAGGTGTACCTCTGACCATGGTTCACGAGCCGTAGCCGTCAGTTGTAGAAGTATTGCACAGGGAGCTTATATGCTCAGCTGCCAACTCGAAGTTTTTGGAGACTTGCAATGCTGCAAGATGCTTAGGGCACCCAGATGTGCAAACACCATTTGTCCACTGGCTATCTCGCAGTCAACTCTAATTAAATGGAACACAATTTTAAGGATCCCAAGTTTTTGTACGATCAACTTCTCCGAAGAACAGGAGTTGGGCATGTGCAGAGGGCTGAAGAATAATGGAACTCCACCGTGTGAACTTCAGCAGTTTGTAGCCGATGAGTTCGGTAATGTCCGTATCACTCAGGACACATACGACTATCACCGGAAGTATCGAGTAACTCTTTTGAGTAGGTGACGGATAGTGGGGTCTTATTGCGGCAGATAATATGCCTCTGGTCCTGGCAAAACTTCAGGAGACCGGACGCGTAATTGTGCTACAGTTAGAAGAAGGTCACTACAGCCGCACATGCTTCTCCAGGTGGTAGCATATAGCGTTGCTTAGATGCTTCACAGATGTCAACGAAACGCACGCGACAAACCATTTTGGGTAAGTGTTTTAAAGCAATTAACATCTGGTCTGCAGGCACAAGCTGTACACCTTACTGATCACAGATGGAATGGGTACCGGGCGTCCAGTTACGTATGCCTTCGAAAACACGAACAGTTTGCTCCCATGGGTAAACTGTTCGGCTTATTTAGGGAAATGATGGGCGAGCAGTATCAAATGAAGACTTTTGCCGTGGACAAGTCGGCCGCACAAGTGCGGACAGCAAGACTAGTATTCGGCTGTGACGTCATGTTGAGTTACTTCCATATTAGCAGTGCTATCACGAAGCACGCATGTATCATATGACATCCACACTCTGCGAACAGCCGGCACATATTCCACCGTATGGTTCGCTTGGATGACGCGACAAGAAGAGCCACTGCACTGCACGGACCCGTGATTTGTCTCTTATGTTACGGCTCATCGACTGTACATTACTCGTAAATGAGATGTACACGCACAACACAGGATGGCCCGCTTTATTTACGCGACCAATAACCGTCTGGAGAATGCAAACGGTCATCCGAAAAACCGGCGCAACACTCAAACACACAAGATCACTACATACAGGTTTCCCAGCACACCGAGTGGCTACGAGATGCGTACGTTACAGCACTTCGACTGACGGGAAATCCTGGAGGGCAACGGTTACGTTCTGAACGCTGTCTATCGAATGATCACGTATGTATGTCCCCACGTCTTGAGGCACTTGGAGCCGTTTGGCTAGTTGAGTAGGCATCTTGGAACCCCGGTCACATGTTAGTCATGTGTATCAACTTTAGCTGTCCGCTATTATTGACTGCATGGTTTCTCTGGCATATTTTGCCGGCTGGAACGAAGAACTCTGCCTTTTTACAACAAACTTGCACACATCAACATTTGCAAGCCTTACGTTCGTTAAACTAGCGCGATTCACCCGATAGTAACGAATGCGTCTTCTGCGATGATAACTAGGAATAAAGATCATCAAGGTCCCCAAACATAGTTCCTTATCTAGACAGACAAGAAAACATGAACAGGATAAGCGACTCAACGCATTTTGCATCCACAATGATCATGTGGTTTCTAGAAGGCTCACTGAATTATTTAAGCCGAAGAACTCTCTGTGAATTTAATCCGTTGTAAGCGATCCCTGTTTTACCGCGATTCGCGATATCGTATTACAATGGGCACCGTTTTCACAGACGGTGATTGATAACCTTAGAGATTATGGATTACAATGAGCTTCAAAAACCCGGACCGAGCGGATAGAATTAGGGCGCAGTTTGATGACGCTAAATAGGTCGATGCGATGTTGCATCCACCCAGCTCTATCCTATTTTTCTAGCCATCCGTCTTCCCTAATTAAATGCTGTTGAGCCGACATGCGAACCTATCAAGTTATCTTTCCACTTTCACCGTACTCAAAAACTTTCGGTTACCGTCATTTGATCCTCTATCTAGTTAGCATCTCCAACGAGCATCATGCTCAAGGAAAGCACCCATGGTCTGAGCATTTTGTCAAATAGACTTCTGTCGTTTGTTACTGTTTCCGGCTCATACGACGCGCTACCAAATACACAATGTTACAAGCCGAATGCATTTTCTTTTCTTCGGTCTTCAGTCCTATTCCCTCGTGGAATTCCAGTGCAGGTTGTGAGAACCACAGCGACAAACAGGTACAGGTTATTACAATAAGAATAGATTTTTTGCCGTCGTTATATGAACAGAAGTTGGATAAAGTCATTTCGCAAGCCGTCGTCTACATTTTCGCGTATAAACGTGGGGACTCTCAATCGCAATGGGATCTCAATCAGCCATCAGTTTTCTGCAAATGGTACAAGATGCTTTCAGACACGCGGATTTCGACAACCGAGTGTATGTGAATGTGGATGTCCGAGGCAGTCGCCTTGTTATAGTTCGCTGTAACATACCGGTCGGACTGAAGGACACTTGCGTACACGCAATTATTTGTCGGCTGAATGAAGATAGAAAATATCGTTTCTTCTTTATTGTGCTCTTTTAATTTGTCTTTTAGAATAGGCGATTCTGCGCAGAAGAAACTATGAATTTCAATTTCCATGTGATATGATGCGCTGTCTAAACAAGCTCGATGTGATCTGTAGGGTAACTGAGATTTGTTGCGCACATTTTGACCATTGGATATGCCCGTTTTCGAAAAATACGGTTTGAATGTTTTTCTTTCACTCTCCTTGCAATTTGGTTGCAAGATATGATGAAGAAATTCAGGCAAGTTCACAAATCCCCTGTAATAGATATGACTACCAACTCTGACGTATGGAGAGTGTTGGTTTCAGCCTGTTCCAACATTCATCCGCAGTCTCACAAGATTTATACGATATCGTGGTTGATCGCTTTGTGAAAATAATTTCAACAATGAATGCTGTTCGTACAATAGTGATACACAAGATAGAAAACAGTTGACTAGTCCCAGAGAAACAATACCCAGTGCCGTGATCATTTCTTGTTTTCTTCTTATCTTGTGGAACTTCAGCAGCCTCAGGATTAGCAACCTTAAGGTAAGATCTCGTTCTGCTAAATCGATGTCCCGTTCCTGGTTTAAGATATTGGTGCATTTCAGGGAAGTGTGTAAACTTGAGGTTCGTGTTACCGGCATCACAGAACGAAATTAAAAGTACTGGTCGCACCCTGGCCGGCATCGTATATCTGCTCTGAGTACATAGACGAAGTATGCACAAAAGCATGCAGTTACCTTTGGTAATGAAACAGCTGGCAGATAATAACGACCGCAAACGTAAACTAACTGAACCTCCTTATCTGGTCCCCCGCTTTTAGGTTGAAATCAATAGGGGCGAGCAATTGAAAACAAAGTACAGTTCCATTGGTGCACAGGCAACCGAAAGTTTCGATAGTACCACAACATTTAGAGTGTTTAGTCCGGATGATCCTATAGGTTTATTTTACCGATTGCACCCATTGGTACCTGATTCTCAGCATACGCTTTAATCTGCTTTTTAGGCAGCCAAGAAAGGCTTATGTTATTTTTTAGTGCTGCGTCGCTGTCATATGGTCACATGGCATTTGCTGCAAAGCGTGATTAGCGTGAGAATAGGGTTTGAACCTAGGAAGTCCAAAAAGTTATGTCGGCCAAACCGAATGTCGCCTAAACCCGTTTCTCGAAAACGTCTGCGCAAGTGATGTGGTAAACCATATGCGGTCAACTGAGTGTAATACTCCTGCGTTATTGTACGAATCTGTGAAAGCAAAGTTAACGTTTTCGGCGGCGAAAACTAGAGTTACTCACTATCCATTTCGGTACCTGTGAGATGGGAAAATCAGTCGTGAAAATCCTGCAGACCTCACGTGGTCGGGCGCGTTAGAGTTTCCTGAAAGCAAGTGAAAACCAGAAGAGGAGGCAGCCAAGACGTTTGTGTTGCGGGACTATTCTTACTGCCTTCAGTGCATAAAATTGGGTGATCAGTTGTGAACCAATGAGAAATATGGTACGGCGTTTCTGCACCATAAAAAGCAGCTAATCGTGACATAAATCGGGCACTGATTTTGGCGTCGTATGCAATTTGCCCGAGTGACAGTGGGTTTTTGATTATAGACTCGGTACGATGCAAACGTTGTTGCGTTTTGATCGGCAGCTGATTGAAACAAATCTCTGAGAAAGCTCGTTATATATATATATATATATATATATATATATATATAACATTGGACACTACTCCAAGAATGACGTCGAACAAGGCATTACTGAGCCAATTCCACCCTAAAGGAGGTTTTGGAACATCAAGTGACCAAGCTAGTTTGATTTTGATTACATGCGCACTTCTGTGAGAGTCCTTTAGTCGAGCAACATTCCAAATGTTCAAGAAAACCGGCAGTTACGTCTGTTATAGATAGGTGCTTATTACCCTCGTTGTCTTAGTTGACAAGACAAACTGTCAACTTCCAGTTGTTCAGTGCTTTATTTATGACTGGTAATAGGGATTGTTGAAGGAAACAGAAGAGGCCACATTTCAAACACTTAGCTACAACTGAAGCTACCTGAAGACTCAGGTGAAGTTCACCTAGATCTCTTGTTCATGATATCCTACAACTGCAAACGGGTCAACTCATGTTTCAGTTAGCTCCATATTCAAGATCTCAATCAATTATCCTAGATATTATTAGACAAATCATACACCCAGTTTTCATCGAACTCAAGATTAATTTCATGCTGGACCTTTTAACATTTAATGCTGAACATGATACAGTTCAGGTCGAATTCTGATATGACCATTGTAAATCTAACTAACAACCAATCTCCCATTGAGCGGTTCTTTGAAGTGTGATGATCCTGAAATATGACATTTGTGCTTTGTTCCTAGAATGAACCGTCTTTTAGACAGATTTACTCTAAAGATTGCTCCTTTTAACCTCTGTTGATCAGTCCTTCCTGAAACAATTACAGAAAGCACAGAAGACTGAAAGAAGTATGAAACAAAAGTGTCTTTTCTTTGACAGTTTAGCAGTTCGCTATGAGAAATGCAAGGACAAATATGTACAAAATGAGTCAATTAAGAGCTCGTCTTTCACCCAGGAACGAAGTACACCGAGCGAGAAAAGGAGCCAAGAAAAAAGTTATAGACCACTGTAGGAATACCTTGTATGATTGCCTTGCTCGGTCATCAGGATCACTGCGTTCACACCTTCCATCTCCAATTTTACGTGCAATGTAAGCAACCAGGAGAGAAATGCCGTTAAAAACAGGGCCGAAGGTAGAAACCGTTTGGAGATTGCACCACAGAAAGTATCATCTTCCAGCTCTATTGCTGAATACGAAGTCGGCAATTTGCTTGCAGACACACTTGGAGCTTGTACATGGACATCCTATTGGGTACTGAAATAAAGCCTTTGGGACCCTGGGAGAAAATGTGGGATCGCTAAGTTGTTTCGATTGACGTTTGTTTGCTTGAGTGAACCCAGTCACCATGGTTTTGTGCACATCAAAAATGGGTGTCTGGACCACATGGTACATTTCGGTGGAGTTAAGGACAGATAACTAGAATCTTTTAACCATGATAAAATGCCTCCTTGTGATCGTTTAGATTTGATTAGACTTGTATCAATGCTTGTGGATGAACTAGTTTTGACCTATGAAGTGAGTCTCTGATTAAAAACTGTCCCACTTTAACCGAAAAACTTCGTTAGCAGTTGTAGCTGAAGTTCCAAGGTGAATGAAATTTGTTTAGATGGGTTGCTATGGTTTGCAGTTCGGTTGGGGTACAAAAAACGAACACAAAACGGGATTATCTACAGAGTGATGGAAGATGTGCTGACCAGATTTACAACGGAGACGACACGGTCGTGGTTGGAAGGCAAACTTCCGAAGGCAAAGTCGGGTAGGCTGACTCGCGATCACACAGAGTACGTGGTACTGGGGCTGCCTCTGGGTCAATGGATGTCAACACAGGTGAATTGAGGTCGTCTAACTGTAAGCCCATCATACACTCGTTTTGTTCAAATCCAGAAAACCCAGAAGAACGCCCATCTGAATAATCCGAGTGCGCTGGGCTGGGTAATTGAGGAAGCGAATCATTGTAGTGGGGATCTGAGGTATTGCTTGACTGGGTTTGTGAAGTATCCATTTGACACTGTGGTGCTTTAACATCGGGAGCATCTGTGACTTGGTCAACACAGTTGGAACCAGAATTAACACTTTCCTTTAGACGTGCTAGAATGATGTCCGACGGGGAATTCGGCCTGGTCGTTTGGATGTGTACATCTGTCGGTTGTGCAGTGGCTGATAGACCGGACTTCACCAGTTGTGCGACTGCGACTGAAGAACACGGTTGGTTGGATGGTTGGCACCAACGTGACTCGAAGTAGGCTCTCATGGTATGCCCAGCGCGACCAACTTCCGAGTCGTCTTCATTGAATATTTCACAGTTGTCGAAAATCAGCCGAACGTCACGACGCCATTCGTCGACTGTTGAATAGGCACTGAGAATGGAATGAAACGAGGAATGTAGTCACCCGGAGAAGGAGGCCTACGATAGTAGCACAAGTCGTAATGCACTCAAGCGGTATTGAAAGCGGCTAAAAAGAAGCTCCAGCCAAAAATAATACTGCATTATAGTAACCTCAAAACCAGATATTTTTAACAATGGGAACATTGGCTTAGACTGCATAGATAGGTGATACAAGGGATTTCACAGTCCTGCTTGTATAAAATTGTCTTAGTGCAGTTATAGATGCTAATGTGGACATTCTAATCCTGGTGAACCTCGTCAACATTGACAGCATACTTTCACTTCTCAACACTGATGCTTCGCTGCCGTACACCAGTACACCAATACTCCTTGTTGTAAAATATTCTCAAAAGTTTATGGCATACTTAAAAACTTGTAGCTGTCGGTTCCGTACAAAAATACAAAACTGTACTGAATGAGCAGTGGGTGAAATTTGACGTTCCGCCACGTAGGATGTTCCTTGGAACGTAGATCAGTCTGCATACGCTGTGCGAAGCAAACAAAGCGCCACACTCATCCCATGGGGTGGTTCCCGAGGAGATAGTACCTCCAACAAGAGATAAACTGTCCCCAGGATGGGCGCCCCTAAAAGAGAACACCCCCCATGTGGACTTAAAAACATCCCATGTACGCATGCTGTCCAATATAGGGACTTTGATTGTTCAGCTTAAAACTAAAGAATGCCCTTTTGGGACCGTTAAGTGCGGCATCAAAAACACTGTTAATACCACTGAATTGGTGCGTTTCCCTAGTAAAAAAAATTGACAACAAAAATCAACCATTAACTTGAACTGATATCGTAGGACGATGACGACTAAGTTCATCAAAGTGTCATCAAGATGTTTTGCGAAATAGCACACTTTGAGTACATGTTTCATCGCCAGAAAGCTGAGCTAATTTACATTAGGCAGCTCTGTGCACAAGAAGCGTAATTAGTGCCGCGTGACAGTAATATGAAAGGTAAGATTTTATTCAGGATTAATATTCACACTAGGCCGTACTCAACAACGAGGAGACCGCACTGAGAAGCCTGTGACTAGCTACAGAGAATAAGAAGAGAAACAGTGGAGTCTCAGAAGAATGGAGAGGTGAGAAATCTGCGCTGAAATTCGCAGCATCATTCTGATTTTTTCATCTGGTAGATTCTCGGAAGTAACTATATTTTTGCAAGAGGTGCATGCACGTATTGTCAGATTCGTCGCCAACACATTTGTTGACAGGACTGTTTGTTTGCTTCGCTGTGGTTCAGTTGCCACAATGGCAACCTTATTTTTTATTCCCAGTGATTTAGAGAGGCACTAACAAGAGTTAATTTCTACTTTACCTGCTCCATACCCGCTAGAAAGTACGGCCAAAGCCTGTGCCCTTCAAGAGTGAGCGCTCCAAGAAGAGGAGTAATTTGACCTTCTCCGAAGTTGCGCGTCCTTCGAAGGGAGGTTTGTATACGTTATGCTTTTTGCCCAGAGGTAAGAAGCCGATGTTCCACCAGAATTGTAAAAAACCAGGTACTTTTGTTTGTTCAGTTGTAAGTTTCAGTTGATATATTGAATTTTCAGCGAGAAAGTTTTTCAGAAGCCGTTCAAAATAATCACAAAACCAGTGTCATACGCCGGATTTTATCGTTCCTCTAACATCAATCATCCGTGGGCCGAACGATGTTTTTAGTTACTCTCTAGTGATTATTACAGAATAATTTGGTCGGAAACAAGGTGTGTGTTAGTTAGCAAGCTAATGAAATTTCCCCAGATTTGGTCGAAGTGGGATTTTGGTCAAGAAAATTTAGCTGAGGATGAATAGAACAGTCGAATGACTGCTTGAAGAAGGATCAGATGAAAACGGTCAAAACAAGTTACTAAATGGTTTTGCCAGCTGAAGTCGTGATGAGAGAAATTTCTCAAAATATAGTCCATTTAGGCCCTTTTAATTGATAGTCGCTCAATCTTAAATGCTTCGCAGCAAATATGAATTAGAGTTTTTGGTATCTAGGTGACTTATCAAACATTTGGTACGCTTGAGTTGCGAAAGCTAGAATAATATTTATGATGAGGAAATCGCACATTCAGTAAACACTTAATGCGGTGTTACTCGGAATCATTATCAGGATCATTGTCATGTGAAAGCAAGCAACTTCAAATTAAACGATCTGAGTTTTCTCTGAGCTTTTCACCGCAAAATAAAAAGTGTATGTGACAGGTCCTTATGGCCATCCATGAATGATGAAAAAAGCAACGTTATCCATGCACAAACACAAAGGACTCTTGGCTTAGATCTCAATCGAAGATTCACAAAAGACCAAGAGGGACTCAAGCTGTCGAGTGATCGATCCATGTACGTCAACACAACTGGTCGGAATGGGGAAGTGTGGTTAGGCTTATAGGAATCCGACCGTATCTTCGTTGTAAACATACGGTTGCGATGCAGTTCCTTGGCTTAGTACCACAGTTATCCTCTGTTTTATCGTAAAATCAAAACAACGAAGAAACTTAGCACGCGATTCTGTCTCAAAATTAGTTTACTGTTTCTAGTCAGTAAGCGTCCCAACTATTTTAGAGCTAGTCTGTTAGATGCATTCAAATTTCTCCTACTTGAAAAACGGCTGGTCAACTACACAGTTTTGGGTCAACATTTAAATGTAGCTGGACTGAACTGCTGAAATTCTTCCATTTCTTCGCCTACACACTATCAAAATGCTAGGTAGGTGTGTACCTTAAAATAGACCCTGCCTGACAAGCTTCCTTAAAGCTGGACAGTAAATAGGCATTACTTGATAGCGTCGAAATTTTACAGGCCATATCAAAATCAAGGCCTGGAGAAGTGTTCTAAGGCAAAACTATCCCGTCTACGTTTGCCCGAGCAATTCAACTGCATAGGCAGGTGACAATTCCTGCGACCTTATTAATTCTCGTCGACATTGCTGATCATTAACAGATTTATAATAATTACTTACTATTACAATATGTCTTTCCGACCGGGCCAAACGCCTTTCATTTCAAATATAAGGGGCGAGTATACTTTATGCATCATAAATTGGTCAGCTAAAGACCTGAGTCATTCCATCGGACGACCAAGCAATGTTTCATTGAGTAATCGAGCTAGAAGTAAATCGAAGTACACGTAGCGTTAACTAAAAATAATAAGCTAGTAATCGTCTAGCTCGCGCTTTATGGTAGTTCGAGTGATTTACTGTGTTACGAAGGCGTTTACTAACGAAAAGATCAACTGTCTAACTCAATAGGCAGTGTAGGGAGTGTACACCTTAGTCAACCAGTGAAGCTAAACCTGGTCTCTGAAGACCCTGGTCCACCACGGCCAGTTGGAAATAAACGTTTTCATTTCCCGATCGCTCTGGAGAGTTCTTCCAGTTGAGGAGTATTGTCGCTAAATTGTACACGATCTTCCGGTCCCTTCTGAGAGTTGGTATTTCACCCATTATTCTAATAATACAACTCGTGGGGCGGGTATAAAATGTTTTTAGGGAGGGAGAAGTCTCCGTTCTAAAGGAGCGAAAACTGGGAGGACCAATTTGTATTTAGTCACTTCGTTGTTTGTTTGCTATACTGATGGGTAATTGGGTGATAGCCAGGCCGATGCACCAGTGGTACTGGCTGCTGGGAACCTCTTTTTTTCACCGCACTGTTTGATAAGCAATAAAGCGCGGTTGCAAAAAATATGCAGTATAGTTTGTCATTGTCCACCTCGGCCATCCACATAAAATACGGATTCAATCTATTGTTACACGGGGGCAGCCGAATCTTTATTTTTCATAGGAAATGTTGTTCGAGTTGGGATTTTTTGACTACTGAACAGGATGTAGTAACTAAGCTGAGGTTTTTTAAAAGTGAACAAGGCGGATGTGTGAATGCTAGGCCGGAATTTCGCTCATTCCAGAGTATCACTCAAACAAGGTACAATCTTGGAGAAATACACTCATTTGCAATTCAATTTGGTTTTCACGGAAGACTCAGTTGAACCTCTCGTTTATGATGTCCTTCAACTGAATGTGCTGCACACAGGCCGCCTCATGATTCAGTTGGCACGATATTCGAGATATAATCTTACCACTATTGATCCATCCTCCGTAGGTGGAAATGCATTTTCCGTCATCGTGTATGCTTCCTTTTCATGCGGGAATGATTGGAGGAGTTAGGACGCTGTTGCTACCAAGTTAGATTAGGTAAAGTGCTCCGCAGCAATCATTTGAACATCTAGCACCACGCACACAACACAGTGGTAATTCCTTGCCCCAAAACAGGTTATTTCGTAGTCTTCAGATATTTGTACCCTCATGATCTCCTACGGAACTGTCTAGCGTCGGCGTCACAGGGACTGATACCCGAAGCGGTAGAAATGGTTAAGCCTCCCAGTGTCAACAGAATAGAAGGCGTGGAACTGGCACGCGTGTGGAGAACGGTTTTGGATCAGTCGAGCTAACATGTGTTGGTGTGCGTTCATCATCAACTGAATTCCACTTGACCTCACCCGTCTTCCGTTCAAACTAAATTGTCGGGATACTCACAACTCCACAAAGACTAAGGAAAGTCTACCAGTGGAATCCGAGGTGAATCATCAATCAGCCTGAAGTGGAAGATTAACGAACCAAGCCCGATCAGAATTAATTTGAAACTCCCTCAGTCCACCAAAGCAAGATTTTGACAACTTCACTAACCGACAGAGCCGTTAATTGACAGTCAATACTGATCTAGTGTGATAATCGGAAGAGGACTGATT